>NC_092876.1:387699196-388020863 GCF_028372415.1 Notamacropus eugenii
AACTAATTATATTGAAATAGTTACCAAGATATTAAAAACGAGTTTATAGACCTCTTGTTGAGAACCCCTGTCCTAAAGAGACAACCTATAATCTGTGTTCATAGAGGGAGTATTAACACTGAGAAACTCAGAGACTATTAAAGCATTAAATTATTTATTAATATATTTGAATACATGATTGAGAATCTTATACAAAATATTTCTCTGATAAATTACTTAGCATAATTTAGCTGGAAAATTCCTCCTCTGATGGCTCAGCATGACTTGGCAGTGATGTGGGTACTCAAAGACTCAGTC
Source organism: Notamacropus eugenii (assembly GCF_028372415.1). NCBI lineage: Eukaryota > Metazoa > Chordata > Mammalia > Diprotodontia > Macropodidae > Notamacropus > Notamacropus eugenii. The sequence goes on from NC_092876.1 coordinate 387,699,494, forward strand.
AGTAGTCTAGTACTTACACTTTGTAAGCTCTTTTTTTAAAAAAAAATTTTTTTATTTTTAATTCATGGAATAAAACAAGCATTTCCTTAACATAGTATAATTAAAAAGATGACTGCACATGAAACTGTTAATCTACTATGCATAACTTGCTCTTCCTTTTAAATATACAATGAAGTTATCATGCAAATTCCTTTTTTCTTCCCTCCTCTGCAATATTATAGATGGCCACCATTAGATATAAATAGGTATAAATGAGTAAAATTGTTCTACACATACTTCTTTTCTCAATCTTTTCTTTAGATGTAGATAGTGTCTTTTCTTTCATCAATCTTTTCTTTAGCTAGATAGTGTCTTTCTTATGTCTTTGATAGTTAATTTGGGTATTTACAATAATCAAAATGACTTATTCACTCAAAGTCATTATTAAAACAATATTGCGGGGGCGGAGCCAAGATGGCGAAGTAGAAAGACGCACATACACATAGCTCCGAAAACACAAACCACAGAACGGCTAGAGGGGACCAAGCCAGGGCGAATTCTGTACCCAGAGACCACAGAGTATTGGAGCGAGGGAGATTCCTGTTCCGGAGAGACCTGTGGACCTCTCGCAGGGGTCCTTCTCGCCGCGGACTGGGCGCCGGGACAGGGAGTGGAGTGCGGCCCTTCCGCGGCCGCGACACTGAGGGGAGGAGATCCAAGAGGGCTACGGCGACGGGATCTCCAGTGGCCACGCGGGTCCCTCCACCCACAGAGGTACCTGCAAACCTCTCGCAAAAGGTCAGTCGCGCTGCAGACGCGGACCACGGCTCCGAGAGGCACAGATCTGAGAGGGCTCCGGAGGCGGGATCTTCAGCAGCGGCACGGGCCCCCCCACCAACAGGTGACTGACGGGGGTGGGTGAGAGAGTCTCTTTGGCGGGTTGAGAGGGGAGTGGGGTGCCCCCAAGGCTCGGGCCTCCCAGGGAGGGGGGGGCTGAGAGGCGGCTGCGGACGGGGCTCCCCAAACGGGCAGGAGCCTGGATCCATTGTGGAAGGTTTGCGCATAAACCCCCAGAGGGAACTATGCCTGAGAGGCAGCCCTGCCCCTGACCACCTGAACTTAATTCTCACACTGAATAGCAACCCTGCCCCCGCCAAAAGCCCTAAGGCGGGAAGCAGCATTTGAATCTCAGTCCCCAAATGCTGGCTGGGAGGACCAGGAGGCGAGGTGGGTGTGAGGAGAACATTCAGAGGTCAGGCCACTGGTTGGAGAAAATGCCAAGAAAAGGGAAAAGAAATAAAACTATTGAAGGGTACTTTATCGGAGAAAAGGCACTTCCTCCCTTCCTTTCTGACGAGGAAGAACAACGCTTGCCATCAGGCAAAGACACAGAAATCGAGGATTCTGTGTCTCAGCCCACCCAATGGGCTCGGGCCATGGAAGAGCTCAAGAGGAATTTTGAAAATCAAGTTAGAGAGGAGGAGGAAAGACTGGGAAGGGAAATGAGAGGGATGAGGGAGAAGCATGAAAAGCAGATCAGTTCCCTGCTAAAGGAGAACCAAAAAAATGTTGAAGAAATTAATACCTTGAGAACTAGCCTAACTCAGCTGGCAAGGGAGGTGCAAGGGGCCAATGAGAAGAATGCTTTCAAAAGCAGAATTAACCAAATGGAAAAGGAGATTCAAAAGCTCACTGAAGAAAATAGATCTTTCAAAACTGGAATGGTATGGATGGATGCTAAGGACTTTTCGAGAAAGACAGATATCTCAGAACATACCGCGCAGATTCGAAAAATGGAAGATAATGTGAAATATCTTATTGGAAAAACAACTGACCTGGAAAATAGAATCAGGAGAGACAATGTAAAAATTCTGGGACTACCTGAAAACCATGATCAAAAGAAGAGCCTAGACATCATCTTCCATGAAATTATCAAGGAAAACTGCCCTGAGATTCTAGAACCAGAAGGCAAAATAAATATTCAAGGAATCCACAGAACACTGCATGAAAGAGATCCAAAACGAGAAACTCCTAGGAGCATTGTGGCCAAATTCCAGAATTCCCAGGTGAAAGAGAAAATATTGCAAGCAGCTAGAAAGAAACAATTCAAGTATTGTGGAAATACAATCAGGATAGCACAAGATCTGGCACTCTCTACATTGAGGGATAGAAGGGAATGGAATAGGATATTCCAGAAGTCAAAGGAACTAGGACTGAAGCCAAGAATCACCTACCCAGCAAAACTGAGTATAATACTTCAGGAGAAAAAATGGTCTTTCAATGAAATAGAAGACTTTCACATTTTCCTGATGAAAAGACCAGAGCTGGAAAGAAAATTTGACTTTCTAACACAAGAATGAAGAGAACCATGAAAAGGCGAACAGCAAAGAGAAATCATAAGGGACTTACTAAAGTTGAACTGTTTACATTCCTACATGGAAAGACAATATTTATAACTCTTGAAACATTTCAGTATCTGGGCACTGGGTGGGAGTACACACACACACACATGCACACACGCACACATACATAGAGACAGAGTGCACAGAGTGAATTGAAGAGGATGGGATCATATCTTAAAAAAAAATGAAATCAAGCAGTGAGAGAGAAATATTGGGAGGAGAAAGGGAGAAGTTATATGGGGCAAATTATCTCTCATAAAAGAGGCAAGCAAAAGACTTATAAGTGGTGGGATAAAGAGGGGAGGCAAGCGAAAAACATGAGGTCTGCTCTCATCACATTCCACTAAAGGAAAGAATATAATGCACACTCATTTTGATAGGAAAACCTATCTCATAATACAAGAGAGTGGGGGACAGGTGCACAAGCAGGGTGGGGGGGAGGATGGAGGGGAGGGCATGGGGAGGAGAATGCAATCCGAGGTTGACACTCATGGGGAGGGAAAGGACATAAGAAAATAGAAGTAAAGGGGGACAGGATAGGATGGAGGGAAATATAATTAGTCCTATACAACACAACTAGTATGGAAATCATTTGCAAAACTAAACAGATATGGCCTATATTGAATTGCCTGTCTTTCAAGGGGAAGGGGTGGAGAGGGAGGGAGCTAAGGAGGTTAGAACTCAAAGTGTTAGGACCAAATGTAATGTTCTTACCACTGGGTAACAAGAAATACAGGTTAAGGGGTCAAGAAAGCTATCTGGCCCTACAGGACAAAAGAGAAGACGGAGACAAGGGCAGGGAGGGAGGAGAGAGGAGAGAGCAGATAGGTCACAGGGGCAATTAGAAAGCTCGGGTTTGGCGGGGGAGGGGATAAAAGGGGAGAAAATTTGTAACCCAAAATTGTGTGAAAATAAATGTTAAAAATTAATAAAAAAAAACAAACAGTATTGCTCTTACTGAATACAATATTCTCTTGGTTTTGCTGATTTTGCACTTCACTTTTCATGCAAATCTTTTCATGTTTTTCTAAGATCATTAAACTAATCATTTCTTATAGCACAGTCATATTCCATCATAATCACATACCATGGCTTATGAGCTCTTAATATGTGTTGCCTGAATGATTACCAGTGGAGTGTAAGCTGTTTCAGGGCATAGATTAGAAGGAATCTCAGAGGTCAAGAAGTCTAATCTCATTCACCCTTATACATACAAAGAAGTTAAAATCCAGTGAGATAACGTGAACTGTCCAATATCTCACAAATTCTAATTACCAGAAGTGGAGCCAAGATGGTGTAGTAGAAAGATGCACATACTTTAGCTTTTCCCCCACAGCCCATGAAATGCCTATAAAAAATGACTTCCAACAAATTCTAGAGCAACAGAAGCCACAGAATGACAAAGTGAAAGAGATTTCCAGACAAAGGAAGCCTGGAAGGCTGATAGGAAAGGTCTATCCCATGGGAGGCTGAACAGAGCTGAGTCCAGCCCTGGTCACATGGCACTGGGAGGAACAGGACCAGAAGAGGTCTCAGAGGCAAAATCCCCAGCACAGAGGGTCTCAAATCCCTCAACCCACAAGTGCCAAAAAAAGCTTCAAAGGTTTGTAAGAGGGCTTTCCCAACTGGGTGAGAGGGGAGCAGGGTTCCTGCCTCACCTGCCCCCCAGCACTGGCCCCAGGAGGCGGCAGCTATAGTGATGGCCACAGCAGGGATGGTGGCCTTGCCCCACCTAAGGACCTGAGGGAATTGAGCATCTGATCTGAACCTCATGCCTGAGCACAGTCCTGTGGTGAGGAGGAGCACTAAGACCCTCCTCTTGGCAAAGGATTCAGAAGTCAAGCAATTGGTTGGGAAAATGCCCCAAAAAGGGGAAAAAATTAGATGATAGAAGATTACTTTCTTGATGAACAGGTATTTCCTTCCATCCTTTTTGATGAGAAAGAACAGGGCATATGGTCAGATGAAGTCAAGACTTCTGCATCCAGGACATCCAAGATGAATATGCAATGGGCTCAGGCCATGGAAGAGCTTGAAAAGTGAGTCAGCAGCTTGATAAAGGAGATCCAAAAAATGCTGAAGAAAATAACACCTTTAAAAATAGGCTAACTCAATTGGAAAAAGAGGTCCAAAAAGTCCAAGCAGAGAAGAAGGCTTTAAAAAGCAGAATTAGCCAAATGGAAAAGGAGTTTCAAAAGCTCACTGAAGAAAATAGTTCTTTAAAAATGAGAGTGGAACTGAGGGAAGCTAATGACTTTATGATAAAGCAAGAAGTTAGAAAATAAAACCAAAAGAATGAAAAAAATATAAGATAATGTGAAATATCTCATTCGAAAAGCAACTGACCTGGAAAATAGATCCAGGAGAGACAATATAAAAATTATGGGACTACTGGAAAGCCATGATCAAAAAAAGAGCCTACACATTATCTTTCATGAAATTATCAAGGAAAACTGCCCTGAGATTCCAGAACCAGAGAGCAAAATAAATATTGAAAGAATCCATCAATCATCTCCTGAAAGACATGCAAAAAGAGAAATTCCTAGGAATATCGTGGCCAAATTTCAGAGTTCCCAGGTCAAGGAGAAAATACTGCAAGCAGCTAGAAAGTAACAATTTGAGGATTGTGAAAATACAATCAGGATAACACAGGATCTGGCAGCTTCAACATTAAGGGATCAAAGGGCTTGGAACAGGATATTCCAGAAGTCAAAGGAACTGGGATTAAAACCAAGAATCACCTACCCAGCAAAACTGAGTATAATACTTCAGGGAAAAAAGTGGTCATTCAATGATATAGAGGACTTTCAAGCTTTCTTGATGAAAAGACAGGAACTGAATAGAAAATTTGACTTTCAAACACAAGAATCAAGAGAAGAATGAAAAGGTAAACAAGAAAGAGAAATCATTAAGGACTTTCTAAAGCTGAAATGTTTACATTCCTACCTGCAAAGATTATATTTGTAACTCTTGAGACTTTTCTCAGGATGTGGGTAGGTAGAGGGATTACACACACACACTCACACACACACACACACAGGAGAGGCTGAGTTGAATCATAAGGGATGATATCTATAAAAATAAAATTAAGAGGTGAGAGAGGAATATATTAGAAGGAGAAAGGGAGAAATGGAATGGGACAAATTACCATTCATAAGAGATAAGAAAAATATTTTTCAATGGAGGAGAAAATTGAGGAGGTGAGAGGGGAAAGGTGAAGCTTACTGTCTTCATATATAGCTTAAGTAGGGAATAACATGCTCACTCAATTTGGTATGAAAATCTATCTTACACTACAAGAAGGTAGGGGAAAAGGGGACAAGTGGGGTGAGGGGGATGATAGAAGGGAAGGTAAGTGGGAGAAGGGAGTGTTTAGAAGTAAACCCTTTTGGAAAGGGACAAGGTCAAATGAGAGAATAGAATAAATGGGGGACAGGGTAGGTCGGAGGAAAATATAGTTAGCCTTATACAACATGATTATTATGGAAGTCTTTTGCAAAATGCTACATATGTAGCCTGTATTGAATTACTTGCCTTCTCAGTGGAGATGGGTGGGGAGGGAGGAAGGGAGAGAAGTTGGAATTCAAAGTATTAAAAATGAATGTTGGGAATTGTTATTGCATATAACTGAGAAATAACAAATACAGGTAATGGGGTATAGAAATTTATCTTGTCCTACAAGAAAAGAGAGAAGATAGGGGTAAAGGAAGGGTGGGGTGTGATAGAAGGGAGGGCACATTAAGGGAACTCAAAATTTTGCAGAAATGAATGTCGAAATTTAAAAATAATTAAATAAAAAATTCTAATTACCAGAACTGAGATTCTGGTCATCATGGTGAAGCCCATGACTCCCTTATGCTAATTGATACAAAGGCATAGATTTACTGACAATGGTGTAAGAGAATGGCAGAAAAATATGTAGTCTACAATATTTGCTTGCTGTTGCTCATCTTGAGACTATTTTCAGAGTGAAGGATGTAGAGGGTCCCCTTGAATGAGTATGTCATTGAAAAGTCCATCAGAAGAAAAGTGGGGCTACCAAGTGGGTCACTTTTCATATACAAGTAGAATGATAGACAATATGTTAGATTTGTTGTTAAATCTAAATCCAAGGAGGACCATTGCTAGGTTGGTTCATGATGATGAGTTTTTTTAGTCATAGGAACTAATGGATGCTATTTACCTTATACTTTCTAAGGATTATGAATTCTAAGGATTATGTGGGTGGAGGGAATACTCATGCCCAAGAAATGTTGAAAAGAAAACATGGCAAAGTAAGTGTATTCTTTTACCCCACATTTTACCTTGACCAAATGGTAAAATCCTGGAAATGATGACAAAGAGAGATTTATGAGTCTAGGGATGTTTATTGAAAGAAACGCAGAATTTGTTGAAAGTCCGTCCTGGGTCTATTCCCACTGGCCCTGAAATGGAATCTCAAATCAACACAGACTCAGTTTTCTGTATTTTGTGGTATGCTGTGGTTCCCACTAATAATAAATGTGAGTGGCAACATTCAAGACCTGTATCATACTGAGCCAGCCCAAAGTACTTTGAGGCAGAGTAGTTTTATTCTCCCTTTGGAACTAGGTAGGGAAGTATCATGGCAAAGTAGATAGGGAACTGGCTTTAACATCTACTGTCTGTAGTGACCCTAGATTACATGAGGGAGAATAATATGCAGTTCAGAAAGACAGTTTAAAAACACATTGTAAAGGAATCCACGTTCCAAGCAGAAGAGCTTGTATTTTATCTTAGAAGTCATATGCAGTCACTGAAGCTTCTTGAGTAGGGTAGGGATATGATCAGATTGGTGCTTTAAGAATGTCATTTTGGTATTTGAAAGTAATGGAATACTGTTGTGCTATAAGAAATGATGAGCAGGCAGACTTCAGAAAAACCTAGAAAGACTTGTATGAACTGATGTTGAGTGAGGGGAGCAGAACCAGGAGAATATTGTACACAGTTACAGCCACACTGTGCCATGACTCTCTTTGATAGACTTAGCTCTTCTCAGCAATACAATGATCAGCTCCAAAAGGATCATGATTGAAAATGCCATACACATCCAGAGACAGATTTATGGAGTCTGAATGAAGATTGTAGCACATATTTTTCCTCTCTCTTTTTTGTTTTGTTTCTTCTTTCTTGTGGGTCATTCCATTGGTTCTAATTCTTCTGTGCAACACGACTAATGTGAAAATGTGTTTAATTTGAATGTATATGTAAATCTTATATCAGATTGTATGTGGTCTTGGGGAGAGGGAAGGGAAGGAAGGGGGAGAATATTTAAAACTTAAAAGCTTGTGGAACTGAAAGTTGAAAACTAAAAGTAATTTAGAAAAAAAGAATGTCAATTTTGCTATTTCATTAGAGAAGGGATTGGAGAAGGTAAACTGAAGGCACAGAGGTCAACCAGGATGCTACTGGAGACCAAGAAACATGTGATAAAGGCCTAAATTAGAATAGTGATTATGTGAGTGAAGAAAAGGGGATGGATTTGAGAAATATTATGGAGGTTGAATCTATGTCTCGTCAACTGATTTTTGGAAGTTCATCAGACACTCAAATGCTTGAATAATTTGAGATACAAATATTTTCAATCTCTATGGAAACTGTATCTATCATGGACTTGACTCCAAGATTTGGCCATGCTAGTTCATAAAGATTTATATGCCTTTCTTCAAGGTAAGAAGATATCTTCTCACTGATTACGTTAGTGTGGTGATCAAGGAGGGAGAGGAAAGATAAGAAAGGTGACAAAGCATTTGATTAAATTGCAGGGAAAGAATTATGGATTTCTATCTATTCTCATGAAATCCCATCACACAATGGTATACATCTTGCTAATGCTAATCACATAGGAGTCATCCATGAAGACACACTGAAAATCTAGTGCATGCATGAGTGTGATATATGCCAGCGTTCATTTTATCTTACATGCATTTGGGCTAGAAACTAGGTGGAGACATAGGTGAAAAAAAATCATGTTATACGGTAAGAAAAAACACTTAATTTTCCAGCTAAATGGTGTTAAATAAAGAACTTATCATGGTGCTGTTTTACAACATTAGATGCTTACATAGACTCATTCTCTTTCAAGACAGAAAACTCACTTGAGACTATAGATATGCTAAAGTAGGTTCTACTTTATTACTGCCAATTTAACAGCAAGAAATGAGTGTAAATCAATGATAAGAGCTCAATGCATAAAAACCTGTTCAATAATCCTGTTCCTAAAAATATCAGTCTACAATCTATAAAAAACAGTAGTAGAATTCCAAGACTCACGTCAGCAGTGGTGAATTGAGGCAGTTTCAGGGATCCAATAATGAATAGAACCTATTAAGTAAAGCTATTTGATGTCAGGTAAGTAAAGTACTTCACTTAGAATTATCTCTTCATAACAGTTGTGTGAAAGTTGTTTATTTAGCTCTTTTCCTCACTCCCTTAGGACTAGGGGAGGGTGGTCACCTTTTAGTTTCTTAAGGCAGTAAGTGTTCTATTCTTCTATTCTTAACTCATAATTTTGTGTTTAGCAATTAGTTCCATTAATCTAGTGAGGTCACATAGGTTGTATGCACATCATTATTAATTTGTTGAGAAGAAAACATTGCATAGTCACATAGATTCAAAAGTGGGAGGGTTCTGAGGAAACATCTTGGTCAATCTCATCATTTTACAGATGAATCAGCTGAGGTCTACAGAAATGAACTGACTTGCCCAAGGCCATTGATCAGATATGAAGGAGGCAAGACCACACTCACATCTTCTGATTTTAAGTCTTATACTATTCAATTAAACTAGAAGGCCTCTTTCAGTAATCATCATTTTGTCTTCTTCCTAACAAATATCAAGCCTTGCCAGATAAAATTTTTAATCTATATAATCCAAATTCATGGGTTTGCACATCTTATATTTAACTCATCATCAGTGAATATTATTATCAATAAGGCCAAAGCCTCTTTAAATATAATGTGGAAAAAAAGAAAAAGTATGCAAGAGTAATCTATCAACCAGGTGTGATGACCTTGTTTCCTACTACTTGACAAAGCATTTTCTCAACTACTTTTTCAGTTACTCTGAATATAGCATACCCATTTTCACCTCCATACCTTTCTTCTTGTGATTTTTTCTATCAAGAACTACTTTCTTACTTCTATCTAAATTAAAATCATCCTAGAAGGCCTACCTCAATTTTCACATCCTCCAAGAAGCCTATTTCTAGCTCTCTGACCCACACTGATTTCTCCCCTTTTTGGTGCAGGATTAGAGGGTTTGCAGCAGGAATTGATTTGAGATGTCATCTAGTGCAATCTGTTTTTCCCTTTGTAGATGAGGGAATTGAGGCCCAGACTTGCCCAAGGTCACACAGGAAGAGAACCTTACAAATGAGAATTCAAATAGAATTCAAACATAGTTTCTCTGATTTCAAATCAAGTTCTTTTCCCCCTATAATGTTTCTTCTCACACAGAATTTAATATTGTACCACTTTTTTGCATTTAAATTAATTCTTTTGGTTTTCTAATCATTTAGAATTTATAACTTTTATCTTTTTAATAATAATTATAGCTGGCACTTCTATAATGTTCAAAAGTTTGCAAAGATCTGTTATGTGTGTGTACACACATATATATGTACACACATGCATGTGTATACATGCATTATGTATATATACATATATATAATCTCTTTTGATTCCCACAATAACCCTGTGAGATAGATATTATTTTTATCCCCATTTTACAAATGAGGAAACTGACTCTGAGTGATCTAAAGTGAATTGACCAGTGTCATAAACCTAATAAATGCTTGAGGCAAGATTTGAACTCAAGCCTTCGTGACTCCAAATCATGCATTCTATCCACCATGTATTCTATCAATGTATTAGATTATGAGCTCTTTGGGGGAAAGATCATGTCAAATTCTTTTCCTGACCAAACTTCAAAGCAAGACATTTAGCTAGTTGTCTAAGAAAGGTACTCAAAATAAATATGAAATTTTTATATTACAAAAGACCTTAGACATTGTCTTGCCCCGTTATCCATATGAATCATGAACCTCACACTTCTATTCAGTGAAACTCACCAGTTGGATGTGATCTCAAGACCATTTGAGTTATGATAGCCTTTTGCTCTTTTTTCCCCATATCTTCTAATAACATTATCTTCTTCATTATTGTTATTTACACCCATGCCTTATCTCTCTACTGCAGTGAAATACAACTTTGAGGTCTCATCATTATGTAGGAGTGACTCTGAATTTAGAAGGCTATGCCAGGAGAGCACAAACTCAGGCAGACTGGATCTCCATGTGGCTCAGTGGATAAAGCACTGGGCTTGGAGTCAGGAGAACCTGAGTTCAAATATGGTCTCAGACACTCACTTGCTTGGGACCCTGAGAAATCCCTTAACCCTGCTTGCCTCAATTCCCTCATCTGTGAAATGAGCTAGAGAAGAAAATGACAAACCACTTCTGTATCTTTGCCACAAAACCCCAGATGGAGTCACAAAGAGTCAGATGTGACTGAAATGACAGAAAAACAAAAGTAGATTGTTAGATCCTTGAAAGCACGAATATGTTATGACTTCCTAGGGCTTTCAAGGTGTTATGAACTACAGAGCAATTTAATGTCCTAAAGTCAAAGGGAGGTCAGCACAAAGGAAGGAAATGTAGCATCTTATATAGAGCAGACCTTTAGTAAATTCCCATTCAGTAAATAAATCAGTGAATGAATGAAACCAGCAGTTACTGAATAAGTGCTTCCAAATTGTATCTGGGGTTGCTGATATATAATTAATTCTTTCAATGATTTCTGCCACCACCATGTAGTTCAGGTGAGCTGAAGAATATTGCAACATAACAACCATGAATTATTACCAACCTAATGGAGTTTCCTATTTCCATAAGCAAATAGAACGGTAGCTGTAAGGTCCTTGAATAACAGTACATGGTTCATTACTATGCCCATTCTAAAAGTCTTTTCAGCCTTCTAGAGCTTTTCGTACTGCAGGTCTAGCTATTGAGAAACTACTCAATGACACTACATTGAGTAATCAGATTAGGATTTAGTGAAGGGTCTATCTGTCTGTCTGTCTGTCTGTCTCTATATATTTTATGTGTGCATACATATATATCTCCTTTGCTTTGTATGCGTATGTATATATATATATGCATATACACACATATATACGTATCTATATCTGTCTGTCTCTCCTTTACTATGAAGTTATCTTTGAATTAGGAGCATTGAGAGAACTTCAGCATAAATAAGGAATTTTTATGTGGGCTTCGAGCTATACATCATCAAAGACACTGGCAGTACCTGAGACAAGTATGTCTCTTTGCTTTACATATCGTCTGATGTCAATATTTAGTAGGTTATGGAATAGCTGTTTTGCAGTAGCACCACATTTGTAGGGTAGTGGTACCACTTTTCTGTGAATGCCCCTTTGTGTATTAGCATAGGTAGTTACAATATAGGTATATACTTTATACATATTATAAACATACATTGATATTTTTGTTGTTCCATCAACCTTTACCAAAAGAAATCTACATGAGCCTGTAAGATCTTTGCATCATTATCAGAATGTAAAGCATCCACTCAAAAATGTTTGGGGAATTTTTTTTTTTGCTTCCAGTGAGTCTTGTCCCAATCAAGTTATTGATGAAATCTGATAAATATACATGTATATATTTATATAGATTAAATTTATATATATAAAATATTTATTTATATATTTATATATATATATACATACATATATATATGTACACTGATAAGTAGAGTTATTTGAGAATTCCAAAAATTCCTAAATGAAGATGCAATACTCAATGTGGCCTTGCACTACACCACACCTCATGAACGTTTGAGAAATGTATTCAAGAGATGGAAACAAACTTACTTCAAAGGACTGGGAACTTGCTTGATATAACCCTCACTGAAAATCTATGGATGTTAATCAAGGTTAGTCTTGGGAAAAAATGAACTGATTATCAAAAATAAACTTAATATCTAATACGGTAATGGAGTTTTACAATGAAGAACTAAAGAAAAGAGACTGAAATTTTGTGAATTTAATGGAAAATTGTATAATGTAAGTGATCATAGTTATAGGAATATATTGTATGCTAAAAGTTTGTTTAAAGCCATAGAAAATTGTAAGTTTTGTTGTATTAGTCAATAAATTTAATTATTCTGCTTTATCCCAGTATATGGCTGTAATTGCATTGATCATTCTCAGTGAAATCCACAAAAACAAAAAAAAGTCAAATGGGAAAAAGAAGTGGATAAAAATTCCATCTTGCTCAGAATATGAATGGACTACTTACTGATTTATCTTATCAATATATTTATCTTGAAGGACAATGAACTGGGACATTTCTTGAATAGGAAGAAAAGATCATGCTAGATATTTTTTGGGAAATTTTACCATCTTTTTAATGTTCACAGACTGTTCTTTACCATAAATCCACAAATATTATCCATATTTTCTATATGGCTGTGAATCTTGGACTATCATGAGATAAGAAGAATCAAAAACACAGAAAAGTTACAGAATAGAAATTACAGAAAAAAAGGACAATGGAAATCTATAGAGTAGACAGAAGTTTACTGCAGCACAGGGTCAAAGATGACTCATGCAAGAGGTCACAAAAAGTTACCTAGGATAGGTATGCCTAGAAAAGAAAGTGGGCCAGTCATATAAACAAAATGAGAGACAAGAGACAGTGCATATTGGAACTTCTGAGATAAAACAGAACAAAACAAAACAGATCTCTAGTACATTGGATGGCTTGTCTTTGAATGGAAAGATGTAGACCACAATCAAAAAGTGTACGTGTATGGGGAGTATGGAAGTGGTGACTTACCTTTATTTAGGAACTACCTATATTAGTGAAAATACCATCAAAGTATATATGTGAAATATATATATATATACATATATATGCTTATATATTTATATCTGCACGTATGTATGCTTATAAACACTGATCTGATATCTATTGAGCTCTGATAATGACATCTTTCAATGATTAAACCTAGCATTCTCTCAGCCAGCTTGTTTAGAATGATCAAATAACTTTTCTTAACACAGTAAGTACTTTGAAGAGCTGTCTCAAGCTCATGATCATAGACTGGTCTAAGTAAATGATCTTTTTTGGAAATATAGATTCAAAACTTTCAGTGAACAAATGCAAACTCAAATCATTCAGTAAATCTTGTTATAATGAGCACTGAGGCAGATATACTCTACAATCTTGACAATACAGATACTGAAATATTTGTGACCCCAAAGTCTCATAAGATATTGCTTTAAAACACATTTTATAGTAATAAAAATTTTATTCTGGTTTTAACATGGAGAATAAATATGGGGAAAAATGAAAGGAGTCTGATTGCACATATTTATCCAGAACCCAAAAGGTCATTAAAGCAACCATATTTCCTATTCCTGAATTTTTAATAGAAGTTTCTTAAAATTTTTCTATTTGCCCCAATTGATAGTGGACAGATGTCTGCAATACGGAGTGCAGTTGTTTAAAGTGAGTTGAAGGAAGGAAAGTAGACATAACAAAGGAGGCTGAATTATTCCCTTTATATCAAGGGGTCCTCAGCTATTTGTCAGGAAATGCTTTCTTTTTATTTCCTTCTCATTCTGGGTGGTTCTGGTTCACATCTTTGTATAAATCTTCCCTAGGATATCTCACTCACTATGTGGAGACATTTCCTTTTTTCAAACAATGTCTCAGGTAAACCAATGTTGCACTTGAGCTTGTTTACCTTTTATGTCTAATTCTAGGCACACGAATGACCTTCCTATTTCTTTTTAAGTCTTACCAATCCTTGATATCATCTGTACTACTTGTTGGACATAAAAGGAGGTTATCAAGAACTCAGTTATGGTGGCTACCAATTCCCCATCTTAATCTATTAACTGGGGATTTTGATTTCTGAAATTCATAAAAGACAATAACTTATGTATGTATGCATATTTCTAAGATGGCTGATACCTTGGAACAATTTTCTTTCCCTTACAATTTATCCTTCATGCTGGTGCCAGACTAATCTTTCTTATGCACTGATATAATCATGTCACTTCTTTGCTTAAAATCTTCAGTGTTTTCCTATTGCTAACCAATACAAGCAAAATACAAATTCCTTGGAATGTTATTCAAGGATTTTCCCCCTCTCACAAAACCTTTTCTTACCAGTCTTGTTTCATATAAATCTTCATGCATTTGATGCTTGAACCAAATTTACCATTCATAGGACATGCTTTGTATATTCCCAGTTCCATAATTTTTGTTCATGCTGTTCATCAGTATTAGAAGCTTGTCTGCTTGTTCATCTTTGACATCCTTAGAAATTGTAATTGAGAAGTTTTTATTCTACCTATGTTAGATGGTGTGACAGTGATAGAATAACACATCCCTATTCCACTCAACTCCATGTAGAACAATATCTCAGGAAAGTGGAACTCAAAATGAGTCATATACGTGAACTAAAATGGTAGCTTTCTTTTATTAACTGAGCAGGACCCCTTTGATTAAGAAATGATTTGTTCTTTGAAACAGGACACCTCTGCCAAACAACTTTAATCTGGTAGAATGTGGATTGTAGGAGGAAGGGTGCTTTCAGCAACTCTCAGGTTATAGAGCTGAGATTTAGATCCTATTAAGAAGAGGTCTATCTAGGAACATACAATCTAAATAGAATCAAAATTGTGGGCCCAGTTTATGGATGTCTTCTGAACACTCTAGTCTTTTCTCTTCTTTTTCTATTGAGTAGAGGACCAACACTTTTCTGCTTTCCTATTGGTATTTGTCTTTTCTTCCTAGTGGGCAAAAGAACATTTCTTATCCCTTTTGCTCTTCTTTGGTGGTTGGTTAGACTGTTCCATTGGGACTAGGAGAGATATTGATTATTTATTCATTTTTATCCTTCTTTCAGGAATTCTTGTATTTGTACATCAGTTACTTAGTAAGAGATTTCCCTCAAAACTTATGTATTTAATGGTCTGAATTTGATCTCTCTCTGTATATACATAGATAGATAAATATAGACACATATTTCTAAATATTACTTATTTATTCAATGGGGGTCAGTTTCATTGTGTTCTATTTACCTCAAAGAACTCCAAGGTAGTGATCACGTACATTAAACAAATTTTAGGTGTTCTACAGTTCGTAACATGATATCTAGAATTCTCCTTTTTTTCTTTTTTTTTTTTATAATGAATTTTTAGCTCTCCTTCAAATCCCATCTTGAATGCTGTCTCCATCATGAAGTCTTGGTTGACTATCCCTATTGT
This sequence comes from Notamacropus eugenii, assembly GCF_028372415.1. NCBI lineage: Eukaryota > Metazoa > Chordata > Mammalia > Diprotodontia > Macropodidae > Notamacropus > Notamacropus eugenii. The sequence goes on from NC_092876.1 coordinate 387,715,195, forward strand.
TGATAATTACTTTGCCCTAGGAATCTCATACAGTGCATTTTTTGACCTCTAAATAACTATCTCTTGTAGAAAGATCTCATTTTGAAGATATGTAGGAAACTGATTAAAATTTTTAATAATTCTCTACTTGATAAATTGTCAAAGGACATGAATAGATATTTTTTTCTGGGAAAGAAATATGAACTCTTAATAGCCTAATGAAAAAAGACTCTTAGTTAATAATATTTAGAGAAATATAAATTAAAACAACTTTGAGGTTCTATGACACACTCATCAGACTGATAAAGATGATGAAAAAATGACATGCTGGAGGTGCTCTGGGAAAATAGGTACATTAATACATTGTTGGTAAAACTGTGGATTAGTCTATCCTTTCTGAAAAGTAGTTTGGAACTGTGCCCCCACAGAAATTAAATTGTGCAGACTCTTTGACCTGACAATGAAAAGACCCATATATAACAAAATACTTAAAGCCACTCTTTTTGTGGTGGTAAAGAATTAGAAACTGAGAGGATGGCCATCAATTGGAAAATCACTGAGCCATTAAATGGGAGGCAAATGTGATAATGTAAATAATGTGGGTGGGAGATGATAAGAGCCTGGACTAGGCAAAAGGAAAGGAAGGAGAACTCTGAAAGAAGGAAGAATTTCCATATCTTGGGGACTTATTTGGGCACAATGGGAATGAAGAGGAGGTGGAGTCAGAGATAACTTTTTTTTTTTTACTGAGTTATTAGGGTAATGGAAAGTATTTTAAGGAGAGACAAATATATAAGTCAAGATGATCACAGAAACTGAATTTGATTTTAGACATCTTGAGTTAAAGGTTATAGGAGGATACTTGAGTGCAAAGTGTCCTATGAGCAAATAAAAAAAGTACGAGTGAAGCACAAATAAAGTTGAGGATTGGAGTCACAGATTTTGAAACCATTCATGTAGAAATTATAGTACTAAGAGCTCTGAAAGAGAAAAGAAGAGGATGAAAGTTTGAGGAGGAAGAGAAACAAGCAAAGGAGACAAGATAAAAGAGACATCAGAGACTGAAATAGAACGAGGATCATGTAGATATAGATCACATATGCCAAGGAAAGTGAAATGTCTTCCTTTTAAATTTTTGATAGCTTTTGTTTTATTCATTTCTCACTATATCACTTTCCCTCTTCTACCCAGAGAGCCATATCTTATAACAAAGAATTTAAAAAGGAAAAAAGAAAGGAGTTACACAAAATTAACTAATAAATCAGTCCAATCCAACAGTATAAACAGTATTCTCCATTTGCAGTCCCATCTGCCACCCCCTTTACAAAGAAGAAAGGGAAGTGAATTCTCATTTCATTTTTGGACATAAGCTTGGTCAGTATAATTAGATATATTCAGTTTTTATTTCAGTCATCAGTAAGTAAGTATTAATTAAGCACCTACTATATGCCATATCTTCTAAGTGTTGAGGTTAAGAAAAGAGGCAAATGATATTCCTGGTCCTTATTCTATACATGGACATCATTTTAGCCATTGCACATATTGTTTTCCTGGTTCAATTTGTTTCACTTTACATTTGTTCATATAAATTTTCCTTTGCTTCCCAGTTTTCTTGCTTTTTATCCTTTCCTACAGTGCAATAATAATTTTCTCTTATATTCGTGTATCATAGTTTGTCAGCCATTCCCTAATCAATGAACATTTATATTGTTTTCATTTCTTTATAACTAAAAATGTGCCACTATAAAAGTTTTGGTGTATATTGGACCTTTTTATTTTTCTATTTTAACTTCCTTGATGTATATGCTATCAGTAGAATCTTGGGTTAAAATGGCATGACTGTATTAGTCTCTTTCTTAGCATAACTTCATGCTATTTTCCAGAATGGTTCAGCTCATTCATATGCCCAGTAATATTATATTAGTGTACCTATCTGAGAAAGGGAATTTCCAGAAAGAGGGGAAAGTCAACAGAGCCTAGTTCTTCAGAGTACATGTGCATAAGAGACCAGGAAAGAACTAATAATTTGTCATGTTCATGCACTAAAGAAAATATTTAACAAAAGCATCTGTCACTACCAAGGTATGCATGGAATAAGTTGAAAACCTTTATTTTTGTCAGTATCTTGATCTTTTTTGGTAAAAATTTGAAAATGTACCTTTTCTGTGTTTTGTGGTTTTGTCCATAATGTGTGGATTTTTTGCCTTCATGCTAGCTATGTACTTGCTAGGGATGATCTCACTAGGAAATTGTTTAAGCGTACAAAACATACTGTAAGGAAGGAAGTGATTTCTGGACCCTTCCTCAGCTTCCTCTTTCTCCAAAATATGATGGTCCATAATGCTTTCAATTTGGCATCTTTGTTTATCATTAATAAGGCTGATAAATATTGTTAGCCATGATTCTCTCTCTCTCTCTCTCTGTCTCTCTCTCTGTGTATTTTGAATTGGATATCTAGGATGTCCCTTTATTTTACATAATGAAAAATGCTCCCACATGTAATAAATTACTTTATTTAAAGGTGACTTAAATCGGTTTTAATTCAAGTTCTCTGTCCACTAAAAAAAAAAAAAAAAGAAAGAGTGAATACAAATCAGAGCTGCTGTTGCAACACCCCACTCCATGCTAACAATGTGATTGTTTTCAAGGGGTTCTTATTGTCCTGAGCCAGCTTTGAAGTCTTTCTAGTACAGTTGGGAAAATCATCATTACATACACTTCAAGCATTTTGCAAATAAGAGATATATTTTACCCTTTAAAATACAAAAATTCTGAATATTCATGTTTTAGAATACCATACTTTGAAATTAATAAAATAAAATAATGATGCTGGGTTTTTGCCAGTGAATCATAGCTCTATAGAATAAAGATTTACTACTAGTAGGGGCTCCTTTAATCCCTTGTGTAGCATTTTCACTGAGGAAAAGGTAGACATATCATTGGTAGCTGGCTAGTGGACCCTTGTAACACTTCCTTGGCTCCCTAGAATAAGGGATTGTAGACTCTTGGTCTGATGTCAGACCTATTAAATTATACTCTGCTGTTCATCTTTGTGTTAGGACATGTGTTGATCCAACTAAATGCACCCTATTATGAGATATTCAGAGGCCTTGGCCTGGGTAACCTTTCTCAGTGTGGCTGACCACTTTGACTTGAAACAACATGAATCTATTACTTAAATAGTAGAACTGATTGATTTTACTTAATAAAATGTAACAAACAAAACACAAACAATATCACTTAGTTTATTTTGTATGTGTGCAAGATATTTTATTTCTTCAGCCTAAGTTATGTGTATATATATATATATTTGCTCCTTTGTAGTTTTTCATATGAATTCCTGAGATCCCTTATAAAAATTCAGGGATTCCTAAACCCTGAGGCCTATAGAATGGGAAATAATTTCTTTTTAAGGTGCTTTTTTTGCTGTCCTATAGACATACTCTTGAAGTCAGATGCATAAGAATTACTTCCGTAAGTTCAAGAGGGTCTGTTTTATTTCCTTCACATGGCCATACAATTTACAGGATATTGATTTGCCATTTTAAACAAGCTATGGAGTTTTGCATGAGCAACTCATTCTAAAAATGTCTCCAAAGAAAATGTAAACCAGAAAAAAATGTATACTTAGCAAAGAATTTTATATTTAGAGACTGATTTCTCCTTTAATTTCTCCCTTGTTTCTTGTAAGAAACTGAGATCTTCATACTGGAACAAATTTCATGTGGAAAATACCTATTTCCAATACCAATAAATGTAACCAGCTTCATTTTCTGCAATTTAAGGGTAGGTCATAAAGCATTTGCCCTTCATCAGACAATACTTCAGCTAAATGGTATGATTCTAAACACTCAATCTTTGGGTAATTCTCAAACAGGACTATACAGTTCTTTTCTACTGTTTAGTGCTTTCCTTTCCCGATTTCCTAATTCTGCCATGCTTGCACTGTTAACTGTTCAATAGACTAGAAAAGTCTTTTATGGTCTAAGAAATGGAAATTCTACCCATCCAAAAATGAGAAGCTCATATGTGGGCGCAACATGTACTTAGAGAAATAAGAGAAGAAAATGTGAGAAATTCCTGGGTTCTCAAATGCTTATGAAAGCTAGGGTAAAAAAGCTAGAATCAGAAAGATGATTTCTGTCTTTTTAGAGAGTTTCAACGGAACTTGATTCTTCTTAATTCATATTTTATTATTACATTTAAATTAAACAGTCCAGTTTAAAGATAACTAGATTTATAACTAACCTTACTTCTCTTAGTGTTCCAATTATCAACCTCATAAACAGTCTTGTATGGACTAACAGTGCTCTTGCCTCTTTAATATACAGATTTATTTCTAGAGCAATTACTGAGATAGGTGGTTTAATATATAATGCTTTGAATTTATTCAGGGAAATGATTTAGCTTAATACATATTACATCAAGAGAAGAATAAATGACCTTACATTTGCATGAATATTTTTTTTAGATAACTGTTGATTTACAATCAGACTTTATTGGCCATATTGTTAGTTGGAGTTGTTAGTTCAATATAAATCAAACTTCAATATACATTTTTTTATCTTGCATCTCAGAGTTGCCAAGGAATTTTGAATATCCACAATATTGTAGCATTTGATATTATAAATCTTTATAATATTCTATTTATCAAGTATATATTTTAAAATATATATTTCATAGAATTTAGACTATAATAGTACAATAAATTTCATTAAGTAAGCACTTTATAGAAAAATCACATCTAATTAACTACAGGATATTATTTTTCAGCAATTTAATCAGACATGAACAAAAGGTCAAAGTTTAACAAAATGAACTGTGATAGGAATAAATGTAAAGTCTTATATCTGCATTTTCAAAAATCAAAGCACTAGTATTTTGTTTAGTCATTTCAGTCATGCCCTATTCTTCATGACTCTATTTGAGTTGTTTTTTTTTTTTTCAAAGATACTGGAGTGCTTCATCATTTCCTTCTTATAGATGAGGAAACAGGCAAACAGGGTTAAATGACTTGCCCAAGGTCACACACCTAGTAATCGAGGCTGGATTTTGAACTGAGGAAGATGATTCTTTCTGACTCCGTTTCTGGCACTCTATAAACTACACCATCCAGCTCCCTCTAAGTACATGTATAGGATATGATAAATGTGATTAGTATGATTGACAGTGGTTTAGGAAAAATAGGGAAAAAACATCTCTGATTCTTTGTGAATTTGAAGTCCTAATGGAGGGATAGTGTGACATAACTATTTACTACTAGAACAAAGCCTTAGATGTTTGTCACTCTGAGAGCTGAACCTGTTTATGTCAACGTGACAGATCTTTCTTGGAAAGAATCTTAAGAGAATGGAAAATGAAAATTGTCGTTCTTGTAAGCTAATGACTTTTATTTCAGAGCCAAACCAGGGGCAAAGTTCCTTTTCATTTTTGTGAATCATTGCTTCTACATGCTAATTCTCTTTGATCTGTCCTCTATTTTTTTTTAACAGAACATGTGAATATTACAACTTTATGCTCCTCCCTCTTTCCCATCCCTCCAACAAAGATGAGAAAGCCTGCTAGTGATAAGGATAGAGACTAGATCTATGACTTCACTGTTGTAGAGAACTTCTATTGATTCAAGTCAGCACCTTCTCTATGACTCAGTCTTAGAGCTCTAAGTTATCAACAACACTTGGAGGTTAAGTGACTTGGCCAAGGCCCCACAATCATTAAGTGTCTTCCTAATTTTAGTGCTTGCTTATATCAATTGTGTGGCACTTCCAGAGACAGATCATGGTACAAAAAATAAGCTTGGCAAATTGGCAGTCATCCAAAGAAGCTAACCACAAGAATTGTAGAGAATAAATGAGCCCTATTCCAGAAAATTTGAAGGGCAAGTAGAATTTTCCAATGATTTACCAAGAATGAACTCTCTGTGATTTTCGTATAACCATACACATGCTTCATGTGTACCAAATTCAGGATTGACTCTTTGCTAGTGAAGAAGATGAAACAGATATAGGAAGGCTTTTGTATTTGCCAGGTAATCTGGGAGAACAAAATGTTCCTTGTGAAAATGGAAAAAGTTCTTCAAAGAAAAACCAAAGAGGGACAGATATGTCATGATGTTGAAAGGAATCATGATCTGCATCAGACTGGAAAGTTTATACAGATTGGTTAATAGGGCCCTGAAACTAAAGATAAATCAGAATGTAAGAAGAGTACCTGTTTGCTCTTAATGTGTTCTGCTCACCAGAATTTCTTGAATTGAACCTCAGGTAATAAAAAGATTTTGGGAGAGAGCATAGCTCGGTAGAGAGTATTGGATTTGTAGGCAAAGGAACTGTGTTCAAATCACAACTTTGCCAGTTAAAAACTGTGTGACCACAGACAAGAAATTTCACTCCTCTGGATCTCAGTGTCTTCAGCTCTAAAACAATTAGGTTTGGAATAGATGACTCCTGTTCCAAATTTCAATTCCCAGGAGCTTTCAGATGTGATTCCTGAACTCCTATTTATGATCTTTGAAAAATCATATTGCAGTACTTACTGAAGATGGACAAATCCCACTCCCTCCTTTTCTTAAAAGAAGAGAGATTGTTCAAACTACTGATTGGTGAGTTTGGATTAGATTTCTGGAAGAAACTTGAGAATATATTATTAAAGGAATGGTTATTAACATTTAGTAAGGGAAGTGGAGATTACTAAAAGCCAACCAGGATTCATCAAGAAAAACACCTTCCAAAATAATCTAATGTATTTTTGGTGGTGGGGGGGAGGAGAATGAGATAGCAGAGTTGCAGTATTCTTGGATTTCAGCTATATGTTTTTCACTTGTTAAAGATAACCCTGCAAATAGTATAAAATCATATTTATATTTGTTAGATAAAGAATAGCAAGGTAAATTGGTAACTTGTTACAGAATCACACCCCACAAAATTAATAGATCCATGTCAACTTGGAGAAAGGTTTCTTGTATATTATATATATTTTTCCCTGTACTATTCAATATCCTCTTTTTTTAATATCATAAGTGGATTTATTAGGGTAAAAAATGTCTTTTGCTCAATTATCCATGCCATTAAACACTGTTTCATAGAGCTTTATTTTTTCCTCCAAAGAAAGATTAAGGTAAATGGCAGGCAGGAATATGGCCCTCAAACTGAGATTTTTAAAATGAATGGGACATCTTGGTTTTTTTCACTAGTATGAGAATGTTTTCTGTCAACATTAGTAGAATGGGTCATTGCATGTCCTGCCATCCATCCCATTTTCTTCTACTTAATCGTTTCTGAATCCAGATAGCCCCATTTACCTTAGACCAATATCAATGCAACAGGTTTTATAGAGAATAGAACCCAATTTATAGGGACTTTTTATTCCCCCCCTAAGATATGGGGCAATAATATGAGGACTTGTGCATTCACTTATGAAAATGACAGTACTAAGCTCCTTCCATTTGATGATCTTTCCTTAACATTCTTTACTTCATTTGTACATGAGAACTTATTACTTTCTGTGTCTTTGGTTTCTATGATGCTGTACAATCCCAGGTTCTCCAACCTCTCTGATAGCTGTTTGAGGCAACTCTGATAGCTCTTTCACTGTATCCAGTCCCTCCCATGAATTATCCTCAAGGTGTTCATTTCTCAAGTCTTTGTTCTTCCTGCTTTTAAAGAAAATCTCCCTTCCTGATCTCATTACTTTTAATTTCTTCACTAATCATATCTAGCCTGATGACTTTCTTTTCTTAAAATGTATGGAATAAAACAAGCATTTCCATAAGATAGTATAATGAAAAAGATGATTGCCCATGAAACTGCAAATCTGTTATGTACAAATTGATATTCTTTTAAAATATATAATAAAGTAATCATGAAAATTTCTTTTTTTCTCTCTTTTCCTTTTCTCACCTTCCTGCCCTAGAGATGACTACCATTACACACATGCACACACACACATATGTGAAATTATTTTATACCTACTTCTAGTTCTTTCCCTGGATGCAGATAGCATCATTCATCATTTGTCCTTTATAAATAGTTTGGGTAGTTATAATAGGCAAAATGACTTATTCTCTTAAAGTCATTCTTAAAACAATATTGCTATCATTATATATTCTCTTATTTCTTGGTTCTCTTGTTTCTGCTAACTTTGCTTTTCAGTATTTCATGTAAGTTTTCCCATGCTTTTCTAAAATCCTTGAGCTCATCATTTCTTATAGCACAGTTGTATTCCACCACAAACATACAGCAGAACTTGTTCAGCCATTCTCCAATTGATGAGCATCCCTTCAATTTCTAGTTCTTTGCTACCACAAAGAGAACTATTATAAACATTTTTAGAACATATAGTTTTTTTTCCTTCTTTCCCTGTTCATCTTTGTAAATAGACCTAGTGTTGGTATTTATGGGTCAAAGGGTATTTTAATAACAAGTTTAATAACTCTTAGGGCATCATGCCAGGTTGTTCTTCAGAATGGCTGGATCAGTTCACAATTCCACAACAATGAAATAGTGTCTAAATTTTTTCACATCTCCCCCAGCATTTGTTGATTTCACCTTTAATCATTTCAACTAATCTGATAGATGTAAATTGATGCCCCAAGGTTGTTTTAATTTGCATTTCTCTAATCAATAATGATTTAGAGCATTTTCATATGACTACAAATTGTTTTTATTTCATTGGAAAACTGACTGTTTTATTTATTTATCATTTACTTAGATGTAGGCATTGACAACAAATTTACACAATTTGTTTTTAATCCAATTTTAAAATTAAAAAATCTATTTTCTATCTTTTCCACTTGACCCCACATAGCCATTGAAAAAGAAAAACAAACAAAACCCTTGTAACATATGTATAATTGAAACAAACGTGTTTTGATCACTTTGGAGAAAAGAAAGTCTTAATCTGCACCCTGAGTCTATCACTTCTCTGTTAGGAAATGGATAGCATGCTTCATTTTGAGACCCCTTGTTGTCCATTGCATTGTTCTTAAGTCTTTAAAATTGTCATTATAATGTTGGCATAATATAAATCATTCTCATAGTTCTACTCATTTTACTCTTTATCAGTTCATACAAGTCTTCCCATATTTCTCCGAAATCACTCCCTCCCTCATTTCTGCTAAGTTCATGTTCATTTGTATAATTTATTCAAACATTCCCCAGTTGATGGGCATCTCCTTAGTTTCCAGTTATTTTCCACTACAAAAGGAACTACTATAAATATTTATGAAAAATGGTCTTTTTTCTCTTCCTTTTATCTTTTGGGGATATAGAGATAATAGTCATATTTATGGGTCAAGGGGTTAGCATAGTTTAGTATCTTTTGGAGCATAGTTTCAAAGTGCTTTACAGAATAACTAGATCAGTTCACAGCTCCCTAGCAGTACATTAATATGCCTGTTTTCTAACAGCTTTGCCAGAATTTGTCATTTTCCCTTTTTTGCCAGTTTGATGGATGTGAAGTAGAATTTCAAAGTTGTGATTTATATTTCTCTAATTATTGTGAATTGGAAGACTTTTTTACATGGCTATTTATTGTTTGGATTTATTTCTCTAAAAACTATCTCTTTGAATCCTTTGATCATTTATCAGTTGGGGAATAGATATAAATTTGAATCAGTTCCACATATCTTATGAATGAGGCATCAATACATATACATATTTATAAATAACTTGCTATAAAGATATTTTCTCAGTTATCTGCTTTCTTTCTAATTTTAAGCTTGTAAAATTCGCACTTGATTATAGAGCTAGGAGAGACAGTGCATTGGGTAACAGTAGCAGGGTTCTAAAAGATCTTGACCAGTTTGAATAGTGGCCTACATATTCAAAACTAAAAAGTTATTAGGAATAATGCAAATTTCGTTTTTGGCACAGCTAGCCAAAAGGGTGAGAACAATACTTTGCAGTTTGAGTAGACAATATAAATTGAAATATGGTGTGACAGCCAAAAAAACTAACATGAATTAAGCTAAATTAAAAGAGGCATAACATCTAGAATGAGATTGATGGCAATTCTTTGCAATCTGTCTTTGCTAGAACACATTTGGCCATTCTGTTTAATTTGGGGTCCTACATTTTAGAAAGAATGGTGTGTGTGTGTGTGTGTGTGTGTGTGTGTGTGTGTGTGTGTGTGTGTGTGTGTGTGTAAAAGGTGACTAAATGATGGAAGGATTTGAAAATGTACCATGTGGGGAGTAACAGAGGCAACTAGGGATATTTAGCTTGGAAAAAAGCTTTAGGGTAAGCATGATAGCTTTATGACAGAAGAGGAGTGGGGAAAAGCAGAGGAGAAGTAAAGAGGAGAGAAGTGAGAAAAGGAGAGGATGAGAGAGCAGAGAAGAGGAAAAGAAAGTGGAAGGGAGGGCAGAGAATGAAGAGAAGGGAAATCTTCATCCTCTGAGCAAGTATTTGATTTTTGAAAGTGGATCAAAGTAATTGGGAGCCAAATGACAGGCGATTAAGTTAATAAAAAAGTACATGTAACTGCTGATTTTGGATGTAATTTTTTTGCCAGCTTTGTAGCCAAGTTCAGGAGAGGGGAGAGGAGCAGAAATGTCCCACAGCGCCTACTTTAAGCTGTTCTCTCTGGTTACTGGCTTCTTTATTTCATGTTCATCAGACAGCAGAGCTTCTTTGCAAACTGTCACACGTCATGAGGAATGATGCTTTTTGCTTTTAACTCTTCTGATTGAGTGCACACGTTACATGGCCTTACATTTCCTTTTAAAGTTCTGTCTCCTTTAATAGGATAATCACTAATACTCTTGGCACCATAAAACTGGCCTCAGAAAAATCTTTTCAGTGTCCTACCATCTTCTGTTATGATGATCCTCAGATTGATAAAATGTGACCCCACAATATAAACCATGTTTCTAAGAATTTGAGAAGAATGCTTTTAACAGACATGGGCTCTGCAAATAGTGGCTCTGTCAGTGAGGGACATGGAGAAATTATATGGAGAAATCTGTTCCTATGACAAACTTAGCTTTTTCACTTTCTTGCCCTGTGGGAAAGAATTTTCTGTGGAAAATAGTAAAATACCTATTGTCATCTTTTAAAATAAAAGCTATTAAAATATTTTCTAAGTTTAATTTCCACTTGATAAGAACAAAATGATTATAAAACAAATATAAACATTTGTTTTAGACTGTGCCACTAACTGATAGACTTGTAAGCATGTAGCTATGTAGTATATAGTACTATCCATAACTATATAATTAAAAAGTTCCCAAAGTTTATCTGTAAGAAAGCAGAAAAAAATTAAAGTAACAACGTGATGTGGGAAGTTTGCATGCGTTGCTCAGACTATGAGTTTGTAACGACAGAAAAGGCTAGGTACAGGCAACATGGGCCAAAGGTGACCCTTGGACCCAATGCACTAACTCTCTATATTTCTCCACTTATAAGCTCCCTTCCTTGTTAAGTTTCTCTCTGGATTCCAAAAGGCATTCTAGGCCATGTTCTGTAGTATATAAAAATTTTCAGAAATTTATAGTTCAGCATTAACATATTCTATATTGTGGAAAATATCTTCTCATTTTGGGTTAGGTTCCTTTTTATTAATCTCTAACTGCTTACTGTTAGTTTTAGACAAGAATAATTTCAAATGGTTAAATTTGGAGGTAAAAGTTAATATGCTAAGAAATTTGTCTCTGTCATATTATTCATTAAAGTTGTTTTTTCTCATTCCACCTCTTTACTTGAGTATTGATTTTGCAGCCTCTGTAATGATATAATGATAGTAAAGCTGATAATATATAATAATATCTCATATTTATATAACACGTGAACATACCTACATTTAATGCACATAGAGCACTTTCCTCATAAGAAACATATGACCAAATGCTATTATTAACATCCCTATTTTACAGATTAGAAAATTGAGCCTTAGAAGAGTGAAATGACTTGCTCAGGTTCATATAGTTAGTAAATGTCCAAAATAGAACTCAAACACACGTTTTTGTGATTCCAAATCTAGCTATTAACTGTACTGCTAACCCCAACATTGTACATGTATCATTTATAAAATCGTTGACAAGAAAAGTCATATTTTCAAGCAGAAACTGATGGTAGTGTAATATGTAATAGTGATGGTTGATCCTTGATCTAGTTCTGTCACATAAAGTTCCAGAGCTTTTTGTATCAAATTTTGTTTGTTTGTTTGTTTTCTTTTTTGTTTTGTTTTTTGCTATTTTCAGGTCTTTTGCAGAATAGCTCCCAGATCATAGTTCACAAATGATTCCCATATGTTATATTGTATCATGGATTTCAAATGTATTGTCAAAATTGAATAAGTATGGGCTTCCAGTAAAGATGGTGATGTGAAAGTTCATGGAAGGGATCAGTTCTCCCACCTATACTTTTGTAAAGAATTTATAAAGGGCATCAGGTGAAATAATGATCTACTAATCAAATGATAAGCAAGAGTAAATGCTTCTATTGAACCCAGGCTATTAAAAAAAAAAAAAGCAAGAATTCTGTGACACTTAGAGAAATCCTGCCAGGAGTCAATGACAAGGCAGGTAAACAGACGGGAAATCTGATGTCATTATCACTGGGGACCAATAGTGCTTTATTGAATTGCTGTGGTGAGGAGTGAAGCCTTCCAGCTTTGAGTGCAGATAGCCAGGGCAGGTGGAAGCCAGCATCAGAGCATATGGGCTTTGTAACAGGACCAAATAGAACATGACTATTCCATCCAAATGATGGGGATCCAGAGACTAGCCTTTTCATAGACCCCAAACTGGGAACTGAGGCTAAAGATATAATTAAAAGGAGAAAAGAGGAATACATTGAAGAAATTCTATGGGCTAACTTCACAGAATAAATCCCCTTAATTTGTTCTGTAAAACTTGGATTCAGTCAAAAGGCTGAACCCAAGAACCTAGAAATCCACATGTGGCCTGGAGGCTGCAGCTTCCCCACCCCTTGGTCTAAGATATACTCATGAGGTATACCCAGAAGAAGAGGGTATATGACATAAAGGTCTCTCTTTCTTAGTGACAGCATGGAATTGTGAATAACAAGGGAAAGAAGACAAAGAATGAGAGCTTTTAGACCATCTGTAAACTCTGATTCATGGTTCTCTAAATGTGAGAATCTGATCTAATGACAAATGAGAGGACATAATACCGAGAGTAATGAATCATATCAATCTTAGCATTCTTACCATAAACAAAATCAGAAGCCAAGAAGAAATTGCAGCTACATGGAAGGCTGGCTCAGATTCTAGGAGAAAAGGAGTTTGGTTTGTTGTGATGTCCAAAGTCAAGAAGAAACAAGATGAATTAGGCACTTAGGCACCCAGTGGTGCTTATAATTTTACCAAAAAGTCAACAGTGATGATAATTGCGACTTATGTCAATACATGTTACAGAGGTTGAAGAAAGTAGTTCTAAAAAAATCAATAGGTGCTTCCTAATTAAATCTGTCGATAATTTAATAGTGTTGTGGGAAGATATCAACAAAACATGTTAAAAAGGGTTAGAAGTAAGACATGGGAGAGGCCATGCAAATCTTGAAGTGGCAGAATGGAAGCTTGTAGAGTATAGAGGATTCTCAAGTCATTATTTTGTGAATATTCTCTTCAAGACAAGAATCAAGAAGCATTAAATATGGTAAGTACTAAATGAAATCACCAAAAATGAAATTGATTATGTCTTAACAGATGGAAAATGATTACAAGTGAGGGAGTCCAAATCAGATGTCTATGAACCATTAGATCAACAACATGTTAGAACAAATATAAAAATCAATACCAAATTAGAGGAAAGAATACAAAAATGAAAATGTGATTTGTATAATTTTAGTAATTCCAACTTGATTTGTTTAAACAAACCACTAATGACAAAAAAGTAGAACATGAATGAAAGAATAGGCATTTATACCGTCTCCTTAGGAATTTAATAAATTTATTAATTTAAATTGATACAAATCAATAAAATTTATATAAATCATTACCATTAGTCCATGAGAATCTAGAAACTGCTTTATTCAACAAAATCTTTTATTATTGGCAAATTAAGGGATAGGGTAGTTAAGAATAATATTAATTTAGAACATAAGCTGCTTTGAAACATCCTGAAGAGGAAGAGAGTGAAATATTATGAAGATTAGCACTTCAAAAGAAAGTGTGGGGAATATGGTCAAAGAAATCTTGGGGAGATTACTAATGAAAATAGATAATTACAAGAATGCTTTAGGAGAAAATGAGAAACAAGAAAACAAATAAGTGAAAAATTGAAGAGATCTATTGAAATTTCTATAAAAAAATTAAAACCAAAACTCTTCATCAATGATAGAAGATATCCAGAACCAAGTTAAAATATATCACAGATATAAAGTATTCTAAAGTTTGCAAAGGGTTTTCCTTATATTCAACCTTTGTAAAAACTCCTTTGAAGCAAGTACCTTGGATATTATGTCCATTTTATAGTTGAGAAATTTCAGTTACAGAGATGCTGATCACACATCTTTTGTCAAAGCTAAAACATGAACTCATGTCTTTTTGTCACCAAATCCATTGCTCTGGGTAACTAAGATTCTCCCATGTGTAGCTGATGTTTTCTTGATTTCTTCAAGTCCTGGAACATGCTAGTACTTTCTAAATTAGATCCATAGTCCACTCAAAGGAATTCACCCTAAGTATACACAGAGGAAAAATAAATGAATTAAAAATGTTGACTTTTCTGGTCTGTAGTATACATATCGTTGTCCAACTCATTGATCTCATCCGTAAATGCATATATCTTGGACAGACAATAAAAACGGACAATAAACTTGGCTAAAAATTGAATGGGTGAGATGAAGTTGTATTTTTTAATATACTGTGTAGTTTTTATTGTCTCCAAGCTTCTCCCTTGACTAAAAACCCAATTCATTCATGCCTATATTCTTCTAATGATGCAATAGGGCTGTGAATCATGTAATATTCTAGTCTCTGAAGAATTAACCTCAGGTTATTCAAAGGCAATGTAGAGGGGAACATATTGGGTATGGGGATGGAATATTTTATCAATGAAGAGTTGCACAGGAACAGTGTATATATATATATATATATATATATAACATATATAAATATATATAACACACATATATATGTTTTATATATGCACAAAATATACATAACAATATATAACATTACCAGTCCCTCCTTCTACATACTGGTAAGCTAAACTTCTGTATTTCTTCCCACCTCCTACACACAATAAGACTTCTTGTGCCCTGCCTAGGAGTCCAGATACCCTGGGACACAGAGAAACCTCCTACTTTTTGTCTAGTCTTCCAAGTCATACTTCATGACCAGGTAGCTGAGGAGTGTGCCCAGACCTTGAGAGATAGGGCTACACAGAGACCCTGAATTTTCTAATAATTAATTTATCACCAGAACTCCTACTATTCACTAATACTCTGCCTGGGCTTATTTCCCAATAGTTAGCAATCTCTCTCTTTTTTAAAAGTAAAAAATAATAATTTATGGAATAAAACAAGCATTTCTATAACATAGTAACTAAAAAAGATGATTGTACATTTAACTACAAGTCCTCAGGAAATGGAACCCATATTTACACATGAAAAAACTTCACCTTCCACGCCTAATTATCTGCTTCCTTATTACTATCCACCTCAACCCTGCCTGAAAAAGCATGAAAGATCATGCTTTCCAAATTTAGCACTTAATTCTAGATCTTTTTGGCCATTATCCACCAACCCTTAGGATATTCTTCCATCTTTCTTAATGAGTTAAATGCCTGGTTTTCAGTTCCAATGTATGTCCTCATACTGGGTGATTTAAATGTATATATTGATGTTCCCACAAATACTTAAATTTTTAATTTTTCATTCTTTTTTTAATCAGTTATTTTTTGTTTTTCAGCATTTATGGTTAATATGACACTCAAGGAATTGGTTGCGTTTTTGTACATATACAGATCTTATATAATATGGAAATTTACCTCTCTCTCTCTCTCTCTCTCTCTCTCTATATATATATATATATGTATATATATATCTTTATATATATAGGCAGACAAAAATCAGGTCCTCTGAAAAGGTGATACATGGGGCCATGCTGTAGTACCCTGATGGAGGGGAGCACAAAGGTAATCAATGCATCAATAAAGAATTAACTACTGTATGGTATTTTCTATCCAGGAGTGTTATCTTCCTGACCTAAGGGAACCTGTAGCACCTACATACAAAGCAGGTAGTTTATATACATGTGGTTCTCTGGTTCTGCTTGACACCAACCACGGAGACTATACAAGTCATATCCAGCATCATATGCTAAACATAACTATTCCCCATTTCTAACTTTAGGAAGAAAATAGAGTGTTTACAGGTTTTACATTTCTGGTGTTTAATCACGAATTGGAGGAAGTATTTGGCCTGTTTGAAAAGCATTTAAAAAAAATTAAAAAAAAAATACATGACCCCTCAACCCTTGTCATGTTCTCTTGATGGCAGCACATTCAATTGTTTTAAAATTGCAGTTCCTTCTGGATTCCCCAAAGAATTTCTGCGCTCTTCATTAAACAGCACATTTAGGGTTAGGGTTAGTCTCCCCACCCTTTGATCTGAGAATTCCAGTGCATACTTAAATGAAAAACATATTGATTCAATTTGCTTCAAGAACTTCCTCTCATTCTCATCTTACATTGCCCCTCATGTCAAATCTCATTATCTCCTTTTCTACTCTAGTTTCTAATGAAGAGTTGGCACTTTTAGGTCTACTCTTTGATTTCATCTTCTGTCTTTCCCAGAAGATTGCCCACCACACTACCATTCTCTCTCTCTCTCTCTCTCTCTCTCTCTTTCTCTCTCTCTCTCTGTTTCTCTCTCATCTTCAATCTCTTTCTCTATACTGTTTATTTAACCTTACCAGAACCTATCATTTCCATCATCTATTGTACTATATCTGTCCCTCCACTTATCAACTATAATTAAAAAAGCTGTCTACTCTCAGTGCTTCTACTTAATTTTACTTCTAAATGCTTTGCAATCTGGCTTCTAAATTCATCATTCAAAAGAAGCTACTCTCTTTCAATTTCTTAATTGCTAAATACAATGGCCTTTTCTCAGTCCTCATCCTTCTTTTTCTCTCTATAATATTTGACGCTGCTCACCACTCCATCCTGGATAAGCTTCTCAATTTTTGTAGTACTCTCTCTTTTACTTCTTTTCTTATTGGTCTGTCCACTACTCCTTAGCCTTCTTTGCTGGATCTTCTTCCTTGTGAGTACCCCGAGAACGACTCCTTGTTCCACTTGTATTTTCTCTATATACTTTCATTGGTGATCTCATCAGCTTCCATTGAATCAGTTATCATCTCTATGTAGATGATTCCCACACTGATAAATCCAACCCTAGTCTCTCCTTTGAACTCTAATTTCTCCTCAGGAATTGTCTGTTGGATATCTGTTTCCTTAAGAACATATTCAAACTCAACATGTCCAAAATGTAATTCGTTTTCTTTCTTCTTTCCCTAAACTTCTCTTATTGTTTATGAAACTGCCATCCTTCTTGTTATCTGGATTTGATGTCAATCATCATTTGTAGGAATCCTTTCTCAGTTCCCCAACTGTTGCTGCTTTTTGTTTTAAGGTTACTTTGAATGAATCTTGTTTATACCTATACCTTTATGGATTGTATCCTCCATTACAATGTAAGCCCATTAAAGGTAGGGATTAGTTTCACTTTTTCTTTCTATCTGTGGAAATTAGCACAGTGCCTGGCACATAGTAAGTTTGTTGTTTGAATAGAAATGGAAGTGAATAGGTCGTGTAGAAAGAACAAAAGATACCCAAAAAGAATAGTCAAAATGATCCACTGGTATCCAGTATCAATTTAGAGGAAAGTCCTCCAACATATTTGGTGGATTTTATTTGGATGACTTACTGCATAATACAGTGGATAATAAAGTGTGGAAGGCATACACTTTGGAGGAGGTACCTGCATAGATGTAATACAGATCCATCAACGAATCAGAACAGTTGACATATAAGTCCTTTGTCTTTGCCAACAAAATGCTACTGCACTTGAGGAACTCAAGCATATCCCATATTAACATTCTTATTATGAATAAAGCTAGAAGACTTAAGAAAATTACAGCTGAATATAAGAAGTGCTGATTCAATCATTAAAAGGAATTGTCAGAATAGATTTAACTGTTTTCCCAAAATATGTAAAAATGGTTTCATCACATATTTGTTCACCTCTCCCAACAGGACTCATAAAGAGGATAATCAAATAGACCATTATATTAATAGTTGCAGCATATTCCCTACTATCATTTTCAGAAGATAAAGAAGAAAAATTATATAAAGTAATCAATAGTATTCTCTAAACCCACACAACAGAAACCTTCACGTTCAGTGCTTTCAAAGGGAAGTTGGGGCACAGATGAAGGCAGTGAAAAATATATTGGAAAATGGTTCTGGAATGAGAAGTGAAAAAAAATCCCAAAGGCTTATACATGGTGTTTCTCAGAAACCTCATAAAATGTGTACTATGAAGCACCTCATAGATGTAAGATAAGTTTAAATTCTTGATTTCCCAAACTAAAATTTCAGAAGATCCTCCTTAAATTATAAAAATAGATCTCCATATCTTCACATCCCATTAAAATGATGTTTTTTTTCCTGATACAAGTTTGCTTACTGTGAATTACTTGACTTCCTATTAGCTTCTTAACTTACTTTGTTAAAATTGGACTTGAGTAATTAACCTCCATGAGTGTAAGAACTGATCTTTAACATGTGCATAACTCCTACAAGTTTGGTGGGATGTTTTCTTGTAAGCAGTGTTTTGAAACAACAGAAGCATTGCATGACAAGAATTCAGTCTGTTAATTGGTAAGGCCCTCTAGTCATCACCCTTATCTTCCCCCACACTGGAACTTTGTGATCTGCTACTGAGAAGCCCTGCCCTTACAGGAAAACTATTATCTCATCTTGTCATGAACTAACACTACATGACATTTCCCATCTAATTCAACCCCATGCTGCTGTGGAGATGTCCCACTTTTTCCAGCTCCCCTTTGTATGTTGTTTTCCCCCTTTCAAAGGCAAGTTTCTTGAGGGTAGATACTGCTGTACTTACTTGTACTTGTATCCCCAGTGCTCAACACAGTGCCTGGTAGGCAAGAAGTACCTAGTAAATATTCAATCTTTTTATCATCTCTTTGTCTCTCTATCATTTATATATGTCTCTATCATCTCTATCATCTTTCATCTCTCTACCATCATCATCTCTCTCTCAATCTTCTATTTATTCTCTGTCTGTCTGTCTGTCTATGCTTGTTTATCTGTCTGTTTGTCTATTTCCATTGCCAAGTATAGTCCATGCACAACACTAGGCTTTGTTCTTTAAGATCCTATGAATAGATGACAATTAACTGAACCCAAAATGTCAATGAACTGTCTACTGTGGCTTCATTTAGGGGCTCCTAGCTGTTAGCAGCTAGATGATACACTGGATAGAGCTCTGGGCCTGGAGTCAGGAAGACCTGAATTCAAATCTGGCCTTAGACACCTATTAACTATGTGATCCTGGCCACATCACTTAACCTCTGTTTGTCTTAAGTCACGGAAGAAAGAAATGGCAACCAATTCATTGTCTTTGCCAAGAAAACTCCATGGACAGCATTGATGTTCTATGGTCCATGAGATCACAAAAAATTGAACATGACTGAGTAACTGAATAAGAACCAAAGCTTCTTGCCAGATTTGGCAATGGCTATTGGAGGACATATCCTAAAGAAGATACACACTAAACAAGGGTCTCAGGAGGAAGTAGAAATATTGCTAATCCTGTTCTCTTTGCCCAGATGCTCACTTTCTATACACTCTATTTTGGAGATGACTTCAATATGAAAGGTGACTTCAGAGAGCAAGCTTTCTGACGGGAAATTTGCTCTATTTGCTTTTGATTCCTTGCCTGGGTTGTGGTAGATAATTAAGCCAGGCTGCTTGGGGGAGTTAAGTAAACAAAAAATAGTTAACTGTGCCAACAAATAAATTCATAACCTCTCCCAATTAATTATGTCAATATAATTTAACTGGAAGATGTGTTCTGATAATCCTCAATCTTAGACTTGACTGTAATTCTAAGTGATAAAGGCAGATAGGAAGTAGGTGATACTTGGGAGAAAATACACATGGAAACACGAGTATGCATGATTCATGAATTATAGAGAACAAACCTTAGGAAGAATTAGTTATCTTTTCTTAAGTCATGTTTTCTAAATAAAATTAGAAATAACAAAACTATTTGGATGTTAACCATACTTTGTCTTCAGGTGTATTGCTATCTAATTTGTTTACATTATTTTTCATGATAATCATATTATCAAATTCTAATGTATCTAGTAAACCTTGGCAGATTTTCAAAAGGGGCCAATTGTACATGAGAAAATTTTTATTTCTTATATCTTTAGGTCCAAATAGCCGTTATTTGTCAGAAGGAAAATGAAAGAATCTTCTGGCAGAAAATAGTTCTTAGAAGGATCAGGAATCCTCATGTTACCCTGGGAGCTAGTTCAATGACATAGGAGGATTTTTATTTTATTCAGAAAGCATTTATTGGGCATTTGCTACTATATTCTGGGCACTGTGCCTCAGCAATGTGGGGATATGGTCCTCCTACCCCCCCTTAAAATTCCTCCTGCCTTTAAGGAGCTTATATTTTAATGGAGGAGACAACAATTATAAATTAGCAAATACAAGATGCATAGAAAATGTATACAAGGTAGCCTTACAGAAGGCAAGACTATCAGCTGTAGGCACTGGGAAAGGCCACTTGAAGAAGGTTGCATTGAATTGAGTCTTAAAGGAAGCTGTTGTGAAAAATATAGTGGTGAATTGGAGTATTTCTTATGTAAGGCAAGCAAAATTTTCTATTGTGAAAGACAAGATTTTTTTATTCAAAATATGTGGATTAGTATGTAGATGGATTGAAATTACTAGAGACTTTTTTTCAACTTCACTTAATCTGTTCTGAGTAAACACAATGTAGAGTTTCATGGTTTGAGGTCCCTTTTGCGCAATTAAATAACATATCCCACAGTGACTTAACTGACATCTGAATTGCCTGATGGTAAAAGGTCATCACACAGTGCCTTAATCTTTATTTGTGTATATACTTGTCTGGAATAATTTATAATGAATGAAAGAGTTAGTAGTAAAGATATTATGTTTACATAAGCAACATGGGGGTACTTGTTTTCTAATTTTCTCCACTGAAGAATACTTGAGTTGGAGAATTCCAAAGGGGTAAAATGAAATCCACAATAATGTTCAGCTATTTATTTCTGGCAAAGCACACTAGAATTAGATGAAACAGTCACTCTAAGATGATTTGAAAAAAACTGAAAATTTAACAAACTTTCTATGATGCACGATGAACTTCCCATGGTTCATTGAAAGTTTCAGTTAAAAAAAAGTCCCTCAGTATTTAGTTGAATTGTGCTAGAGGTGTTTAAACTTTAATTTTTCTGATTAGTGTTTTGCTTAATGGAAAAAGCTGTATATTATTGGGTTATGTCAGGATATAATACAGCTTGAAGTAATGGGAATGTACAAGAGCAAATTGGTTGCTCCATCAATCTGAATGACAACCAGTTTTTGTAGTGCAAGTAAAAAGTGGGTTATTACCTATTGCCCATGGGTGTTGATGGATGTCTAATAGAGGGCAAGTCTATTATATGGTTGAATTTTCTGCTCCTAGCATATTTTGAAAGAGCATGTGATCTGACATTACACGAATGCTAAGCCATTATGTGATCAGAGTACTAACTGGTTCATTGAATGGTTTTAGTTTACAAAATTAAAACTATTATTAGCAGTCTTCCTAAGATATACTCAATGTGATCCTAGGCACGCACTAGGACTAAACTACTTGCTCAATTGTCAGTAAATATTTAGTAATTGCTGACTATGTGCTGGGCACTATGCTAAGTGTTGAGGATAGGCAAAAGACAGTTCTTGCCTCAAGAGATTTACATTCTAATGGAATTATCTACTGGATTTGGATTCAGAGGACCTGTGTTCAAATACTAGCCCCAGCCTCAAAGTGACCTTTGGTAAGTCATTTAACCTTTTGCAGCCTCATTTTTGCCATCTGTAGAAGTATAGATTAGATGACATCTAAGATTTCATTGATGTTGTTCAGCCCTCAATCTAAGAACCTATGCTCCTCCTACACATTGACAGAAAAGCACAGCTTCAGGTTGCCATTGTGTCTGTAGCATATTCAAATTACGGACTAAATCACAAGTTAAATCATTGTGAAGCTCTTACTCTTTCACTACTTGGCCCCCAATTTTCCAATAACAAAAATAACAATAGTTGCAAGGTCAATGAATAAAAAACCACATCATATAACCACAAAACATTGAAAAGTATTTGGAGATTATCAGTCAAATCCAACAATCTCATTTTATGAATTTTATTCATGAGGAGTATTAGTAGCAGTGCACATCTCAAATGGCACTTTGACACTTAAAAAAGTACTTTTGGACTTTCAGCACCAAGATGACAGAATGAGGAAGGAGTCTTCTGAAGTCCTCCCAAATTCCCCTTCAAACGACTGGAAAATTGCCTCAGAACCAATCTAGGATCAGGGAAGCAACTTACCACTACAGCAGCAAAAGTTTGTCTCACTGGAGTGGGAGAGTAGCAAGGTCCAAGAACAGCAGTAGCAACCACCTCTTAGGAGGGGACCTGCAGCAAGGCTACAAGCCTGGAGAAATCCATTCAAAAGACACAACTTCCTGCAAACCAGCAGCTGCTCTAAGCAAGTGAGCAGTCTGTGAAACACAGCAAGGTCATACCCCAGCTACCTCACCCCAGTACAAGCCACCGGTGAGGCTTGAACCCAACGTGAAGCCCTACTCTGGGGCTGACCAATAGCAAGACCCTGCCCCTGGGGCATGCCAGCAGAGGGAACCTGTTTCCATAGCAACACAGCAGTAGAGGTTCATCCTTGGACCAGCAGCTAAGCTGCAGGCCATGGGGAGGCCAACAGGAGGTGGAACACCTCATTATTAGTCAGAAGGAAAGCCTACTGTCCAGTGAAAGCAAGCCACTAAACCCGGAACTCCAGTGAATGACACTAGTAAGACACTGAGTCACAGATGGAAAAGCTTGGGACAATGCAGGACCAGAGCCCAATTCACAAAAAAAATCACACGAAAGGCAGAAAAAATGAGCAAAACAAAAAAGAAACAAAAATAAATTGACTAGCGTGACAGGAAGGATCAAGGCATAAACATAGAAAAGGGCAACAGTATCAAAATGCCTACATGTGAAGCTTCGAAGAAAAATGTAATTTGGGGAGGTGGAGCCAAGATGGCAGAGTGAGAGCAACTACTCATCTAAGCTCTTAGACAAACTCCTTCAGGTACCTCTAAAAAGAGAATCTGACCAGATTTTGGAGGTGCAGAATCCAATAGGAGTCAGACTGTGGCAGATTCACAAACTAGGACAGACTGGAAGGTTGACGGGAAGGATCTATTCCACGGATGTGGAAGAACCCACAATATATAGCATAGCTCCTCCCACTACCGCATGGCTGAGCAGGAAAGCTCTGGGGTGGCCTGAGGCACCAGCAGGGTAGCATGGCAGAAAGGTGGGGTAGCAGCCCAGGGCAGGAGACTGGCAGAGCCGAGTGAGTGACAGCTGCTGAGTCCCAGGTATCAGCCACAGCTGCTCCTGAGATTATCAGCCTGCAGATTAAACATCTGTAAGTCACCTACTTGAACTTCTGGGAGCTAAAATGGTGGAGTGATTGGTAAATGCTCTCTCCCTCTCCTCTTGTTGACCTTGAAAGAACCATAAAATATTTCCCCAGAAAAATCCTGGATCAGTGTGATCAGCAGAAGGGGCAAACAGTCTTGTAGCACCTGAGGCTAGGAACATTCCTCTTACTGTGGCGACAGCCCCACCTCAATAAACCAACTGAGAGGAGATCCAGAGCCCAGGGGGGTGGAGCCTCACACTAGGACCCAGGTGTGCCTCAGCACCCCAGGGGAAATGGAAAGGCAGCTGGTATCACCAAGCCCTGAGCTTGCCTTTACTCTAGCTCAACTGAGAAGATCTCCCTTGACCAGACCACCCCTCCCCCACACTTAACAAGCTAACCCAAGGGCTAATATGGGGAAACACAAAACAAAAAGAAAAAAAGACACCTGATTTTTGTTTTCTTACACCAGCCAGTTCAACAGCAGGTTCTCCACCTTCTAACTGAAAGAACCAGAGGCCACAATACACAAAGCATCATCATTTTGAGTAGGAAGAAGCAAAGTAAGAATGAAAAGAACATAGAATCTTTCTATGGGGACAAGGACCAAAACAAGAATGCCAAAGAGGTCAATGTTGAGACTGTACTCCCATATGAAACTTCAGAAGGGACTATCAACTGCTCACAGGAACAAAGAGCTCTGCTGGAACAGCTGAATGATTTTAAAAGTATGAAAAAAGAATTCCATGGAGAGAACATCTCTTTAAAAAGGAAAATTGAACAAATGGAAAAGGAAGCACAAAACCTAACTGGGAAAATTAGACAAATGGAAAAGGAAATACAAAAACTAACTGGAGAAAATAATTCCTTAAAAGGAATAATTGGATAGATGGAAAAGAAGATGCAAAAGTTAACTGAAGAAAACAATTTGATAAAAATTAGAATTGGACAAGTAGAAACTAATGACTCTATGAAACATCAAGAATCAGTCAAAATCTAAAGATTGAAAAGATAGAAGAAAATGTAAAATATCTAACTGGAAAAACAACTGACCTGAAAAAATAGATCCAGGAGAAAAAATTTAAGAATTATTGGCCTACCAGAAAGCCATGATGAAAGAAAGAGTCTGGACAATATCTTCCAAGAAATCATCAAATAAAATTGTCCAGAAGTGCTAGATTCAGACAGCAAAACAGTCGTTGAAAGAATCCACCATTCACCTCCCAAAAGGGATCCCAAACTAAAAACACCAAGAAATATTGTTGCCAAATTCCAGTACTATTAACTGAAGGAGAAAATTCTATAGGCAACCAAAAAGAAACTATTCAAATACTGAGGAGCTATAGCCAGGATCACATAAGACCTTGCAGCTTCTACATTAAAAGATAGAAGGAATTGAAATATGATATTCCATAAGGCAAAGGAACTGGGACCACAACCAAGGATCAATTACACAGCAAAGTTCAGCATATCATTTCAGGCACAGAGATAGACACTCAGTGAAATAAGGGATTTCCAGATCTTCCTGACAGTAGAAAAAGTGTATGTATCAGATTTAGGGAGAAGGGAAAAATTTTTGACTAAAGAAGAGATTGAAAGCATTATGAAGTGCAAGATAGACAATTTTGATTACATTGAATGGAAAAGTTTTGTACAACCAAACCCAATGCAACCAAGATTCAGAGGGATGCAGAAAACTGGGAAAGAATTTTTGCTAGCGTTTGTGATAAAGGCCTCATTTCTAAAATATATAGAGAACTGAGTCAAATGTACACAAATACAAGTCATTCCCAAATTGACAAATGATCAAAGGATATGAACAGGCAGTTTTCAGAGGAAGAAATTAAAGATATCTATAGTCATATGAAAACATGCTCTAAATCACTATTGATTAGAGAGATGCAAATCAAAACAACTTTGAGGTACCACATCACATCTATCAGATTTGCAAACATGACAGAGTAGGAAAATGATAAATGTTGGAGAGGATGTGGGAGAGTTGGAACACTAATTCATTGTTGGTGGAGCTGTGAGCTGCTCCAACCATCCTGGAGAGCAATTTAGAACTATGCCCAAAGGCCTACCAAAAATATCCATACCCTTTGATCCAGTAATATTGCTTCCAGGATTGTATCCCCAAGAGATCATAAAAATGGGAAAGGGTCCCACATGTACAAAAATATTTATATCAGCACTCTTTGTGGTGGCCAAACACTGGAAATCAAGGGGGTGCCCATCAACTGAGGAATGGCTGAATAAATTATGATATTTGAATGTAATGGAATACTATTGTGCTATAAGAAATGATGAACAGGAAGACTTCAGAGAGGCCTGAAAATTCTTATATGATTTGATGCTGAGTGAAAGGAGCAGAGCTAGAAGAACATTGTGCACAGCAACAATCACAGTATGAAAGTTTTTTCTGGTAGACTTGGAACTTCATTGCAATGCAAGGACTTAAAAAGTCCCCAATGGTCTTTTAAGGAAAAATGCCTTCCACATCCAGAGAAAGAACTATGGAATTCAATTGCAGAATGTAACAGATCATATTCTTTTGTACTACATTTTGGTTTGTTGTATGATTTCTCCCATTTATTTTAATTTTTCTAATCAGCATGACTATAATGAAAATGTGTTTAATAGGAATGCATGTATGTATGTAGAACCTGTATAAAATTGTATGCCAACTCCAGTGGGAGGGGGAAAGTAGGGGAGAGGGAAGGGGGAAATCTAAGTTATATGGTAGTGATTGTAGAAGACTGAAAATAAATAAAATTAATAAAAAAAGAAAAAATGTGAATTTGGTTGGAGACCCAAAAAAATTCCTGGGAGAGCTTAAAAAGGATCTGAAAAAGCAAATTCGAGAAGTAGAGAAAAATTGGGAAAAGAAATGAGAGTAATGCAAGAGAATCATGAAAAAAAGAGTCAATAGCATGGGAAAAGATACAAAAATTTCCTGAGGAAAATAACTCCCTAAAAATTGAATTAGCTAAATGGAAAAGGAAGTACAAAAACTCATTAAAGAAAATAATGCCTTAAAAATTAGAATTGAGCAAAGTGGAAGCTAATGACCCTGAGACATCAAGATATGATAAAACAAAATCAAAAAAGTAAAAAAAAAAGTAACTATGAAATTTCTCATTGGATAAACAACTGATCTGGAAAATAGATTCAGGAGAAATAATATAAGAATTACTGGAGTACCTGGGAGCCATGATTAAAAAAACCTGAACAATATCTTTCAAGAAATTATCAAAGAAAATTGCTGATATATTAGAACCAGAGGGGTAAAATAGAAATTGAAAGAATCCATCAATCACCACCTGAAAGATATTCCAAAATGAAAACTCCCAGGAACATCATAGCAAAATTCCAGAATTTACATATCAAGGAGAAAGTACTTCAAACAGCCAAAAGGAAATGATTCAAATATCATGCAGCTACTGTCAAGATCTCACATTATTTAGCAGCTTCCACTTTAGAGAACTGGAGGACTTGAAATATTATATAATGGAAGGCAAAGGAGTTCAGATTACAATCATGAACCACCTTTCTGACAAAATTGAATATAATATTTCAGAGGGGAAAATGAGCATTTAATAAAATAGAGATCTTTCAGGCATTCCTAATTAAAAGAACAGAACTGAATAAAAAATTTGACATCTAAATATAACACTCAAGAGAAACATAAAAAGTTAAAAAAGAAACAAGAGAAAACATAAGAAATTCAAAAAAGTTAAACTTAAATTTCCATATGAGAAATATATTTTTAACACCTTTATTACTATAACAGCAATTAGAAGGAGTATATGGAGATAGAGGGTGTGTCTATAAGGTGACTTTGATAGGATCATACCCTAAAAAACAAAATAAAGAGATGAGAAAGAAAATTGTACTGCAAGGAGAGGAAAGGTTGAATGGGGTAAATTATCCCACATAAAAGAGTCATGAAATTGCTATCACAATGGAGGGGAAGATGGGAGTGGTGGTGGTGGTGGGCTAAAAATTACTCTGCTAAAAATTGGCTCAAAGGGGGAATAACTTAGATATTCAGTTGGATATAGAAATCTATCTTACACTCTAAGGAAGTAAAAAGGGATGGGGATAATATAAGGGGTGAGGGGAGACTGATAAAAGGGAGGGTAGATTGGAGACGGCAAGGATCAGAAGTAAAACACTTGTGAGAAGAGAAAGGGTGAAGGGCTAAGAGGGGGGGAATAAACAATGGAAAAGAGCATGGAGGAAAATACGCAATCATTATAAATAACTCACTCATAAAATGGAAGCAGCTAGAAGAATGGATTAAAACCCAGAATACTACAATATGTGGTTTACAAGAAACACATTTAAAACAGAGAGATAGACACATGGCAAAGGTAAGGGACTAGAGCAGAATTCATTATGCCAAAATAAATAAGTGGGTCAAAGAAAAAAATCACAGAGAAAACCTGTAATTTCATTAAGGAAAATGACATTAAAGAGAAAACATACCAAAATTTAGGGAACGCAGCCAAAGTGGTACTTAGGGAAAATGTTATATCTCTAATTGCTTGTGTCAATAAACAGAGAAAAAGCAGATCAATGAATTGGGCATGCAACTAAAAAAACTAGAAAAAAATATTAAAAATTTCCAATTAAACATCTAATTGGAAATCCTGAACATCAAAGGAGATATTAATGAAATTGAAAATAAGGAATCAATTGAACTAATAAATAAAACAAAAACTGGTTTTATGGGTGAAAACATAAAATAGGTAAGCAACTGGTTAATTTGATTTAAAAAAAGGAAGAAGAAAGTCAAATTACTAGTATCAAAAAATGGAAATGAAAGATCAAAAACCTTCACCAATGAAGAGGAAATTAAGACAATTGTTAAGAAATATTTTACCCAATTATATTCCAATATATTTGGCAATCTAAATAAAACAGATGAATAGCTACAAAAGTATAAATTATCCAGATTAACAGAAGAACTAACATACTTAAATTACCCAGTTTTGGAAAAAGAAATTGAACAAACTATCAACGAACTTCCTAAGAAAAAATCTCCAAGACCAAATGGATTCACAAATGAATTCCACCAAACATTTAAAGAACAATTAATTCCAATATTATACAAACTATTTGGAAAAATGAGCAAAAAGGAGTCCTACCAAATTCCTTTTAAAACACAAATAAACTGCTGATACCTAAGTCAAGAAGAACCAAAACAGGAAGAAAATTATATACCAATTTCCCTAATGAGCATTGATGCAAGCATTTTAGTAAAATAATATTTAAATATGGAATAAGGTTATAGCAATATATCACAAGGATCATTCACTATGCTTTGGTTGAATTTGTGTCATGAATGCAGGGCTGGTTCAATATTAACAAACCTATTAGCATGATTGACTATATCAGTAACAAAACCAACATAAATTGTATAATTTTATCAATAGATGCTGAAAAAGTCTTTGATAAAATACAGTACCTATTCCTATTAAAAACATTAGAGAGCATAGGAATAAATGATAACTAAAATTTATCTAAAACAATCAGCAAACATTTTCTATAATGGGGATAAGATAGAAATCTTCTAATACAATCAGGAGTAAAGCAAGGTTACCCAATGTTACCTCTATTATTTAATATTGAACTAGAAATGTTAGATATAACAATGAGAAGAAAAAGAAATTAGAAGAGGCAATGAAGGAACAAGATTATCAGTCTTTGTAGACATGAGGTTATACTTAGAAAATCTTAGAAAATCAACTGAAAAACTACTTGAAATTATTAACAACTTTAGCAAAATTGCCAGATACAAAATAAACCCACATAAATCATCAGCATTTCTATATATTGCCAACAAAGTCCAGCAGCAAGAGATAGGAAGAGAAATTTCATTTAAAAATAATTGTATACAATATGAAATACTTGTATACAGTATAAAATACAATATAAAATATAAAAAATATATTGTATACAATATAAAATAAAGCAAACATAGTAACTATATGACCACAACTATAAAAAAATTTTGTTGCTCCTCTTTGCCTTTCATTCTCAAAGAGGATCATGACATCAGGAAGTTGATGCCAGGACATGCAAGTGAATTGGATTTCAGTGATGAAGGGCTGTGCAAAGTCAGCAGCCTCTTTTTTACACCTGGATCTATCTGAGTTCAGTGGCCAGATACAGATCAGGATCATTGGAAATGACCCTGGATAGAGTCTTTTCAAGCTAACGTCCTTGACAGGTCTATATTTGACTGAGGCAAAGCCTATTCAGTTATTGAAGTTTAAACACTTTTCACACAAATACAGATATAAATGACTGGAAAAAATATGAATTGGTCATGGGCAGGTCAAGGCAAGACAATAAAAATGACAATTTTGCCTAAATAAATCTATTTATTCAGTGCCATACCAGTCAAATTATCAAAAATTATTTTACGGAGGTAGAAAAAATAATAAAACTCATCTGGAAGAACTAAAGCTTAAGGATATGAAGGGAATCAGTGCAAAGAAAAGAACCCTACAACATTGCAAAGAAGATAATCTAACTGTACCAGAGTTCAAATTGAATTATAAAGTGGAAATTATCTAATTTAATATTTTATTTTTCCCCAATTACATATAAAAACAATTTTAACATTCTTTTTTTTTTTTCAGATTTTGAATTCCAAATTCTTTCCTTCTTCCACTTCCCCCATTGAGAAGACGGTCAATTTGACATGTATTATACATGTGTAGTCATGTAAAACACATTTCCATGTAATTCATTCTATGAAAGAAACCACAAAGAACCCCAAGAAAAACAAAATAAAGAATAAGTATCTTTGATCTGCACTCAGTTTCTACAAGTTCTTTCTCTTGAGATAGACAATATCTTTCATCATAAGTGCTACAGAATTATCTTAGGTCATTGTATTATTGAGAATAGCTAAGTTATTCACAGTAGATCATCATACAATATTACTGTTACAGTGTACAGTATTCTCCTGGTTCTGCTCAATTCACTTTGTGTCAGTTCATGTAAAGCTTTCCATATTTTTCTGAGAGCATCCTGCTTGCCATTTCTTAAAGCACAATAGTATTCCATCATAATCATATGCAATAACTTGTTCAGTCATTCCCCAGTTGATGAACATCTGCTCAGTTTCCAATTATTTGCCATCACTAAAAGAGCTGCTATAAATATTTTTATGCACATAAGTCCTTTTCCTTTTTGTTTTTATCTCTTTTGGGTACAGACCTAGTACTAGTATTGCTTAATCAAAGAGTATGCATCATTTTATAGCCCTTTGGACATAGTTCCAAATTGCTCTCCAGAAAAGTTGCATCAGTATACATCTTCACCTATAGTACATTAGTGTTTTAATTTCTCACATCCCCTCCAACATTTGTCATCTTCCTTTTCTGTCATATTAACAGGTTTGGTAGGTGTGAAGTAGTAGCTCAGAGTTATTTTAATTTGCATTTTCTCATCAGTAGTGATTTAGAGCATTTTTATACGACTATAGATAGCTTTGATTACTTTGTCTGAAAGCTGTCCATTCATATCCTTTGACCATTTATCAAACCAGGAATGGTTACTATTTCTATAATTTTGACTCCATTTTCTATATGTTTGAGAAATGAAGTCTTTATGAGAGAAACTT
This sequence comes from Notamacropus eugenii, assembly GCF_028372415.1. Taxonomy (NCBI): domain Eukaryota; kingdom Metazoa; phylum Chordata; class Mammalia; order Diprotodontia; family Macropodidae; genus Notamacropus; species Notamacropus eugenii. Next base: position 387,746,554 of record NC_092876.1, read on the forward strand.
CCTGTAAAATATCTTTTTATAGTAATGACCACCAAGCATGCATTTCCCTCCATCCTATTTTTCCCATTCATCCTATTCTCTCTCTCTCCTTTTAACCTTTCCATTTTCAAGTGTTTTGATTCTGACTTTTACCTCCCCCATACTGCCTTCCCTTCTATCATCTCTCCCTCCTTTTCTTATCCCCTTTTCATTCTACCTTCCTTTATAGTAAGAGAGATCTTTACACACAACTGAGTGTATATATTATTCTCTCTTTGAAGTCAGTCCTGATGAGAGTAAGGATTATGTGCTCTTGATGGCTCCCCATGTGCTCCCCAATGGGCTCATGTGCCCAGTTCTAACTTTTAAGGAATTATTTTCTTCAGTGAGCTTTTATACCTCCTTTTTCATTTGACCAATTCTACTTTTTAAAGAGTCCTTCTTTTTCATTGAATTTTTGTGCCTCTTTTTACCATTTGGCCTATTCTGTATTTAAAGGTGTTATTTTTTTCCCATATTTTTTGTGCCTCCTTTACTAAGCTGTTGACTTTTTTCAATTAGATTTTCTTGCATTACTCTCATTTTTCTTTCCAATTTATCTATTTTGATCTCTTCCATGGCCTGAGACCAATTCATATTTTTCTTTGAGACATTGGATGCCTCAAATTGGATTTTTACTTTGTTGCCTTCTTCTGAGTGCATATTTTGATTTCCCTTGTTGCCATAGTAACTTTCTATGGTCAGATTTTTTTCTGTCATTTGCTCATTTTCTAGACTATTTCGTAACGTGTAACTTTATGCTAAAGTATGGCTCTGCTTCCCAAGTGGAGGGGGCACTTTCCCAAGCTTCAGGTTATTTTGTGCAGCTGTTTTCAGTGGTAATTCTGGTGGCCTGTAAGTTTTTGGGTCTCTCAAAATGGTATGATTTAGGGAGGGGTGTATTTTCCAGTCTTCTGTTATTACACACTGGTTTTTGAGCAACCACAAGAACTCTTTTCAACCCCAGAACTGTGAACATGTTTCCTACTTCCCTGTGGCCACAAACTCTGCTGTGCTAGTGTTCCTCCTTGCATACTAAGACACAGGACTGTGACCTGAAATCCAAGTATAGACAATGAAACAGAGACCTACCCATGGTGCCAGCAAAGGGATCTCTGTAAATCTCCTATCTGCTGTCTGATTCCCTTACATTTGTGGACTGAGAGGTTTGGAAACTGCCACTGCTGCCATTGATTCAGTTGCCCAGAGGCCTGCTCCTGGTTTACTTGGGCCTGATTTGTGCTTGGCCTGCATTGGACTGCACTCCTTTCTTACTCTAGTGCAATAGATCTGTCCTGTCAAACTTGTAAGTTGTCTTGGGCAGGAAAGTTTTATAATTACATCTTTTTGTGGGTTCTGCCACTCTAGAATTTGTTAAAAGTCATTATTTAAAGGTATTTGGAGACATTTGGGGAGAGTTCAGGTGAGTCACTGCCTTTACTCCACCATCATGGCCTCACCTCCTAAAGCAATAATTAACAAAAACAATGTGATACTGGCTAAGAAATAGAGTGGTAGATCAATGGAATAGATTAGGTACAAATTACATTATTGCAAATTATCTAGTAGTGTATGATAAACCCAAAGAGCCAATTTTTAGAACAAAAACTCATTGTTTGACAGAATCTTCTGGGAAACCTGAAAAGCAGTGTGGTGGAAAGGGGGTATAATCCAGCATCTCACACCATGTAACAAGATAAGATCAAAATGGGTACTTGACTTAGACATAAAAGTTGATACCAGAAACAAATTAAGAGAGCATGGAATTGTTTATTTGTCACACCTATGGATAAGGGAAGAATTTAGCACCAAAGAAAATGCAGAACATTGCAAAATATAAAGTAAATTTTTATTATAGAAAATTGAAAAGTTTTTGCACGAAGAAAATAAATACAACCAAAATTACAAGGAAAGCAGATAACTAGGAATTTTTTTTGCAGCAGTATCTCTGACAAAAGCCTCATTTCTTGAATATATAGAGAACTGAGTCCCATTTATAAAACTACAAGTCATTTCCCAATAGATACATGGTGAAAGCATATGAACATGCAGCTTTCAGATGAAGAAATCAAAACTATCTATAGTTATATGAAACAATGCTCTAAATTGCCACTGATTTTAGAAACACAAATTAAAATAATTCTGAGGTACCTATCAAGTTGACTGTTGGTGTTTGTCCTTTGTTCTGGAAGAGGACCATGGCATCAGGAAGGTGCTGTCATGACTTGCAAGTGAATTGAATTTAAGTGAGGTAGGGCCGTGTAAAGTCACCAGTCTCAGTTTCTCTTCCAAACATCTGATTTATCAGATTGCTAATATGAAGAAAAAAAAAGTGGAATATTAGAGGGGATGTGGAGTAATGGGACACTAATGCACTGTGGATGAACTTGTGAAATGATCCAACAATTCTGTAGAGAAATTTGAAACTATGCCCAAAGGGCTATAAAACTGTGCATATCATTGCAAGGTGTAAATCTCAGAGATAGCCCCAAAAGAAGGAAAGGATCTATTTGTACAAAAATATTTATAGCAACTCTTTCTGTGGTAGCTAAGAATTAGAATTGAAAGGATGCCCATCAATTGTGGAATGGCCAAACAAGTTCTGGTAGATCATTGTAACAGAATATTATTGTGCTATGAAAAGCAGGATGATTTCAGAAAAACTTGAAAAGACTTACATGAACTGATGTATAGTGAACAGAACCAGGAGAACATTGTACACATTAATAGCAATATTATTCAATGAAAAACTATGAATGACTTAACTATTCTCAGTGATACAATGATCCAGGACAATTCCAAAGGATTAATGATGAAACATACTATCCACTTCCAGAGAAAGAACTGAATTGTTTGAGTACAGACTAAAGCATGTTATTTTTCTTTCTTTCATTTTTCCTTTTATTCAACTCTGATTGTACAAATGACTAATATGGAAATATTTTACATAGTTGTACATGTATAACCCATATATGACCATCTTCAGCTAAACTGAAATGCTAAAACGAACCCAGACAATAATTAGGAAAGTAAGTTTTAATAAAGGTTATCGAAGTTTTTAGAAAAGACATCATTAAAGACATAGGGATCAATATACTTGGGGTTAGTACTCTAGAGCAAGGGTTGCCCTTTCCAAAGTCTGAAGACAGAAAACGAAGTGGTAAAATACAGAGGGCTAGTCTTTATAAAGAAGATCTCATCATATTTTAGTAAACATTATATGGCAAAAATTTACCTGATTTTTTTCCCTTTTGTAGAATTTAGGGCGTAGTGATCAGGAAATTGGTTTCTTACTCATGAAGTATTTGACATTTTTATGTAAAGATATGATCCTAGTTAGGATATCTGAGTCTGTGGCTGAATGGCACATCCCACTAAGTGTATAGTGTCTCTTATTATGGTTCTCAGGAGAATCTTCAGGTAAAGCACTTTAAGAACCTTAAAATGCTTTTGGACCTGACCAATATGGGAATTTACGTGATTTGACTATGCTGCTTTTTTACAATGATTTTCTTCTTTTGTTTTCAGCAGGGGAAGGTGTGAAGAAAAAAAAGCAATTGCTTGATTTATTTAAAAAAATAGAATTTAATTTAAGCAGTACTATGTAAAAGTTAGTTGTTGTTTATATTATTTTCACCTTGTTTTATGAAAGTCAAGTAAAAATGGCACCATGACAAGTCACCATCTTTGCGATCGTTATTTTATACTTAATATTCTCTTGACTCTTTACAGGTGGATAAAACAACTGCTTTGAATGAAAGTATATGGATGCAAGCTTGTCTTTTATAAGTTCACTAAATGCAGTTTTGACACACGAGATGACAGGGATCATATGCACCTCACCCCCTTCCCACATTCTTTTCATGTTTTCTACTAGGTCTCTATATATTTTGAGAGCTTTTATTCCATGAAGCTTGGGTACATGGTTAGGTAGCATGGTATTTGGTAGACACGAAATATTGTTCTTAACAATTTATTGATTTGTTATGTGTACACAATTTATTGAGGACAACTGTTTTATGTGTCATAATGCTCTAGTACTGGCACATTTTATTGTTGAATTTTCAAGATATTTAGGTGAGAATCTATATTTTTATTATGAGGGCTTGTGGTCGGTTAGTTTATGAAAGATAGCCTTTTGATATATAATTCTACCCACCAGATCCTATCTTGCTAGCTATTTTGGTAATTGCTAAATTTTTGAAGCCTGCAGTGATATGTGGGACACTTTCTACCACTTCTTTGAGTAATCTGAATTGATCAATGAATGTCCTTAGCGATAAACACTTCGAATAATTTTTGACGGTGAAGTCTTCTTCCAGAACTGCCATCATAAACTCCATCCTTGCTATAAACAAATCCATATGACTCTGTCTTTTATTTGATGTCTGCTTATTGTTAGTTGAGCTCATGTGGATGTCTGTCATGGGGGTCCTTTTGATTGTGTCCTTGAATCTTTGCCATTTTATAGGTTCCATTCTGAGGCAAAGCATTTCTATTCAACAAATCCAGTGGTGTGTTACCAGTTTCAGCTTTTATTATTGCTAAATGATGTCTGTTTGTTACAAAAATAATTCTGTATGCTTTTAACCTACTTATTTTGTTCTCTGAGAATATCTAGCAATCTTCCCCATCCTGCTTTTGATGAGGGGATAATACAAATAATAATAAAACTTATTATTATCATTTTTATTATCTTCACTTTGTAGCACTTTTTAAGTAGCTCTTTTAGGATCTTAACTATCAAGGAAGATCTGAGCATAATAGGAAAAGAAAATGCAGGAAAAAAACTGAGAGCTTTTCTTTTGTCTGCGATTAAAGTGGATATAAATACATACACATTTGTATGACATAAAATGATGACATCATTGAACTTTTCTTCTGAAAATTAGGGTATATTGATGGGCCCTTAATATTTAACCTTCCTGTGCTGAATTACAACAACTTAGGATCACAGGATTATAATATCATTTGAGATATAGTTTTGGGTCAAAACCTTTCCTATGATGTATACTGTTTGTCCAAATCTGGGCAAATCTCTAAGAATAAGTTACAGTTTCATGTTTGCATTGGTTGAATGCAAATTGATTGTATACTTGCTATACCAATAAAATAATAAGTATTGTCCATTCTCTGTCACTCCTACTCCTTCCTCCCAAAACACACACACACACACACACACACACACACACACACACACACACATGCACGCATGCGCATGCAACTGTATCGAATCACCAGATTTTGAGATGAAAAGTAACTTGGAGATCAATGACACTATCCATTCCTTCATTTTACAAGTTTTAAGAGTTGTGCTTGACTCAGGTCAGACTCTTGGTGGTTTAGGATTGACAATGGAATGAAGACACTCAGTTAAACAAAGGAGTGTTTCTTAGCCATAACAGGGAAACTATACTTAATATTTATATTCAGTGAGGACACCCCCTTGATTAACTTAGGAACAGCTTCCTGGTGTTGGTCATACTGTTAGGTTCTGTTGGAAGGCACAGGAAGAGAGCTGAAACTCCTTATGTATTTTATACTTAATGTAACCAGGAAGCCACTTCAACAACCTGAGCAATCAAATCTCAAGGACAGATTCAGTACTTCTTAAGGGGAAGAACTTGTCTAACCTGCTTGGGGTAGAGGCTTAAGGAAAGCTAATTCAGTTTACATAGCAGGGCCCTAGAAAATATAACTGTTATCAAAACAGAAAAAGAAACCTACAGAGGTTCTGTGACTAGTATCGCATAGGGACTAGTTAAAAGAGCTAGTATTAAAATGCAGGTACTTTAACTCTAAACCCTATATTCTTCCTCTCTCTTCAAAGGAGAAAGTTGGGATAGCAGTTATTTAAAAGATATTGTTAAATGCTAAAGAAATAAATAATTTCACTCTTTGAGTTTTATCCTATTTAAATATTATACTAATATTAAATGCTCAATCCAATACTGTGTCATATTTGAACTTAGTATAGTGTACTTACTGCCCAGAGAAACCTGCATAATACTTAGGACATTGTGTCCCTCTTTAAATTTTCTGCCAAGATGAGATATTTCAACTAGATTCATGTTTCATCATAGGCATGATTGACCTCTTTATCCAACTGTAGGGAATTTCAAGATTTAAAAATAAAGGACCCATATAAGTGAAAGTGGAAGAGAAGATGGGCTTAGAAAAGAAGCTATGGTTAGAATGTTGTTGCCAGTGAGAACACAGAGATTTCAGAAAGCTTCATTCAGTGGGAGGCAGGAGGCAAGAGTGCTGTCCTAGCTCTGACACTGACTCACCAAATGGCTCTGGGGAAGTGTTTTCTTCTTTTTCTACTTCTGTTTCTCCATCTGTTTCATAAGAATGATTGCTGTATGCTTTGGTCTGCTGCTTGGAGATCTTGAAATGGAAGATTACTTAAACTATGGGTCATTTCAGTGTTTTCATATAAGATGCTAAAGATATGTGTTGATGGGAAATTGTGAAGCTGCAAAATAAAATTAAATCTGATCATTTAAAAATTTAATGCTTAGGTTATTTAGATTCACGAAAAATGGTTTCGCTATTTCCTGGGGACTTAGTCTGCTATATTGGCCCAATTTACTTTCTATTGTTAAAAATAAAATTATTAAATGCTTATTGCTTGTAGAAAATTGCTGCTATCTGCTTAGTGAAATCAAAAGTTTAGAAAATTCATGATTCTGGGAATATTCTGAAATGACAGTAATATAAAATAATGTTATTAAGTAAATATAAGAACAATAAACAAAGTACTATGTGAGGTACAAGGGGGAATACTTTGCACTTAAGTGGGAAGGAGATGGGGGGGGGGAGCAGAATCAATAAGGCATCTGTCATTATAGCTTTTTCACTATTTAGCCAAAAAACCCAAACACAATTTTGCTAGCACAGTGCCTGGAATATAGTAGGTCCTTTACAGATGTTTGTTAATTTATTAGAGAAGACCCTTTGTATTCAACAGGTAAATACCCTGAAGTACTCTAAATAAAGTAAGTACTTGAATATACCATATTAAGCAGATAATGAAAACAGTAAAGGAGGATATGATGAGACAAATGCACATATTCCCAGTATGGTATAGTAGAAAGCATGCTGAATTTTTATTCATAGAATCTGAATAAAAATTTCAGACCCTTTACTTACTTGCCTTGTGTGACCTTGGTGAGTAATTTAGCCTCTCTTGGGCCTCAGTTTCCTTATTTGCAAATTTGGGGTTTGGACTAGAGGACTTGTAGGTACCTTCCAGCCCAACAACTATGATCCTATATTCATCTCTTCATTAGTATTATTCCAGAATTCAGGAGTTAGAAGGTACTTCAGAGCTAATTTAATATAACCCATATCTGAACAAAACTCCTTCTATGAAACCCCAATGAGCTGTCATCAAGGCTTCATTTGAGAATATCAAGTGATGTGGGACTCCTGTTTTCTGCCTGTTCCACTTTCAAACAGCTGTAATTGCTAGATTAAATTGATGTATGATCTTCCTTATAGTATCCAAAATCTGTCTTCATTGTCTACCTACTGCTTTTAGTTCTCTCAAAAGCCAAGCAAAACAAGTCTGATACTTCAACATGATAGTCCTTAAGTATTTGAAGAGACCTAAGAGACCTATTATATTTTTTTCACTCCTGAATCTTTTATTCCAAAGAATAAACATCCCCAGTTCTATCAACTGGATATTGCTTACTCAGGGATGTGCTAGAGCCAGTTTTAACAAGCTTGCAGAGCCGATTGTTAAATTCTTAGTATAAGCATTCACACCTCAAAAATTGGCAATCATTACAAATCAGGATTTGACTTACTGGGTTTTTAAAAATTGTTTGGATTTACTGTAGATTAATTTTAAAGTGTGTGTAATTTTTTTCCTCTCCAGAAGTTGTTAAACATTTATAAGCATACCTTTGTATTGCTCTATAAACATTGCTCAAGCTCAGCAGAATTGCAATAGATGCCTCAGAGGATGAAGTCACCAGCAGACTGGAGACTTGGTGACTATAGGATAATAAAAATAATAATTATAACTGGCATTTATATTGTGCCTTAATGTTTGCAAAGTATTTTACATCCATAATCTCATTTAAGCCTCACAATACCCTTGTATCCAGGGCTCTCATCACTCTGCTTAACATCCTGCAGACGCATTTTATTTTGCCAATGTCCTTTCTGAAATATGATTCCTATATGCTCAATATGCAGTCAGAACAGAGAGTAGTATAGGGATACCACTGCTTTCCTCATTCTGGGCATTTTGAAATATCCCATGTGACTTCAGCTTTTTATTTTATTTTATTTGGCGAGGCAGCTGTACATATTGGAGAGAGTATTGGACTTGGGGTCAGGAAGACTGGACATTGAATCTTGCCTCAAACACTTAATAACTATGTGCCTTTCAGAAAGATATAACTTCTGTTTGCATGAGTTTCCTCATACATAAGGTAGGAATAATAAAACAATAGGGATAAATAATATTTCACATGGTATTAGTTAGGAGCCAATAAAATAATATATAGAAACCTCAAAATCTGAGACTTCAAACTGTATGTCCTATAAACAACTTAAATTTAACATGTCCGAACCAAAACCATTCCCCCCTACACCTTCCTCCTTTTTTTCAACTTTTCTATTACTGTCAAGGGTGCCATGATTTCCTAATCATTTAGATTCATAATCTGTGTGCGATTTTTGATTTTTCACTCTATCTCCATGTGTCCATCTGTTGCCAACTCCTGTTATTCTTATCCTCACAACCTCTCTCTTGTATATCTTTTTGTCTACTTTGGCAGAGCTACTACTCTGGTACATCATGTCAGCTCTCTGTATAATTGCAATAGCTTGCTGATTTGTCTGCTGCCTCAAGTTTCTCCCCATTCCATTCTGTCCTCCACTTAGCTGCTGAAAGAGACTTTTCTAAAATACACATGACTATGTCACTTGAGGACAATGAGATGGCACAGTGGATAAAATACTGGGTTTAGGGTCAAGAAGACTTGAATTCAAGATTGGCTTTGGACATTTCTATCTGTGTGACCCTAGGCAAATCATTTAACCTCTGGCTCATTTTTCTCACCTGTAAAATGGGGATTAAATATAGTACCTAATAGTGTTCTTATGAAGATCAAATGAGATAATATTTGCAAAGCACTTAGCACAGTGCCTGGCATACAGTAGGCACCGTGTAAATGTTTATTCTCTCCCCTTCCTCCTATTCAGTAAACTCCAATGACTTCCTATCACCTCTGGGACCAAATATTAGAATGCTGTTTGGTACTTAAAGTCCTTTAAAACTTGGCTCCTTCCTACCTTCCAGTCTGCTTATATTTTACTCTTCTCCAGGTAGTCTAAGACTCAGCTACACTGCATCTTGTGCTTACCATTTGTCACACAACACACGTCCTGAGTCTGAGTCTTTTCAGTGACTCTGCCCCTGCTTGCAATACTCTCACTCCTCAGATTTGTTCCTTAGTTTCCCTAATCTCCTTCATGATTCCGTTCAAATCTCACCTTCTTCAGTGCCTCCCCACTGCTTTCTGTTTACAAGGTATATCTTGCATGTACACAGTTATTTGCAGAGTGTTTCTCTCATTAGAATGTAAATTCCTCAAGAGCAGAGATTACATTTTTGCCTTAGCACAGTGACAGACATCTGATGTGTAATAGCTGTATGACCCTGAACGAGTACTTAAATAGTTTCATCTGTAAAAAAAGAAGAGAGAGATAATTATAGCCCTTATTTCACAGGTAATTGTATAGAGCAAATGAGAATATGCCCACACACACACAAACAGACACCATAGTTGTTGTTGTTGTTGTTGAGCCATGTCTAATTCTTTGTGACCTCATGGACTATAGCACACCAGGTTCTTCTGCTCCCCACTACCTGACCTAAGGGGCTCATTTTCCAATTTCATATCTTGTACCATTTTAAAACTGTCCATGGAGTTTTCTTTGTAAGGATACCATAGCAGTTTGCCACCCTCCTTCACCTTTTCTTAGAATTTCCCATTAAGAGGCAGCTAGATGGCTCAGTGGATAGAGCACCGACCTTGGAGTCAGGAGGATCTGAGTTCAAATTTGGACTCAGACACTTGACACTTACTAGCTGTGTGACCCTGAAGAAGTTGATTAACCCCAATTGCCTTGACAAAAAAAATAATTCTCCACTAAGACCTATCCACTTTGTATAACCCTGAGCGACATATCTCATAATTTCACTGAGTGATGCAGATGTCTCCATCAAGACAAGGCAATGATCCAAGAGGGGATGTATAAATATACATTTGAGGACTGAGGTCCTTCAGTAACAATAGCCTCTACTGTTCTGCTTTACAGGAAGTGGTATGAAAATTGGATTTCTAGCAGATTATATTCAGAAATTTCATTCACAATGTCATTGATTTAGAATGGAAAGAGATATGGAATGTAATGGAAAGAGAAAGAGGTCATCTAGTCCAACTCCCTCATTTAAATTTGAGGAAACTGAAGCTCAGATGGGTTTTATAGACAGGTACACAAAACAATGTTAAAGAATTATATAAATATTAGCTATTTTAGCATTTTGTTACTATATTGAACTGTTGACTCATATTTACTCTACAATAAGGGAAAATCCTCAGGCCTTTTCTTCTCATGAAGTATTATCTAGTAAGATTATGCCTATGCAGTATTGGTGTAATTGAATTATTGAAGTAAAGTACTGGACTTTATTTTTATCCCAATTAACTCTCATTCTACTCAAATCTAATCATTGTTGAGAATTATTTGGCTACTGATACTATTGACAAACGTATTAGCCTTTCCTTCTGGCTTTGTGGCATCTTAAATGTTATAAACAAGCTATTTATACTTTCTAAGTTATAGATAAAATGAACAGGACCAAGGACAGAGCCCCATAGAACTCTACTGCAAATTTCCCTAAGACTGACATTGATTTGGTAATCATAACTCTGGATCCAGTCATTCACAGAGTAGAGATATAGAGCTAGAGATCTTGTATCTCATTTAGTTCAACCTCTTTGTTTAATAGATGAGGAAACTAGATGAGGAAGTCAGGAGATTTAAGTGACTCCTATAAGGAGAACATGGCAGATGGAGGATTTGAATATAGGTCTTCAAACTTTAGAACAATGGTTTTTCCAATGTACCATGTGGTTTTTTGTTAGTAGTATTGTCACATGAGGAATTATATGAGTCTCATATGACTGGTTCTTTATAAAGCCCATATTTTAGTGATCACTTCATTTTCTAAATGCTTATGGATGATTCCTTTAATAATGCATTTCCTTCTTTGACCAGGGACCTGCTTAGGCACCTGCCTGAACTTGAAAGGTTGCACCATGCTAGTTTGTTCAAAATAGAAAAGAATGGTGCTTTTGTTAACCTTCCAAAATAATAATTTCAATGGTGTATCAGGTACTTCTTGAATGTTACTCAAAATTACTAAGTATATCGAGCCTCTTTTATGAACTCCTGATCTTTTGGTTTTCCTGGCCTTTTCTCCTTGCTCCCTAGGCATGCTGCAATTCATGCTGCTCTCTGCCTATCCAAATTTCTTCACCCAATTCACTTCTGCCTTCTGATATAAAATATAATCTCCCTTTTACCTCAGAGTTCCTTTTGCCTAGGTCTCAGTTTCAACTAGGTAAAATAATTCTTACAAACTGCTTCTCAGAAGGCACATTCGCATTTTAAAAAATCATCTTGTTAATTAATGCAACTCATTTGCAATCTGTTTAAATTATGGAATAAATAATATGAAATAAAAGACATTTATAATTCCTCCTTTTCCAGCCCCTTGCCTAGTCTTCCAGTAAAAAAACTACATGGAATCAATGTTATAGTGGCAATACCATTCCTATCTCCTAACTCATCTTGGCAAAAAGTGATCAGTTAAAACAGATACATCATTTGAGGCTAACACAATGACCCTCTAATAACTGAAAATGAAAAAAAGATAATGATCCAGTATGGATGGACTCCTGAATGTAATATATTGAGTGTTATACTGAGATGTGAATTATCTGCATATGATCCTCTAAGCTGACGGATCTAGCATTTCCAATGTGTTGTGCTCTTCCTATGTTAAAAATTTAAGGCAATGATGTCAGTTCCAAAGTAGCCTCAGACACTTACTAACTGTGTGAGCTTGGGCAAATCACTTAACTTCTGTTTGCCTCAGTTTCCTCAAATGTCAAATGGGGATCATAATGAGATTTTTTTTAAAGCAATCAGCACAATACCTGACACATAGTAGGTACTCTCCACCCCCTTCTCCTGCTCCTCCTCCTTCTCCTCTCTCTTCTGTATTATTATAGTCATATGACTGGAAAAGGAGTCATATTAAACACATAATAAGATCAGGAACAGGAGGTGGACAATTGATATGCATCAGTGGTACCCATTTAATATCAAGAGACTTAGAGGAAACACTCCACCGTGTGGGGTGGACCCTTGTGGAGGATTTATTTATGGATATACAGGCTAAGATTTCATGAATGGGCTGAGATCTGTTTACTTGGAGATGTTTCATTCTTATCAGTGCAATCACAGATCAAAGTATCCATAGGAAAGAGGGGTAGGAAGGAAGGCATAGGGAATTATGAGGAATATTCATCCATTTCTAATAATTGTGTTCTCAGTTGTCAGCTTTAAATGATAGTTTATAAATTGTCCAGTTATTGAACAATCTGGAAAAGATGCTATAAAACATCCCTTTTCTTTCAGTCTAGTAAACCTAGAAAAACTTTCTATGAAATTTTTACCAAATCTTTCAGGAGCCAAAAATGAAGCTCAGACTGAAAACAAGCAATAGAAAATTTGAATAATCTTTAGATTTAGAGATATATGAAAGGCAGAACTCAAAATAAAATTCCTTTCCTAAACATCACCATAGCACTCCTAGCTCAATGCCATAAATTCCACCATTGCAATACACTGACACTAGACACAGTAAATAGATCATTGGCACTATTTCAAAAGATAATTAGTTATTGTCCCTCTCATTGTCAGCCCTGACCTCTTAAGGAATGTGTTGTGAAGAATATCAACATAGCTTCATTTGGTGATTAAGGGAGCGCATTCTTGTCAATCATGTATTTCAAACTTTGGATCTTGACTACTTTGTGTGAAGGAAATGTGTTTATGTCTCCTTGTAAATATTCCCTGGATTCCTTGCTAGGGCCTGTACTAGGATGAAGACTGATATCTTTCAATAACAATAGCCTCTACTATTCTGCTTTATAGGAAATAGTATGAAAATTGGGTTCCCAACAGGTTATAATCAGAAACTTTAATCATAGGATCATAGATTTATTAAGGAAAGTGATGTAAGAGGTCATTTGGTCCAAGTCCCTCATTTTATAGATGAAGAAACCAAATCTTAGATGGGTAAAGTGATGTGTCTAGAGTCACACAAATAGTAAGCATCAGGTATGGAATGTGAACCCAGGTCCTTTGATTACAGTCAGTACTGTAGAGTGCAGCCTCTCAACGAATAGATATCAATTTCCATAAGACTGATATTTTGGAAGATCTTGCTATATGAAGAATTTTTGAAAATATAATCAAATTATGAACAAAAGTAGAATGTAGTATGCGGCTCCTGCTTACTACAACAATCTATTTAATAATATGCATTAAATACAAGTTTTAAAAGTTCCAGGGAAGTATGTTAGACACACAGAATGAGAGAAAAATGGTTTCAAGAATAATAGGAGTTACATTTATCTATTTTGCATTCAAATGGAACTCAAATTTCTTGTGTTTGGCCATAAATGACAACTTAGTCAAGATGTTTGGCAGTTAGAGAGAGGACAAAGATGGGTTGGTAGCTGATTGGGCTAAAGAAATAGAAGGAAGACGTTCAAAATTGTTTAAAAGGACCACACCTATCATTTCATTGAAATAAGGAAGTCCCAGGTGAAGAAATGCCCTCTCCCAAAGTAATTTATAATCTTACAGCGTTACATAGAGAAATAAGAAGTTAAGAGATTTGACTAGGGTCACATAGCCAGTGTGTATCAGAAGTGAGATTTGAACTCAGGTCTTCTTGGCTTTGAGGTCAGTTCTCTCTCTAGTATACTATACTGCCTCTCTTTTATGATTGGGTGTAGCTAGCAGAGAAGGACCCAGCTAAAGTGACTGAATATATTATGAAAGAAGGTCAGGAGGACTGGGAGGTAAGGGGTTTAAAGATACAGACAGAGATTAATGTTAGTGAGAAGAGATGACTTTTGAGGACAGAGGGGAGGAAAAGAAAGTATGATGTTGATGTATGCTGAGAGATTTTGAGGGGGTATAGGAGGTTTCTTTGGTCTTCTAAATGAAGTTGGAGACTAAGCAATATTAGCATGGAGTCTGTGGAATAACTGAAGACTTGAAAGAAAAAAAAACATTTGTAATAATTGTACAGAATGAGAGTGTCATACATAGATGGAACTGGATCTATAATACTACTATTCTCTTATTTTTAATGTTTGTTGAATTTTGCATAGGTAGATAAAAATAATTGATTTTGTAATTAAGTAAATGTTCATATGCAAGTTCATCTTGTACACTCACTGAAACATTATCAGTCTGGGCATGTTGGTACATACCTACAACCCCTGTTATTGGGAAAACAGAGGTTAGTGACTCATTCGAGTTCAAGAATTCTGAGCTGAAGTAGGGCTAAAGCAAATCAGATGTCTTCACTATCTGTCACCAATATGCTAAGACCCTGGGAATTGAGGAAAAGGGGAAAACCAGACCAGATAGCCTAAGGATGGGTCAGAAACAGAGTAGGTCAAAGCTACTGTGCTGATTGGGTAGTGGAATTGGGAGCATAAGTGGCCAGCGTTCTTCCAGCCTGGCCAAGATAGGGAGATATAGCCTCAAATTAAAACAAAACAAACTATCCCTCCAAATCCCCCCAAACACCATCTTTGCTATAACTCTAGTAGTAGTCAGAATGTCAGAGATAATGTGATCACCATTCTGTTTTCACATGGTTTTGATTTCCTACTTGAAGCTTTTAGTTTGAGAGTTTTATCCTCTACATGGTTTGGAAGTTATATGTGGTTGGTGACATCCATTAAAATATTCTTAAATTTTTGTGAATTTATATTATTTCTGGGCTATTATGGGCAATGGTTTTGCCTGTAACAATGCTATGATTTCGGTGCTGTTTATTTGTTGAATTCTTAAGGATATTTTGGGATTTGTATTAATAGTATATATATTTATCTTTTATTAACTAATGAAGGATAGTGTTTCTGGTCCATAATTCTGGCTACTTTATTTTTACTGTTGGCTCATATCATGTTTTCTAAGCTTCATCCTGTGTCTTCCCATTGTTCTGTAGTCCTGTTTTTCCCCATCTAACCAAACCTTTATGAGAGATACTCATTAATTCAACATAAGTTCATTCAAAATAGCCTTTACATCAAAGCAATTGTTATATCCTGATGACTTTTTAGAGATTTTTCTGTTAAAATTGTCTGTTTAATACGAAGTAAAGGCAATATTTAATTTGAAGTACAATTTTAGTCCCTGGAGTATATAGTTTGGATTGTATTATTCAAGGTAAGTGTCACTAAGGAGCTACAAGTCAGCTAATAGTGAGGCAATTAAGTGTAAACTACAGTGACTATTTATTAACGCTCATTTCATAAACCATTTCAAGAATGCTGGCTTGGCTGCACCTGGCAGAATAGTTCTCATCATTATAATGCCTATACCCACTTCCTACCATCTAACTTTCTGAACAAATCATATCTCCTGAATTAAAAATATGCTTAGAAATTCTGTTTATATCCTTATAATTGATTAAATTAGTAATTTAATGTAGCCCATCAACAAAAATATGCAAAAAGAGCCTGGGATATTATGGACCTGGTAGAGAAAATCTTTGCAATGGAGAGAGGGTAACCTCGATCAAAGATTCTTAATGACTTTTGTGTCATGGACTCCTTGGCAATCTGACGATGCCTCTGGACTTCTCAGAATAATGTTATAAAGTATATAGAATTACAAAGGAGATAAATGATATTGAACTGGTTATCCAAACATTAAAATAATGTTTATGCATCTAGGTTAAGTATTCTGACCCACGTGATCTTCCAGTAGTTTGGCAGGGAGAATATTCAGTTGTCTGTGGAAGAAATGTATTCTTCTAGCTCTCCTCTGCTGATGTTTACAGGGGCTATTGTTCTTGCTGGCATAGTAAGCTATAGTCAGCTTCCTCTCTCTTTTGGGGTAGCAGATGAAAAAGTAGTAATATAGTACACAGAAGCTTGGTGTCTACTCTCTTTTGGTCTTCTCTTTGTTCCTCTCTCCCTGTTTTTCTTTCCTTCTTTTCTTTCTTATTCCCTCTTTCCCTCCTCTCCTCCTCTTCCTCTTCTTCTTCCTCCTCCTCCTCTTTTTCTTCCTCTTCTTCCTTCTCCTCCTCCTTCTCTTCTCCTTCTTCTCCTCCTCCTCCTCCTCCTTTTTTTTCCTTCTCCTCCTCTTTTTCCTCTTCCTCCTCCTCCTTCTTTTCCTTCTCCTTCCTCTTCCCCTTCTCCTTCTCCTCCTCCTCTCTTTTCTTCTTTTTCTCCTTCTCCTTTTTCTTCTCCTCTTCCTCCTCCCTTCTCCTTCCTTCTCCTCTTCCTCCTCCTCTCTTTTCTTCTTCTTCTCCTTCTCCTTTTTCTTCTCCTCTTCCTCCTCCCTTCTCCTTCCTTCTCCTCTTCCTTCTCCTCCTTCTCTCTTCCCCCTTTCTCTGTTTCTTTCTCTCTTTGTATCACCATTCTCCCCCTCTCAATATCATATCAATATAACTGTTTTGGGATCTGTGAATACTATCTAGTTATAATCTTTTTCCATCCACTTATACCATCATATTTTGAAAAGTGTTCCATGACCATTTGGATAGGCTGACTTGAAAGTACAGAGAAAGGCTCAAAAGATTCTATCAAGGAGTTACAGTTTATGGCAGATTGATCATTAACCAGATTCCCAAGTATTCTTTTCACCTAAGATTTTCTGCCTCTAGCAGTCTCGATAGCACAGTACACCCTTCCTCAAGGACATACCTATTGCTGGCATCACAGAGATGTGAAGGGAAAGTCACCTATGATCAACAGACACTCAATAATACATTGTACTTTAGATATATTACCTCATTTGATCTCTGCTATGAAGAAATATTCCCTGACTTATTGTCCTATTGCTTGTTCTTTTGAATTTTTTTATTATGAATCTAATCATGACATCAATAACCATGAACATTTCATTTGTACAAAAAACAAAAAGGAGAATTATATGTGAAACCATGAACTTGTTATAGATAATCCATTATGTACCTTCTATTATCCTCCGTTTGCCATCTTCTCAAAGAAAACATCTCTACAATGTTTTGTTCTTTCCAGTCTTTTACACTTTACTTCCCTCCACACTACCTTATATAATAAGACTTTCTGGGTTTCTCTCACTCTTAGTGCTTTCCTACCTTGGGATATATGGGGTATTTAAGGAGGCCTAGTACATCTGATATGAGGGCTAGCCTAGCTCTTTACAATGCTGCTTACCTGCATTCAGCTCTCAATTGTGTCTCTAAGAAGCTGTAGCATATGCAACAGCCACACCCCTGTAAAACCATCTTGGCAGATGGGCTAAACCATGTTGAGCTTAACCAAGAGACCTCCGACTCATAGGTGAGTTAAAAGGATGTCAACCTGTAGTAGCAAGCACCCTAGCACACCCAGGATGGCCTGCTAGCACAGATTCTTTGATCTGCTTTGTAAAGGAAAGATAATTTCAGAAGGGAAAACAATCCTTCTTTAATTAAATATATATAAGTCATTCACTAGTTCAGGGGAAAGTTTAATACCCTGAACATGGAGAAAATACAGAGAATTTACCAAAAAGATCAACAGACAAGGCTCCAACTGTCTAACAAAGTAATACAACCACCTACATACACCACTGGATGGGGGAGCAACAGCAACAGCTGAGTAGCCAGGTGGGAGGCTCTTAAAAATGGCCACACAGAGTCCCATCCAGGGAATCAAAAGGTCCTCATAAGAAAGCCCTCAAAGCAAAATATAGAAATACATATATACATATACCTATACATGTATATATGTACATACACACTTATTAGAGCCAGAAGACATCACAACCCTTGTGACTTAGTGCCTAAGCAGGTTAGTACCAAAAGGTTTGAAAGCCTTCCTACAAGCAAGCCTCCCCTAAGCAAGCATCTCTTTAAGCAAACTCCTCCCCCAATGGGATCTATGTAATTCAGAATGTATTACAGCTAGTCACATGGACCTATTAATGGGCAGGGAAGATCTTCCTATTTCATTTACATTATACTACCTCAAGAATGTGAAGACTTCCCCAGGTGGAATAGGTAGATGAGAACAATTTGTTTCAATGGCCATGAAGGAGACTGAAGCAAGCACTATAGAAAGCTTAGAGCTTGGTCAGACATAGAAGACACTAAGGTCATTCACTGCATCCTGGGCTATTGCCAGTCATCTATTCTTTTGTTTTACCACTGGTCTTTTATGACTAGAATCTGTACAATAGTTTATAAATGAGGGGAATGAGGAACAGTGAGGTGAAGTAAGTTACAAAGTTAATAAGACTCTTGGGTGGGATTTTAGACCAGGCCTGAGTTCTGTCCTCCAAACTATACTGTTTTCTGATAAAAAAAAAAAAAAATTACCAAACACCCCATAGTTGGTAGCTCCTTTCTCCTATGTATAAGATTAGATCTATCCATAAGACCAAGATTTAGGTCCTGCAGAAAACAGAAGGAATCAGACATAGAAAAATAATTCTTTGCTAATTTGAGATACTTGAATACTGCAAAACTATCCACTAATAAATTTGTTATTCTGGAATGATGTGATATAGAAGAAACAATAATCATTTATATAACAAGCATTTTTTAAAGTACTTACATGTGTACCACTGGGCAAAGCACTGAGTAAACAAAGGAAGGCAAAATAGTCTCTGCTCTCAAGGAGTTTATATTCTAATCGGGAGATATCAATCAAATATACATATGTACAATATATAAACAATATGTATACATATATATGCATATGTATACACATGTACAATATATAAACAATATGTATACATATATATGCATATGTATGTGAACACATGCATATCTACTATATGTGCATATGAATTTGTTGGTAATCTTAGAGGCAAAGCATTAACATCCTGTGTGTATGTATGCATGCCTATGTCTCTGTCTGATTGTGTTTCCACAATATTTGAATTGTTTCTTTCTGAATGCTTGTAATATTATATCCTTGACCTGGGAACTCTAAAATTTGGCTATAATATTCCTAAGAGTTTTCCTTTTAGGATCTCTTTCAGGAGTTGATTGGTAGATTCTTTCAATTTCTCTTTTACCCTCTTGTTCTAAAATATCAGGGAAGTTTTCCTTGATAATTTCTTAAAAGATGATGTCTAGATAAAATTCCATACTCAATTGAGTGTGTGTGTTATTCCATCCTGAAGCCAAATCTGATGAAATGAATATTCACTTATTCCCTCTCATCTTCCATTTCTTTGCCTCCATTGTAAAAGCTCCTTCTTGCCTCTTATAAGTGAGATGATTTACTACATTCTACCTCTCCCTTTCTTTTTCTCCTAGTACTTTCCTCTCAACACTTAATTTTCTTTTTAAATTTCATCCCTTCATATTCAACTCATCCTGTGCCTTCTGTCTCTCTGCCTATGTCTCTGTCTCTTCCTCTCTTTCCATAATTATACACACATACACATACATGTATGTATATATGTATATATATATACACACTAATGCATATATATGTACACACACACTAATGCATATATATATATATATATATGTACATTCCTTTCAACTATCCTAATGCTAAGAAAGATCTTAAGAACTACAAATATGTTTCCATATAAGAATATAAACAGCTCAACTTTAATAAGTACCTTATGATTTCTCTTTTCTGTTCATCCTTTCATGCTCTTCTTGATTCTTGTGTTTGAAAGTCAAATTTTCTCTTCAGTTCTGATCTTTTCAATATGAATGCTTGGAAGTCCTCTATTTCACTGAAGTTCCATTTTTTCCCTCTGAAGTATGATACTCAGTTTTTCTGGGTAGGTGATTCTTAGTTTTAATTCTAGGACCTCTGACCTCTGGAATATTACATTCCAAGGCCTCCAGTCTTTTAGTGTAGAAGTTTGTAAATCTTATGTTATCCTGATTGTGTTTCCACAATAGTTGACTTGTTTCTTTCTGGCTACTTGTAATATTTTCTCCTTGACCTGTGAATTCTGGACTCTGGCTACAATATTCCTAGGAATTTTCTTTTTGGCATCTCTTTCAGGAAGTGATTGTTGGATTACTTCAATTTCTATTTTACCCTCTTATTCTAGCATATCTGGGCAGTTTTCCTTGATAATTTCTTGAAAGACCATGTCTAGTCTCCTTTTTTGATCATGGCTTTCAGATAATCCAATAATTTTTACATTGTCTCTCCTGGATCTATTTTCCAGGTCAGTTGTTTTTTTTTCATTGAGATATTTCACATTGTCTTCTTCTTTTTCATTCTTTTGGTTTTATTTTATAATTTATTGATTTCTCTTAGAGTCATTAGCTTCCATTTACTCCATTCTAAATTTTAAGGAATTATTTTCTTCAACGTGTGTTTGGACCTCATTTTCCACTTCTGATTTTTAAGATGTTCTCCTCTTCCTTGGCTTTTAGGATCTCTTTTACCATTTGGGTTATTCTGGTTTTTAAATTGTAATTTTCTTCAGTATTTTTTGAGGTCTCCTTTAGCAAGCAGTTGACTCATTTTTCATGATTTTCTTGTATCACTTTCATTTCTCTACCCAATTTTTCCCCTATTTATCTTACTTGATTTTCAAAATCCTTTCTGAGCTCTTCCGTGGCCTGATATCCATATTTTTCTTGGAGGCTTTGGATATAGGAACTTTGAATTTATTTTCTTCTTCTGGTTATATGTTTTGATCTTCCTTGTCACCACACAAGACTCTATAGCTTGATTCCCACTCTCTGCTATTTGCTCATTGTCCCAGTCAATTATTTGACTGTTTAGCTCTTTGTTAAGGTAGGATTCTGCTTCCAGAATGGAGAGTTCACTATCCCAAGCTTTAGATGTTTTGCACAGCTGTTTTCACAGATATTTCTAGGGACTTGTAAATTTTTAGTTTTTACAAGTTTGTATGATCAAAGGTGAGGTGTTTACTCCTCTCCTGGTCTGTGCTCTGGTCTGTGAGTGACCACGAGCATTATTTTCTGCCTGGGAACTGTGAGGATGATTCCCTCTCCACTGCTGCCACAACCTCTGCCAAGCCCATGCTTCTCCTCTCCCCAGGACTGCCACCTAGGACTATGACCCAGATCTAAGCAAGGACAAAGTAAGAAAATCCAGGCTCATCTCCAGCAAAGAGATCCCTGTAATCGCTCTCTGATCAGCTACTTGATTCCCTGACTGTCTGTGGGCAGAGAGCTCCAGAAGCAGTCAGTGCTACTGCAGGTACTGACACTGTTCTGGGGTTAAGTCTAGGGCCAGACCATGCTCCTCTCACCCAGGTCTGACAGACCTTTCCAACTGACCATCTAAGTTGTCTTTGGTGTTTGTGGGTTGACAAGTCTGCCTTTGATTCAGTGCCCTGAGACCTGCTCTGGCCCTATCTGTGCCTGGTATGGCCCACACTGGACTGAGCTCCTCTCAGACTGGTGCAACAGGCCTTTCCTGTTGACTTTGCAGGTTGTTTTGGACTGGAAATTTGTTTCACTATGTCATTTTGTGGGTTTTTCTGTTCTAGAACTTGTTGAGTCATTTTTTATAGGTTATTTGGAGGAGTTTAGGGGAGAGCTCAAGCAAGTCCCTTCTTTTGCTCTGTCATCTTGGCTCCACCCTCTAGGTTTTTCCAAAGATCTCTTTCAGCTCTTGCACTTTTTAATTTCAGATACTGAGATAAAAATATGGAAACCAAGCCTTTGGAATTATTAATGGGAAGATGACTTATTGGTCTAGTATGAAACAGACTAAAATACTCAAGTCAGTTGAAAAAATTGAGAAACTATTAATAATCTAATAGGATTATTTTTTTTAAACCTGGATACTATTGAATTTATCACATAGTATGTCCTCTTTTCCCCCCTGAAGACAATACTCTGAGACTCTATTTGCCTATGGAATTGAAGGTATAGTGTAACAACTTAAGGCTGAGTTGTGATAGTGTCAAAAAAGAAAAAGCACATACAGGACAAAAACACCATTATTTTATATGACAAAGAGAAAAGAGGAAAATTTCCCAGCAAGACAAATAACAGAAGATTAAGAACAGAAGGAAAAAATATCATAAAAATTGATAAAGCCACCTCTTTTTCATTAGTTGCTGTGACCTTGGAAATGGTAGCTAGCCAGATTATTAAAAATGAACCCAATAATAAGACAGGTGCCCAAGACTGATGTGTCCCAGGATTTTTGTGTGGGAGTTGGGAGATGGGGTGAAAAATCTCATCAGTTATAAATTAAAAGTATTAATCTCTTTGTATAAGCTGGTCACTTCTATTGATTTTTTCCTTGCTAACTGAAAACAGTGTTTGCTGTGAGGACTGCAGGCTTTAAATAATTTAGCTGTTGGGAATCTACTCAACTGACAAAATTGAAGTGCCTCTCCAGCTACAAGTCTCCCCCAAATGACATCATGAATGTTTGGTATGTGTGTCTTTCCGTTCCTTTTGAGTTTCCTATTCTTGTGAATGCTATTTGTATGCCAAGAGAAATAATCCTCTGTGAAGCCTATCTTCAAGCTCCCAAATGGCATCAGAAACAACAGCTGCAAGAAGTAAGGCAGAGGGACATAGAGTTCAGCAGATGGGCTTGGTGTGAATTTTTTCCCACCATGACAGGAACTTGTTATATTTTAATTTGTACAACTGGGCATGTGAATTTTGTATTTGTGGAAGTTGGCAGTAAAACCTGCAGATGATTTGGAGAGCAGTATCAGTGTTTTACTGTAGATTCACACAACACATCGAACCTCTCTATCAATCAACCAATCAACAACCATTGATTAAGCACCTACTGTGTCTAGTATCATTATATCTTCCTGCAAACTCTCCCTTCTTTTTAAATTCCCTATTACTATTTATGTTACCATAATCCTGCCAGTCACCCAGGCTTGCAACCTAGGTGCACTTTCCTCAGTGTCATCATTAATTCTTTAGTCTTTTTCATACCTTATATGCAATCAGTAGTCAAATCTGTCATTTGGACCTTTATAACATCTCTTGCATTGCCCCTTTCTCACCTCTGACACTGCAACTACCCTGATAAAGACCTTCATCATCTCACTCCTGTATTATTGTCTCACATGTTCCCACCTTAATCCATTCTTCCTTCAGCTTTCAGACTGATTCTCCTAAAACACAGCTCCATACTCAATAAATACTGGTGACCCCCTATAACCTCCAGGATGAAATATAAGATTCTCTATTTGGCTTTTAAGGAAATTTTTAAGCTGATCCCTTCCTATTTTTATGCATTTTATGCATCATATGTACTGCTGTGACCTATGGCAACTTTTGCCTCCTTGCTCATCCTTGAAAATGACACTGTTTCCTGATTCTGAACATTTTCAGTGGCTGTCCCTCATGCTTAGAATACTATCCCTCCTCCATCTCTGCCTCTTATTTTTTCTGGCTTCCTTCCATTCCCAGCTAAAACACCTTCTGAAACAAGCCTTTCCTAGGCCTCCTTAATCTTAGTGCCTTCCTTCTGAAATTATTTCCAATTTATCCTGTATATGAGCTTGTTTTTACACAGTTGATCACTTGTTTTTTCCCCCATTAAGCTCTTTTTACTCTTTGAGAGAAATGATTTTTTCCCCTTCTTTCTGCTCTCAGAGCTTAGTATAATGTCTGGCACATAGTAAAAAGTTCTAGTTGACTGACTAAATGCCTAACTGGAGGAACTGTGCTAAGCAATGGTGATATAAAACCAAAAATGGTCCTTGTCCTTAAGAAGGTTACATTGTGGAAAGAGGGAGGAGCTTACATTACGGGGAGAAGAGGACAATTGGCATGACCCAAGTATATACAAAGCTAATACAAGTAATTGTAGGGAAAAGGTAGTAACAACTAGAAGATTAGAATAAGTCTTAGGGTGTTGAACCTGGTCAACCTGGTGTTGAAGCTGAACTTTGAAGGAAACTAAGAATTGTAAGAGATGGTGAGGAATGAGTGCATTCTAGGCATATGAGAAAGCCTATGTAAAGGCTTGAAGACAAAGTAAGGCCTTTGTCACTGAACCCATAGACATGCATAAATCATAGCTATGCAGCTGGTCCATGCTTGAATGTGAATGGACCAAAGAATGCATAATGGTGAGTAGTGTATAATAACAATTTCAGGGTTTGAGATTTTCAGTCATCTGCAAGGGTTAAGCTGATAAATATTTTCTCCTAGCTTCACATTCATCAATAGTAAATAGAATATCCACAGTAGCAAAAAACCAAACCAAACAAAAAAGAAAACAAACCAAAAAAAGAGAGGTAAACAAAAAACACCATTCTGGGTTTTTCTGTTCTTATGTCAAAACCATTTATAATGTTATCTTGCCATGTGGAGATTGGGAATTAGTTTCTTTTAGTAAATCCCCCCATGCTTCTAACAGTATTGTGAATTATTTCCTAACAACAGTAGTTACAAATTAAGTAAATTTCATAATGATGCGATGTTTGTGTTTGATTTTGAATATGCATCAAATCACTTTCCATTTTTCTGTCCTTTCCCCATTTTCTTTTTAACAATGACAAAATGCCACCTGCAATGTTTTCATCACCAATGTTTTTGCAATCTTTGGTAATGAGATTCTGAACGGAAGAAATGAAGGATAACATCTAATTACTTTTGCTACTCTAGAGATCTTCAGAGAAATTTTAGCATCTGGTCGTGCATCACAACTCTGAAAAGCTACTGTCTTCTCTGAGAGAGGCCTTGTCCTGATTCTGAACATTCTCCTTTCCTTCCTTTGGTGACATTTGTAACTTAGGAAGGTAAATGACTTTATTTTTTTACACAAAGGGGATGTTGAATTTAAAGAGGAATGAGGGGGAAAGAAGACATTTCTCTTGATATAGAATGGCAATTTTCTAGAAAAATGTATGTGTATTTTTAAAGGATTTCTATGTGATTATAAAACATACAACTAAGTTAGATGCCTGAAGATTTGATTAAAAAATGAATTTTTCATAATGTTCAATGGTTTCTATCTTATCTATCTCCCTAAAGAGGCTGCAGGATTACTGTCAGAGGAATAGTCATTTGGCATTTTTTTTTTAATAAAATGTACCATACATCCACTAGTTAGTTAGGGTAACCTCAGATGATTTTTAAAAATATATCTCAAAGGGGTATGTATAAAAGACATAGGTTATTTTAATTTAAATGTGTGAATTCAGGAATAGCAAATGTAGAAAGCAATGTATCTTCAAAGAGACCCAAAAGAATAGCCCTAATTTATTTTTCCTGCTATAGAGATTATAAAAAGTGCATTAAGATATGCTAAAGTATTGTGTTTGTGAAGTTTAGAATAATTATTTTTTAAGGTTTCAATTTTATTTTCAACACTTTTATTCCCATCTTTGTGAACCTTTTCATCTCAGGTGAATGCACAGAATCACATATTGCAGAAATTAATTGTTTAAATGAATCAACCTCCTCTAGTCTGTGACTTCCTTTAGTCCTGTGGTCACTCGACCAGTTCACTCAAATTTCTGTTCTCAGTTGGAGCACAGCCATTCTTCATCAGGTGACATTAGCTTAAAGAAAAAAAGAACAGCTTACCTCTGCTGAATACTGAACAGTACCCTATCCTTGTGCCATGTTTTTCTCTTGATCATCCTGTGAATCTAGTATTACCATCATTACCACTGCCAACTAATTGTGAGTTCATGAAATTCTGGAAACTTATTTTTTCATATGTACCATTCAACAAGCATTTATTGAACATCTGTTATGTGATAGAAACTATGATGTTCAGTCTAGCCCAGTGATGTCTAGCCCAGTGCTAGGCCAATATTAGGTGCTCAACAAATGCTTTTTTATAATAATAACAACAATTTTTCAATTCTAGGGACAAAGACTTTGTACTTGCTGAAAAATATCCATATATTTAAAGGAGCTTCTCCATGATTTAAGAGTGACAAATTCAGATTGCTCAGATTTCAGAGAGAAAGAACACTACTTCTTAGTGAACTAGCACTTTTCTGTTTTGATTTTAGCAATGGGGAGATGAACATTTGGAATAATGACATAGTAGAATATAAGCTAACATGACATAGATAGGATATAGCCTCAAAACAAGAAACTGGAAATTTCAAGTTTAAAAAGTAACAATCTGCCCATAGCATAATTTAGCATAACAGAAGACTTTAGGATTTCAGGACAAACTAATCTAGTCTTAGCTTTTAAAATGCAACAGCTAAAATGGTCCACTTCCATCTTCTAGATATTTTGAGATTACTTTTCAAGTACTAAAAAAAAAAAAAAATTAGTGATAATGCTTCCCTTCAAGAGAGTTAGGTAGCACAGTGGAAAAAGTTATGGGTCTAGAGTAAGGAAGATATGAGTTCAAATCTGTTTTCAGATACAACCTCTGTCTATTTCAGCTTCCTCAACCATAAAATGGGATAATAAAAACACCCACTTTATTTGTTTGTCATGATGAAAAGGTGTGATAATATTTTTTTAAAATCCTTAAGCATAATATTTGACATGTAGTAGACACAATAAATGCTTCTTTTCTCAATCCCACCTCAAGACACGTACTAAGACAGGCCCCATGGATACAAATGGACAATAGAAGAGACACCGCATAGATTTTAATTACATTATTTTCATTAATTTTTAAATGGAGAGGGAATGGAGGGAAGAGAGAAAGAGGAGAAAAGAGAAGAAAAAGAGACAGAGAAGAGGAGAGAGAGAGACTTCATGGGGATAATGGCATTCACAAATTTGAAGGAAAAAATAATCCTCAGGCTGAGGGTTATATTTAGGTAAAAATTATATGATAGGGTAAAAATAAGATACTCAAATGAATAAAGATGATTATATGAAGTGAGTATGAAGAATAGAAGGGGAAAGAAACAAGGAAAATGAAGAGCATATTTGTGATGTCTGAAAGCCTTTGACATAGAGATTAGGAATATCAGTCTGAATCTTAAGTAGAAAACTCCCAGGGAGAGAAGAAATTGCATGTGGGAAATCCAGCGAGGAGAATGGTGCAATAGTTCATTGAGGAGATAATGAGATTCCATATGGAAAGGCATGGATATAATATTATAGAATCAAAAAATATGTTATTGCAGGCCTTAGCATTAGATATATAGAGAAAAAGATGAGTGGATACAGAATGTTTGTCTTTAAGAAGGAGACAATGTGATCCTATTTTCTAATTTTATGAGATACTAGATGCATGAGAATGACAAGGAGAGAAGAGGAGTAGCCCTGGCCATCCACTTCAAGATGTCTTGCTAAAAATGTTTTATAAAATTAGACTAAAGTCTAAATGTATGAAACAGAACAGACTGCTCAACTCCCAAAAGAAGATGATGAACTTAAAATGCAGAATGAGATGCACATTTATGGACATGGCCAATGTGAGAATTGGTTTTTTGGAACTATCCTCTTGTGTATTGAGTGCTTCATTTATTTATCTGTTGTTTTTGTTTTAATTTGGTCAATAGAGCAGAATAGTAAAAGAAAAAATAGTTTGTAAGGAATTAAAATAGCAATCATTAAAGTCACTATACTTTGAGAAACTTTGAAGTAAAAAACAACAAGCCTGTTCAACACATTAGTAGTGTCATTATGCTTATTTTATGTCAAATATCTATGTATATTACATTCTTTTAATTTTATGTTTAGAATATATTTATATGTTATTAAGTTGTGATAAATTCTAAAACAAAAACAAAACAACCAAAATGCAATGCTTAGAGATATGTAGATTTTTCTGTCATTTGCAAACAGATGGTATTGAAATTATGGAAGCAAGTGGAATTTTCCATTTTCAATTTCCCACTCTTCTAGAGTATAGGATAACTATAAACAATTTGCCTCACTCTTATCCTATTATTTTGTAAATGACATACGGATAATAATTGTAATTTTAACTATAAATAAAGCAGTAATTACTAGGTAAGCTATAATATCCTACTGAGGTGTTATGATATAATTTGTGGGCATTCAGAAATTGTAACATTAATAAGGTAAGTTTTTTTTTGAGGTTCTTAACTGTCTCATCAACCGTATGCATGTTTTTAAGCCAGTGAGAATTGTGTTTTTTTTTCAAAAGGGGCACAACCTTGAGATTAATTATGATTCAGATTTCTCCAGTATTCTTTCTTGATCTTTCCTCTCCAATGAAGATTGGCATTATTAAATGTCAATTTCTGACAGCCCATTCTGGGAAAATGAAGGTTTATATGTGACATTTTCATGATTTCTGTGGGTGATATTGAGCTTTGAGAAAAATTTATATCCTCTTTAAATAATGTCCCTGAAATAATTAAATTAACTGTTTAGTAAGTACTTTGCAATTAGCTCCTTAACTATTCAAACCTTTAGGGGATTTCATGAAAACTAGCCACTGAGCCTGCTATATACTTCAGGAAAAGTTTCCAATCCTCTGATTCCTTTTTCATGTTTAAGGGAAAGGAAAAACCATTCATATAGTTCCAACTCTGTGCCAGGTAGTGTGCTAAGTGATTTTTATAAATATCTCATTTGATTCTCCAAACAGCTCTGCAAAGTAGGTGCTATTATTATTCCTGTTTTCAGAGGAGGTAACTGAGGTAAACAGAAGCTAAGAGACTTGCCCAGACTCACATAGCAGTAAGTGCTGTATTTGAACTCAGATTTTCCTAATTCTATGCCCATTTGCTCTATCTTCTGTGTTAGCAGCTATCTCTGTAACTTCAGTAAAGTTAAATTTTAGGCCTAACCCAACCCCCATTTGAAAAAAAAGAGATTTGATTATCTTTATTATTTGAGCATTATGACTCAGTTTTATGCAGTATACAAATTCAACCACTGAAGTAAAATTCTCCTCAGAGAAATTCATGGTTTATGTAGCAGTTTAAAAGGTTAAAATTAAATATAGATGGCAACAGATTCAAAACAAGAACTGTAGAAACGTATATAAGGAAAACACCTGTTCCTATATACAATAAATCATAGGAATCTTCTCACCATAATCTTATGTTATGCCATGACTAGGCACAGGCTAGTGTCTAGGAACAGGCTGATGTCACAGATATCATTTCAAAATGGAAAATTGTGGCATATCAAGTATTTCACTAAGTGAGAACTAGGGAATCTTTGTACAGTCTGTGCCACCTAGGCAGTTAGAGCATAATAATTTCTTTAAATGCAATGGAAGACTTTGCACTGGTGACATGACACTTGGTGGCCTCATGATTATAAAATAACCCAGGGTTCAGAGTGGTACTCCTCTGACTGGTGCGGATTTTTAACTTTAAATGCATCACAGAGATCACTAGGGCATAGGTGCTTCCCCATAAGGAAAAAGAGGGATGGGATGGGACAAAGCTTCACAATAAACAAGCATATATGCTCCATCACTTTTAAACACCTTTATCTTTGTTAATCTCAGTAAACTAGCTATGTGTTTTATTTATGTGTTATTATGTGAATTTATGTGTTTTTAGCCAGTGATTTCTGTTAGCTTCTATAAGATTAGTATGACTTTTAGTGTCCAAAACAATCTTTCATCATCATTCAGCTTAAACACTTCTAGTGACAGTGAATCTCATTTTCTATTTTTGCAACTACTCCAACTCATCCTAACTTATCATTGATTAAATATGGAACAGAACAGAAAGGAAATAGTTTGGACAGACAAACTAATTAGAAATACATAATGACAGGGTACATATTTGGAAGGTTACTAAAGATAGACCAGAAACAAAGGGTTGGGTAGTGAGGAGTACGTTATTTGGAATAGAGTTAAACAGAAAAGTTTGGTAATACATAGAGATCATTCAGCTATGTGGACTAAAATTAGGCACTAGAATCCATATCATGGAGGGGTTAAAGGAACTATAAAAGCGTATATGAAATCCAGTTTAACAATCAATTATATATTGAAAGGAGGCCAAGACACATATCCAGTTACTGGACTAAAAGGATAGGGTAGAAACTCAGTCATACGGGGATAGAGCAAGGGACAAATTATTGGAAATTTAGAATGGGATCAGAAATAAAGCGGAAAAATGATTATGTATGGAACTTGCCTTTCACATATGCTGAGAGTAGATCAGGGTTTAGGTTGAAGCATTTCTGGCTGAGAAACAAAAGCTAAAGCTTGGAAATACTGGAAGCATCCGGTCAAAGCAAGTAACTGGAGATACAGGGTATTGGACTAAAAACCCTGAAGTGGAAAGTGTCTTTCCTATAGGAAACACAATCAAGCAGCAGAATTCATCAGGGATCTGGTTTTCATGATGAATTTCTTCAGTTTGGGTTTTTAGATGTTTGAGTGTCCCAGCAGGAGGCTGACTCTATCCTCTGGTTTCAACGAGATTCATTTAAGCTAGACAGCTCCCTGATGCTCCTGTCCTCATTACTCTCCACCAAAAAAATATATATGAGTGATAGGAGGCCTCAGAGATTGCTGCCTACCATCTTAAGATTCCTTCTATTCTGTCTCTAAAAGGACAAAAATGACTCTAGAGTCTCCAGGTGGGACTGGAGAATGATGAGCAGATCTAGCTACAAAGACTAGTAGTGTTTAAAGGCAGGAGGTCAAGCAGACCATTACACTAATTAGAAACTTTTTCCATTTATTGAGCAAAAACATACCTCTCTCTAACTTGTAGCCATAGGTCCTAACCTTACTCTCTGAATCTTCAAAAATTGTTTCTTTGTGCACATGACAGATCTTCAAAGTTTTGAAGGTGATTATAATATTCTCCATAGATCTTCTTTCCTATAGTCTTGATTTCTCTAATAAATTGTCCCCTTCTTTGGGTAACATTGTTTGATTTCCAGATCTTTAGCTATATTGATAACTCTGTTGATAGTTAATCTCAAAAACTGATGTTCAGAACTGAGGGCAGTACTTCAGGTATAGTTTCATTGGGGCAAATAACACTGGAAATTTTACCTTTCCTTTTGTGGTCAATTAATGAAGTTTAAGACTGCTTTTTAAAAAAATTAATTTATTTAAGTTTTCAACATTCATTTCCACAAAATTTTGAGTTCCAAATTTTCTCCCCATCTCTTCCCTTCCCCTCCCCAAAATACTGAACATTCTGATTATCCCTACCACCAATGTGCCCTCCCTTCTAATATCCTTCCCTTCTCTTATCCCCATCTTCTCTTTTGTCCTGTAGGGCAAGATAAATTTCCATACCTGTATTTCTTATTTCCCAGTTGTATGCAAGAAAAATACTTAACAGTTGTTCCTAAAACTTTGAGTTCCAACTTCTCTTCCTTCCTCCCTCCCTCCCCATCCCCACTGAGAAGGCAAGCAATTCAATATAGACTGTATATGTGTAGTTTTGCAAATGACTTCCATAAAATAGTCATGTTGTAAGACTAACTACATTTCCCTCCATCCTATCCTGTCCCCCATTTCTTCTATACTCTTTTTTGACCTTGTCCCTCCCCAAGAGTGTTGACTTCTAATTGCTTCCTCCTCCTACTGCCCTCCCTTCCATCATCCCCCCCACTCTGCTTATCCCCTTTTCCTCCACTTTCCTGTATTGTAAGATAGGTTTTCATACCAAAATGAGTGTGCATTTTATTCCTTTCTTGAGTCAAATGTGATGAAAGTAAGCTTCACATTTTCTCTCTCACCTCCCCCCTTTTCCCCTCCACTGAAAAGTCTTATTCTTGCTTCTTTTATGAGAGATAATTTGCCCCATTCTGTTTCTTACTTTCTCCTCCCAATATATTCCTCTCTCACCCCTTAATTTCATTTTTTTTAGATATGATCCCTTTCTATTCAACTCACCCTGTTCTCTCTGTCTCTTTCTCTCTATATGTGTGTGTTTGTATGTGTGTATGTGTGTGTAATCCCACTAACTACCCAGACACTGAAAAAAGTTTCAAGAGTTACAAATATTATCTTTCCATGTAGGAATGTAAACAGTTCAATTTTAGTAAGTACCTTATGATTTCTCTTTGCTGTTTACCTTTTCATGCTTCTCTTGATTCTTATGTTTGAAAGTCAAATTTTCTTTTCAGTTCTGGTCTTTTCATTGAGAATGTTTGAAATCCTCTATTTCATTAAAAGACCATCTTTTTCCCCTGAAGTATTATACTCAGTTTTGCTGGGTAGGTGATTCTTGGTTTTAGTCCTACTTCCTTTGACTTCTGGAATATCATATTCCATGTCCTTCAGTCCCTTAATGGAGAATCTGCTAGATCTTGTGTCATCCTGATTGTATTTCCACAGTACTCAAATTGTTTCTTTCTAACTACTTGCAATATTTTCTCCTTGACCTGGTAACTTTGGAATTTGGCTATAATGTTCCTAGGAGTTTTTTTTTTTTTTTTTGGTTCTCTTTCAGGTGGTGATTGGTGGACTCTTTCAATATTTATATTCCCCCCTGATTCTAGAATATCAGGGCAGTTTTCCTTGATAATTTAATGCTAGACTCTTTATTTGGTCATGGTTTTCAGGTAGTCCCATAATTTTTAATTTGTCTCTCCTGGATCTATTTTCTAGGTCAGTTGTTTTTTCCAATGAGATAGTTCACATTATCTTTCATTTTTTTCATTCTTTTGGTTTTGTTTTTTGG
This sequence comes from Notamacropus eugenii, assembly GCF_028372415.1. Taxonomy (NCBI): domain Eukaryota; kingdom Metazoa; phylum Chordata; class Mammalia; order Diprotodontia; family Macropodidae; genus Notamacropus; species Notamacropus eugenii. The sequence continues at coordinate 387,779,413 of NC_092876.1, forward strand.
TTTCTTGGTTTCTCATAAAGTTATTAGCCTCCATCTGTTCCATTCTAATTTTTAAAGAGCTATTTTCTTCAGTGAGCTTTTGAACCTCCTTTTCCATTTGGGTAATTCTGCTTTTGAAAGCATTCTTCTCCTCATTGGCTTTTTGAATCTCTTTTGCCAATTGAGTTAGCCTATTTTTCAAGGTGTTATTTTCTTCAGCATTTTTTGGGTCTCCTTTAGCAACTTGTTGACTTGCTTTTCATGATTTTCTTGCAACTCTCTCATTTTTCTTTCCAGTTTTTCCTCCACCTCTCTTACTTGATTTTCAAAATCCTTTTTGAGCTCTTCCATGGCCTGAGACCATTGAATATTTATTTTGGATGTTTGAGATACAGAAGCCTTGACTTTTATGTCTTTCCCTGATGGTAAGCATTGTCCTTCCTCATCCAAAGGGATGAGAGAAGCTATCTGTTCACCAAGAAAATACCCTTCTATATTCTTATTTTTTCCCCTTTTTTTAGGCATTTTCCCAACCAGTTACTAACTTTTGGGTCCTTTTTCAAGAGTAGGGTATACTCTGGGGATCTGTGAGATCTCAGTTCCTCCAAGGTGGCACAGTCAAGCATGTACACTGCTCTGGGAGCAGCCAGAAACTTTTGCGCCCAGAATCTGTGAGTAATAGAGTTTCCTCTCCACAGCCTCCTGGCCTCCAATTCCACCAAGCCAGTACTGGGTGCTGAGATTTAGATATGCTGCTCAGTTCTCCCAAGAGCATTAGGTGGTGGCAGGGCTGCCACATAGGTCTGAGGTCAGTTCCCTCAGGGGTTTTATGATCCAGCAATGAATGCGGGCTGCTGTGGGAGCTGCTGCCACCTGATGCAACCTATGCGGCTGCTGCCTGAGACCAGAGCTATGGGAAGACCATGTTCTCTTCTTGACCAGCTGAAAAAACCCTCTCACTGACCTTTAGTGCCTGTGGGTTGAGGGATCTGCCAACTGCAGCTATTGCTGCTGGGGATTCTACCCCTGAGACCTGCTCAGGTCCTCCTCCTGGTGCTGTGCAGTGTGGCCAAGGCTCAGGCTCTGCTCTGCATCTGGTGTGACAGACCTTTCCTGTCAGCCTTTCAGGTCACCCTAGGCTGGAAATCCCCTCCACTCTGTTGTTCTGTGGCTTCTGCTACTCTACAATTTGTTGAAAGTCTTTCTTCACACGTATTTTATGGGCTGTTGGGCAAGAGCTAGTGTATGTGTGTCTATCTACTCCGCCATCTTGTCTCCGCCCTAAGACTGCTTTTTTCCAGGAAAAATGCTTTTTACTGTGATCATTTTCAATCATATCCTCACCCTATCAATAAATAAGCAAAAATAACTGGTCATTTAAGCCATCAGATGGATGTGCTGCTGGATACTCAAAGTCCTTTCAACTACCTTTACTCCAAATGAACATACGTAGCACATGTAACCATTAAATTGCTGTCTTGCTTGTAGGATGTAGGCCTGCCTGCAAAACAGTTATAACAGTGCTACAGGTTACTTTTCAGCCCTTCATTCAAAAAACAAAACAAAGCAACAAGTCTTTGGCTTGGTCGTCACCTTTTTGAGAAGTCTTTCAGGTGTTATAACTTTCCTCTCGTAAGTTTATCTTTCACCTACTTGTCTATATCTTATTTACCTTTTCTCTCCCTTATAGAAAATAAACTCTTTATTGGGAGGAATTACATTTGCCATTTTTTTTGCTATGCCCAGTGTTTACTACCATGCCTGGCACATAGTCAAGTGCTTAATACATCCACATAAATTGATTGGTTGATTGACTTGTTTTCTATTTCAGCCATCCTTTCAGCAAGAGAGATGGAAGAGATTCTTCTGAGGGAAATGAATGATTTTTTCCCCTTCTTCTCTAACTGCTGTGGCTGAAGCTGCTGACAGGTTTTTTTTTTAAAGAAGAATAGTAGTACAAATATTAAAATTTACTTGGCTTCAGACTGGTGGCTGGGAGGCAGTAATCAGCAGAATGTTACTAAAGACGTTCAGGCCTATGGTGATTAGTTATTTTTCACTTTATTTTCTTTCCAAATAATCATAATATTCATAATAATGGTCTAGGAAGTATTTAGTAGTAAGTAATTCATCACTGACAAGAAGGATGAGCTCCATGACCTAAAAGGTCACTTCTATCCAGAATGCCTATGTTTCAAATGCATATTTGGCAAGAAAATTGTAGATTAAAAAATATTTTGTCTTTATTTTCATTTAAATGCATGATTTAATGAAAGTCTGAGAGTATCATTTAAATTTTGATTATACATTTTATACTTTTATTATGTCAAGTTAATTATAAGCTATTGAACTCCTATATTTTTTGAAGTAGAAATAGATATTTTACAGCATCTGTTGTTTTACACAATGAGAATGAGTTTACCAAGGTTTATGCTCTCTCTCTTAGGGAACAATTAGTCCAAATGGCCCTATATTGGATGACTAACACGGGGTGCTATGGCATCAAAGAAGAGAGAACTACTGTAAATGTCATGAATAAGTGGAGTGACTATGCAACTAACTATTTGCTTGGACACATTATAGGCTAGAATCCTTGGAAAGCAGCATTATTTGAGACAGATGGCAGGGCCAAGTCAGGCTTAGTGTCTATGATTGTAGCTGGGAACACAGAACATATTTGGTATGGACATCTCTATTTCTTCCCTTAAGTTCACCTTAGAAAATGCATATGCATTGCAATACAGTGAAAAAAAGAGTTGGTATATATTTTTCTAGGTGAACCCTTGATAATTTAATGTACAACCACCAATTAATGAATAAGTAAATTTGTTCACTCATGAATACTGTCCTAGAGGAGTACAGAATTATAAGATATGATCCATGCTTTCTCAAATTTTATAGTTCCTTTGAGGAAAAAAGACTAATAAACATGAAAGAGAGAATGATATGCAACTATATGTGACAACACAATTCCTTATTATTCCATACCAAGTTAAAATAGTCATGGTTATATCTGTAAATGAGTAAGGATGACATTTCAATTAAATAATTATTCGTTTATTTTCTACTAGGTACAGAATGATGTACTACATAATGGGAAGAAACAAATCTAACAGCATCCTGACTTCATAGAAGTTATAATTAAATAAAAGGTTATACCATAGACACAGATACTCAGAAGAATTACAAGGAATTCTGGTGCCTGAGGCAAAGGGAAGTGGAGAGGGGACACCTGGAGGACAAACTTGAGGTTAGCTGTAAGACTAAGTTAAAGAAGAATTTACCTGGAAAGTTTGAAAACTTCAGGACTCTACATATTAGGCATATTAGTCTTCACCTTCATGATACCACAGTTTGTGGGGTTGAATGTAGTCATGGGCAAAGACAGCCATCTCATTTAATCAGGGAATCTGTCGTGTAGACCCTCACCCCATTACCTGAGGGAAGTCGTGGCACAATGGATAAATTTCTGGGGATGGAGTCAAATCTAGTTTAAGACACTATTAGCTGTATGACTCTGGGCAAGTCACTTCAGTTCTCTTTGCCTCATTTTCCTCAACAATAAAATGGGGATAATAATAGCACCTACCTCCCAGGGTTGTAGTGAGGATAAAATGAGCTAATATTTGTAAAAACAAACAAAAAAAAGACTTAGCACACTGCTTGACACATCATAGGGGAAACACTTATTCCCTTCCCCAATTACCCTCCATGAACTTCTTTTCCTTTACCCCCTTCCTTCTTTATCATTTAGCATAAGAAACCTAAACCACAAATCTAATAAAATATAGAGAAAGGATGAGACATAGTATTGCAGATTTCTCCATGAAACTTATGCTATAATAAGAATGTGTAACCAGTAGAAGTGATGGAGTAGTTGACCACTGGTCTTGAAGAGGGACCTGGCTACTAGGGTTAAGTCTAAGTTGACCAGTGAGTAGGAATAATTGCCTAGTTTTAGAGAGGTGGTTTTGTAGCTAGAAAAATGGGTTCCTTAGTATTCAGCCCCTGTAGGTGACTAGAAAAATTCTTTTTTTGAAGTAGGAGTCTATGCTTTGCTCAGAGGACTTACTTGGAGGCAAGGCAAAATGTGCTTAGATGATGGTTTTCACATGTTAGAAGGTTCCTTTTTCAGGGCCTAGCTGATAAAGTAAAACTCTACTGTAAACTTTGGTGTAGAATTTCTATTGTACCTTATTATAACTTTCCTGAGACTTTGATTTATGTATAACATTTTACAGAATGTGTTGGTAGAACAGAAGAAAATGAAGAAAAAATAGTTTTAGAGCAAATAAAGCTGAGGAGAAACATCTGAAAACCTTGACCACAGTAGAGAAATGATTTGGGAAAACGTGGACAGTGTCATTGGTGCTTTTGCCTCTAATTCCAGAAATTAAATTATCTTTGAACACTAGATAGGTGAAGATTTCATACCCCTCTAAGTGTTATTACCTCTGCAAATTTTTACTTTTCCTACCTTATTTCCAGATCTATAGATGCCATAATGAAAACTAGAAAATAATAAATTCATAAGAAAAATATGAAGTGTTATTCTAGATCAGTGAAAACAAAGTTCATTTTTAACCAGAGGAATAATAAGTTAGGGAAAGACAGGAAATATCATCTGTTCCCTTGGAAAGAGTGGGACCTTGACGTTTTCTCATTATTATGATAGAAGTATTGGAAGTGATATTTTCCAATCCCTTTTTCTTCATGCATAAATAGGCTTTCCAACTTATTATAGCTTTATCTTCCATTATAATGTGACCAGCACTAATCATTTATTTCCTTTATCTTCTCCAGTCTCTCTTCCAAATATATCACATTAATATTGAAAGTCTGATCAAGTTTTAGGCTATTTAACCCCTAAAATATCTTTTATTTAAATGTTCTATAAGTGACTCCTATAAACCAAGAAAGGAGTTATTCACAACAGCAATGGTGTAATAAAATTATGAAAAAAGGAATGTAGGCAGGTCTTTGGGTTAAGATGGAAATGTAAAAGGTTGTAAGCACAAACAGCTCTGCGGAGGAAAATTTATTAACAATTAACAAATGTTCCAAATGAAATTTAAAGCCAATGAAAGCACTGAATTCTTTCATCACATTGAAGGACACAAAGAAAGGGCAGCTTTGAGGTTCAAAGTTTTCAATGGGCGATGGTACAAGGAAACCAGAGCAATATCAAAATGACAGAGTTCTAGAAATGCTACAGACTATTAGCTCCCATTCAACACCAACTTTGCAGAGGCTGATCTAAACTGTAGTTGAAGTCTGAAGCTTCTGGGTAGGTGAGTTGCCCAGGGTAATGGGAAATAGTGGCATGACCAAGGGTTGAATGTTCTAGAACAGAGATGTCAAACATGTGGCCCATGGAATGCCACCCCCAGGATTCCCAAGCATGACCCAATATAAACAATTGAGGATATTTAACAAAATAAATAAAAATAAATTTAAATATAGATAACAATATATTTTAAGATATGTAGCCTTCAGGGATCCTTTTGTATAAGTTAGTGGCCCCTTATGCTATGAGTTGGAAATGACTGTCCTAGAAAAGCAGAATGAAGTTGTTTGATCTGAATCAGGCTTCTCTAAAAGTCTAAGCATGAAGCTATAAATATCGAACAGGAAACTGCCCAAGGAAATCAACAAAGTCAGTGAAATTGACTGGGGAAAGCATCAAAAGACAGAGGGATGCTTCAGATTATGGTATTATATAAGGTTTAATTCCAATGGTACTTCTAGCTCTTGGAAGCAGAATTGACTAGAATTGTGAAAGAAGGCAAAGCCTGATTCTAGGTTGCCTCTCACAAAGCAGTGACCTCTGCACTGTAGCAGAGGCAGCTTATAGATCAAGTATAATATTATTCTACTTGGGGAGTTGATATAGGAGACAGGAACTGAGTCTGGCAACCCCATTCAAAAGTGCAAGAAGGAAACAGATCTTGTCCCAAGCAAAGGGTCATAATTCAAGAAGTGAAAATATAGATATGATTACATGAAAAATAAAACCCACACCTACAATCAAGAAATAAGACGGGATAAGGAATCCCTGGAATGAAATCCAAGAAGAGACAATTAACTCTGAAATAAGTACAGGAACCTTAGAAAAAGAATGGTTTTGCCCCAAGAAGCTCAAGAATAGATAAAGGAAAAGAAAGAAGAGATAATATGAAAGATTAAAATAAATAAAATTAGAACATTTGCTGTGAGAATAAATAGATTGAAAAAAAAAGTGAGCAGTTTTGCTCAACTAGGCATACTAAGAAATAGAATGGAGTAATTGAATCCCAATGATTCAATGAGTTAAAAAGAAGTACTAGAAGAAAATTAAAAGATCAAAAAATTAAAAGAATAAGTGAGACATCTAGTACTAAAAATAAACATCCTAGAAACCAGGATGGAGAAATATAATTTAAAAATCATTGGAATACTTGAAAATAATGATCAACAAAAATATTGGACACCATGGCTTAAGATGCCATAAAAAAAAAAAACAACTTTCTAAAATAATTAGCATACAAAAGCAAAGTGAAAATAGAATCCATTAATCACTTCTTAAAGGATATGCTAAATATTAGATACTTCTGAATATTATAACCAAAATCCGGAGTTTTCTAGTCATATAAAAGAATAATTTTACCAGACAGGAATAAAATATATCAGGTAACAAGGAACTACAATCAAGATCACAGAAGACTTAGCAGCTGCTACTATAAAAAAAGAAAGTCTTGGAATAAAATATAGCAAAGAAAAAAGAAAAAAGGTATAAAATAAGGAACCATTTATTCTACAAAATGAATATCGTCCTATAGGGGATGGACCTTAAACAAAATGGACATTTAAAAAATTGAAGATTCAAGAATTTGTATTTAATAAACCAGGGTCAGGGGTGGGGTAGGGGTGGGGATAGTCAAATCTTTAAAATGCAAATCTACAAAAGGAGCTCTTTCAGTAACTTGAAGGGACTAAATAATAATTTACTATTACATCCTAATAGGAAGAACAAAGATCATTGTACTTTTAAAAACCTACTTCATTTAAAGAGCAAAAGAGAAAGCAAAGAAGACAAAGTCAGGGCCTGAATGGAGTTTTTTGCTTCTTTGGTAGTAATGAAAAGAGAGCAAAAGAATACGCATGGGCGCGCATGCACACATATGTGCATAGATAGATAGGAAGAAATGAGGAGAGGAAGGGATTTATTAACCTTCATAATTTGGGTACATCAGAAAAACAATAGATAAACATGGATTCAGAAGTGAGGCAGGCAGATAATGGGCATCTCATGAGTTCCCTTTTATCTGAATGAGAAGGAGGGTTGAACATAACCCTTTCCCCCCCACAAACACACACAAATATACATACAAAATGATTAGTGTATACATTAAAATCAATATGGGAATAGGTGGGGACAGAGTGAGAGAAAGGTTTTTTAAGAGAGAACTTAGAATTAGGGAGGAAATAGACTCAAAACAAACTTCAACAATGGAAAATGGAATATAATGGGAGAATTAAAAGAAAAAGAATAACACAAAAAGCATAGGTCTTGCCTAATCAAGAGACAGACAAATAAACAGGTCATGACCATTCAAATTATAATAATTAATATTAAACCTAATTCCTTTAATCACATTATTTTTACATGTAAAAGGAGGGAGTGGGAGGCAAAGAAAAGAAAGCAATATAAGGAAAATAATTAAGCATGAATGTGAATGCTTATGTTTCACTAATAAAACAAGGAAGTTTGGAAGAATTGACTAGAAAGCAGAATCTAAACATCTATTACTTACAAAAATAAAATCTGAAAAATAAAGACTCACCCAGAGCTAAGATCAAAGGCAAGAGTAGAATTTATTTTTGTTCCTTTAAATCTAAAAAGCAGACGATAATAATTATGATTATAGAGGAAGTAACAGTAAAAAAATGGACATGGAGAAAAGAAGTAAGCAGGAAAACTATATCTAAAGATAGCATAGATAAAGAAATAATACATAATATTATTATTATATTATTATATAATAAATATATGTGCATATAATGGCAGATTTAGTGTTTTAAACTAAATTAAATATTTAAATATTTATGAATAAATAAATAAATATTTGAAAAAATAGTTAATTGAACTACAAGGAGAAATAGAAAGCAAGATAATAATTATCAGGAGCCTTAATGTATCCTTTTATAACTTAGAGAAATCTAAGCAAAATATGAACAAGAAAGCTTTAGGTCTGAAAAGAATTTTGGTGAAGTTCCCTAGTTACTTTGATAAGTATTCACTATTTGACTAAAAGGTGCTGGAAAAATTGGAAAATAGTTTGACATCAATTGGGCATAGACAAAAATCTCATACCATATAACAAAAAGAATTCCAAATGGATGCATGACTTAGACATAAAAGGTGCTACTATAAGTAAACTAGAAGCTTAAGGAAATAAATTACCCTTCACAAGTATGTACAAGGAAAGAGCTCATGATTACACAAGCAATAGAAAGGATTACAGAAAATAAAAGACAATTTTGATTGTATGAAATTGATAAATTTGGTACAACCAAATCTAATGCAATTAAAATTATACAGGAGACATTTGACTGGAAAATATCTGCAACAATTTGCCCTAATGAAAGTTTTCTACCTAAAATATGTAATTAACTGATTCAAATTTGTATAGTAGAGAGAATTCTCCAATAGATAAATGGTCAAAGGATAAAAAGACAATTTTAAAGGAAGAAATCTAAATTATTAAAAACATATGAAAAGTGTTAGGCAGTTCCAACCACTAACAATTAGAGATATGCAAATTAAAGCTACTCTGAGTTTTTCATCTCATACCTAGGAGATTGCTAAAGACAAGAGAAAATGACAATTATTGGAGGGGCTGCAGAAAAACAGGTACTTTGTTCCCTATTGTGTCATGGAGTAGTCCTGCTATTTTGGAAAGCAATTTGGATTTATGTCCCAAAAGTTACTAAGGGATTTGGGACAATAATACATTTCTAGACCTCTACTTTCAAAAAGACAATAAAAAGAGGAAAAAGACCCATTGGTGCAAAAAAAAAAATAGCACATTTTTCATAACCACTCCAAACTGGAAACCAAGAGGATGCCTTTCTGTTGGAGGATGGCTAAGCAAACTGTGGTGTATGAATGTAATGAAAAATAATTGTACCATTAGACATGATGACATACATAGTTTCAGAGAAAATTGGGAAGAACTCTATGAATATAGCAACATGAACAGAGCTAAGAGGAAAATTTATTCAATAAAACATCATAGAGAGGAAAAAAACACTTTGAAAGAATTTTATTGTGTCATTTCAATCATGTCCAAGTCTTCATGACCCCAGCTGAGGTTTTCTTGACAAAGATACCGGAGTCGTTTGGCATTTCCTTCTCCAGAACATTTTACAGATGAGGAACAAAGGCAAATAGGGTTAAGTGATTTGCCTGGGGTCACACAATAGTAAGTGTTGAAGGTTGGTTTTGAACTTGAGTATTCCTAATTCTAGGCCTAGCACTCTATCGAATGCACCACCTACATGCCCCTGAAAAAGTTTAGAACTTTGCTTAATGCAATGATAATCCACAAGTCTAGAGAAGTGAAGATATATCCCACTATCCACCTCTTGTCAGAGAGGTGATAAATATTAAATGAAAAAAGTGAAACTAATGATTTTAGACATTAATAATTCAGAAATTTATTTTGTTGGGCCATGCTCCTTTCTTGTGTTTTGTTTTTTTTCAGTTGGAGCAAGCAGTTTGGAGGACAAGATAATAAATGCTTTTATTCTTTATAGTTACCAAAAACCATACAAAAAGTGTTAGGTAGTCCCGACCACTAACAATTAGAGATATGCAAATTAAAGCTACTCTGAGTTTTTCATCTCTTACCTATCAGATTGCCAAAGACAAATGAGAAAATGACAATTATTGGAGAGGCTGCAGAAAAACAGGTACTTTTTTCCCTATTGTGTCATGGAGTAACCCTGCTATTCTGGAAAGCAATTTGGATTTATGTCCCAAGTTAACAAGTTAATTAAATGAAAAAGCAGGTGGCAGATCTTTAGCTATAATTGAATGTGATTTTAAAAGAATGCATATACTTTTCAGTTATACATGGCATGTTTAAAAAATGATCCTATTTCAGGGTGAAAACCCCTGAACAAATGTAGAAAAACAAAAAGATTAAGCACCTTCATTATTGACAATGGAATAAAACTTCTAACAAACTAGAGTATTTTGAAAAAATGATTCAAACTTAAATTAAGACTAAATTGTATAATACTAAAAATATGTGGTTTAAAGAATAAATAATTTAAAAGTAAAATTATCAAACAGAACCATAGCAATGAGAGAACGTACTAAATCTTTTGGGATGAAGTCAAATGTGGGAAAATTTACTTCAACTATATTCAGCTACAAAAGAAACAAGCCAATAAATTCATGAATAAAGGATGCAATAAAAGTGATCAAATAAGATATTTCTAAAGTACTTAACACAGTACCTGTCACACAGAAGGAATTTAATAAATATTCTCCCCTTTCCCTTCTCCTAAAAGAAACCCCACAAAAGCAAAAAAATAAAAACGGCACAAATAATAAATATAATATTTGAAAATGAAAGAATATATAAAATTGATAACAACAAATTCAATTTATAAGTTAAAATATTTACTTAAAAAACTAATAAAATAAGCATAATGTTGGCTAATTTATTTTTAAAAGGGGAGAAAAATCAAACAACCAGATTAATATTAAATAAAAAAGGTAAAATGGTAATATGTAGAGAAAATAAAAAATTAGAAATTATTTTTGCCGAATTATATGCCAAAAAAAGAAATACATCATATGTTTACTTACAAAAATACAGAATATCAAGATAAATGGAAATATCATAGGGGCAGTAGATATTCTGATTTGAGAACAAGAAATTTAAGTAGCTATAAATGAACTCCCCAAAAGGGGTAAAATAAAAATGCATACCTATGTAGATTCATATAGTCCAGAATTTGAAGAACAATTAATTCCAACGATATTAAAATTATTTTTTCAAAAGAATTTATCTTAGCAACTTTCCCCCCACACCATTAGGTTCTAATACACCAAAGTAGGGAGAGATAAAGCAGAGAAAGAAAAATTTTGACTAATATCTACTAATATTGTAATAAAATATTTTATAAAATATCAGAAAATTATATGCATATATACATAGCAACATATTCAAAAGATTATATTTAGTTGTCTTGTTGAATTTATAGCAGGAATTTGAGAATTATTCAACATTAGGAAAACTAAAATATATTATATTAAATAATTAAAGCAATAAAAATTACCTGATTACATAAAAAGATTCAGGAAATACTTTTGACAAAATACAACATTTAAGTTAAAAATGAAGCAACTCAAGTTAGTGGAATAAATCAGTTCTCTTAAAATATGTTTTCAAAAATCGAAACTTAGATCATCTGCATTATAGAAACACTAGAGGATTTTCAAATAAGTATAAGATACAGAAGCCAGCCAATTGTCACCACTATTAATGAACATAATTTAAGAAATGCTACTTTAATGATAAGACAAGAAAAATGTTTCATAGAATATACATAGGAAAAGCCAAAACAAAATTATTTCCATTTGCATATGATTTATTTTACCTCAGTTGCCCTTGAAAGCCAAAGAAAAATTATTTGAAATGAATAATAATCAGTAAAGTGTCAGAATATAATCCCCCTCCCCCCAAAAAGCAGTTGAATATTACTAACAAAACAGTCATGAAAAAAGAGAAAAAGAAATTTCATTTAATTTCAAATTTCAAATAACTATAGAATGCAAAATGTATCTGAACATTAATCTTCTAAGATACCATAGAACTTATTAAATATGATGACAAAGCAATTTTTTACAAAAATCAAGGAAGAGAAATAATTAAAAATATTAAATGTTCATGCATGGATCATATTAATATGATATAAATAGTGATATTACTTAAATTGATCTACACATTTGTTATGCCAATCTAATTACCATACATCTTAACAAAATAATAATGAAATCTATCGATAAGAACAAAAGATTAATTACATCAAGGGAAATATTAAAAACAACAAACATTGGAAGAGAACGTAGAGCAGTAACAAGTCTCAATAAATTCTTGAAAAATTATTCATTAAAAGAATTAGTTATTGTCGAAAAAATAAAAGTTGACCCATTGATTAAGACCTAGAAACAATTAAACATTTTGTAATATTTAATAAAAACAGAAACATTAACTACTGGCATAAGAAATCTCTATGCAGAATAAGACAATTGCTGGGAACTTTAGAAAGCAATCTGGCAGAAATTAGGTTTAGACCAACATCTTAACCCACGTTTACACCACTGATTCTAAATGGATGTATGAGCTAAGTAAAAAAGTTCTTATCGTAAAAACTTGAAAGACCAAGGAAGAGATTATCATGTGTAAGTATGGCAACAGGAAAAATTCTCACCTAAAATTAATTTAAAAAATTTATTATGCACTTGTTTGATTCAAGACACTATGAATATAGGAAATCTTTACAATGCATAGAAAATGAGCCTGGAGATCAGTTTTCAAGTTTTGCTTCAATCGTATACTGGCTATGTAAACTTAGGTAAGTGATTGATTTCTCAATACCTCCAGGAAACTTATCCAATTAACCAAATTTTGCACTAGTTGCTCAACTGTATTGATGGGAAGAGTTTCTATAGACATGGACAAAAAATAAATAAAACTGTATATAGCACAGGAAATATATATCCTAGGTCTGATAAAGTACAACAAAAACCTTGGTAAAATTTCGACTTTTGCTTCCATGTGTCTATTCCTGGATGAGATGATTTCTGAAGTCTCTTCCCATTTTGAAATTTTTTGATTTCATGAGAACTCAGTCCTTGTGACTATCATCACTGCACACAAAGAGCAAAGGACCATGCTTTTATTTATTACAGTTACTGATGAATTGTCACCATGAACAGGAATACTAGAAAAAGCTAAGTTGATATAATTCACACTGCCTAATAATTTAGTCTCCATTAAGAAGATAGCACATGATTTATACAAAGTAGGGTCAGTGTTACAAATAAAAGTATGATGTCTCTTTCTGTTTTCCTCTTTGTCAATATCAAAGCTAGGAACAGAATGTAGATTTCTTCTTGTTACAGTGCTTTAGGAACTAAGCAGCTGCTTTTTAATGAATAATATAAATGTTACTCTTTTGATCATGATGAAAGATGTATCCCCCACATACCTTTTACAGATATGAGCAAGACCCACATATATATATATATATATATATACACACATATATTTTGTATTTACTTTCTGTAAAACAAGAACTTACTTTCTGTAAAATAAGAGAGTCATTCAGCATTGAATACTATTTTTTAAAGATATAGCTCTATTTATAAAGATGGACATTGTGTAGTCAGGCCTATGAATTCATCATACTATAGTAAAGTGCTGGGATGGAAATTCCTTCCACTGACGTGGATTGGCAACTCATCAATAACATGTAGCCTTAGAGAGTCACTAGTATATGAATATTAGGACTTGAACCCAGGTCTTTCTAATTCTAAGGCCAGTCCTCCATTCCCTAAGGCTAAGTTGCCTTGCAATAAAGTATTTCATATTAATAAAAATATTTTGTTCAACAAATATTTATTAAACATGTACTGTGTTCATATTACTATGTCAGGTACTTTAGGGGGGAAAAAGAAAGAAAGGTAGAAGAAATCTCCTTGAAAGATGGGATTATTTTTATCTTTGCATCTCTAATGCTTAACAAAATGCTAGATATATAATATAAATAGTTGAATGTCATCTTATCACTGTCTTTGAGGAATTCTTTTCATTATCACTTTCATTATCAATGTAATGAGAGCAGCCTTTTTGATTCCCAATTCAGTGAGGAGAGCAAAGAATTTGGGAATGAGATTTGATAGTGAGGTCACTGTTGAGAGAAAATAAAAAATGTGATACTTTCCAGGAATTTTTTCCCAATACAATTTTTTAAAGAAAAAGTGACCATATTCTTTCCTATTTTATTTTGTGAAGAAAAGTAGGCACTCTCAAAAAATAATTTCAATATCAGTGAGTAAAGTATCAAGTGGTAGCAAAATCACAGAATCTGAGTGAGATGGGATATCAAAGTTCATATAATTTAGCCCTTATTTAATAGGATCCTCTCTACCACACCTCAAACAGGTGATCATCTTCCATTATAAAACTTCCTTTGTAGAAGACATAGAAAGTTCCAAATTATCATTGGTTGGTGTGCAGAGAAGGGTGAGAAATGGGAGATTCTACTCCTAAAGAATTTTCAGCAAACCCACAGATACTTTGGTTGGTGAAGGAAAAATTTTCAAACTAGAGATTAAACTAGAAGATGTAGCATTAGGATCTGCATTTATTATTTGGGCACTGAAAGCATGGAGCTAGGTGGAAAGTCTTAATTAGAAAATATTATCTATTAATTTTACATCAGTTCTTTTGATTTAGATTGTAGGCAGCACAAGATGGAGGCTAGACCTGCAACTTGAATATTTTAAACAACAAATTGGGAAATTACGAATCTGGATGGTTTCTTGTATCAAGTTTCCGGGGGCAAACATTCATGAATCACAGTGCTTTTTAGTTGGGAAGATATGGCTGACAGATATACCATTTTATCTTATCTCAAATTGAATGTTTTGCTGTGCTATTATTATTGTAGCTTGTCTGTAACTCAAAACCATCCAAAGGGAACTAAAAATAAATCCTTAGGCTGACTATAACTGTAAGATAATCTTTATAGACCTTTCTCAATTCCGCTGAGAGTTGCTCAGCATGTGCATTTTGAACTGCTGAGATTTGGAATAGTTCAAAATAATCCAAAGGATGCTCTTCAGGATGTATCTATGGCACTGGGGAGTTTTTGTGTATGTCTTAACTTCAATGATATTGAAGAACAAAGTTTTCCCAGCTTGAGAGAAGAAATTTCACATAAAGTATTGGTTTCCAAAAATCAAGCATAAACAAAACCAGAAGGGGAAAAAAGAACAAATAATAAGAGAAGACAACAAGGGAGAGGGAACAACAAAATGACAGTAGGAGTAACAATAAGCATTCACACATTTTATTCTTTTCCTCTAAACTGGTCAATCTAAACTTTATATGAGCAATATCTTGACTTTTATAGATTGGAAGGAAAGTTGCCAATGCCAGGACAAGATTTTTAAGAATACAGAATTTAGAGATCAAGGACTGGCACTGAGGTGCCTGTATTAACCGTACTGTAATTAATTTGATTTTTCTTTGCCTCATATTCCATCTTGTTCCCCTCCTCTACTTACCACTATTCACTTATGGTTCTTTATTTGTAAAATGGACAGATAGATTTCCACACACTTAAGCAGATGGGATGCAAAACTGTCCTGACCTGAAAGTAATATAGTACTACTATATGTCAGGGCATTGTTTTCCTACAGGTTATTCTCATCCCTTAGGAAACTGAAATGTTAGAAGATTTTTGGTAATGTCATAGTTGGCATTTTCTGAATATCAGCTCTAAGTTGATTTATTTTATACAAAGAACGCTCTTCAAAAATCCACAGACATACTTTCTTGTTTAGTTTTCACAAATTCAGATTTACTGTGACTGTTGAAGGTTTTTTTTTTGGACTCAACCAGTGATTTAATTGGTATAGGGAACTGAGCCTGAAAATTCTTTTTAACCAGTGTAGATTGGTATCTGCTATAAACTTATAGTCTTATAGTGCTGGGGATTCTAAAAGTTTAAGTGACTTTTTCAGGACCACAAAGTTAAGATGAGTTAGAGGCTTAAGTTGAATATAGGTCTTCCCAATGTGGAAACCAGCTTCTCTATTCACTTCTCTGCACTGCTTCTCATTTAAGCTTAGCTTCATGAAATTGTTAGTACATGATGCAGAATATTAGCTCCATTCTAATGTGGGGCACACTTACTTTCAAAATGCTAGCTTATTTATCATAATCCATTTCCAGATATTGAAGTAGCAATGAATAATATCAATCATCAGGTATTTATTAAGCCCTTACCATATGCTAACAATTATGAAGGGCTTAGAAAAAAAGAAAAAGTGAAAGTAATCCCTCTACTTTAGGAATGCACATTCTTATAGGTAAGATACTACATGTGTGTATATATTATATATGTATACAAACACATACCTACGCATATATGTATGTATATTTATTATATATTTATATACACATATGTAATTTGTACATAAAAGAAATATGGAATTGATAGAAAGTAACTTTATTAGCTGAGAGGACTAGAGAAAGATTCTTGAAGGAGATGGTGCTTGAACTGAGATGTAAGGGAAGACAGATTCTAAAGATTGGAGGTCATTAGGAAGAATATTTCAGTCATGAGACAGAGACAGGAGATTTATCTTCATGAATAGGGAATAGTTAGTATGGTTGGATGGTAAAGTTCATGGAAGAGAGTAAGAAACTAAAAAAGGCTAGAAATATAAGAAAAGCCCACATTGTGAAGAGCTGTAAATACCAATCAGGGGAGTTTAAATTTGATTCTAGAGGCAATACAGAATGACTGGAACTTTCTGTATGGGGGAGGAGTTAGCATGGTAAATCACAGGTATGGAAGACAAATTGAAGTGGAGAGAGACTGAGGTAAGGAGAATTAGAAGCAAATATAAATAGTTCAGATGAAAGATAAGAGGGATCTAAAATCGGATGGTGGTTGTGTGAATCAAGTGAAGGGAATATATGTAAGATATTGTAGAGAGATAACTTACAAGATGAGCAAAAAATTATGTCATTTTAAAAAAGAAATTATTCCATGTCAAACTGTCTACCAGCTGCATGTTTTTTGGATACCTATATTGTGCACAATACTGTGTGCACCATGAAGAGAATTTTTCTACCTTCTCCATATCTTCCCAATCAATAAGTATTTTTAAGTGCCCTTTATGTGCTATGCTTTATGCCAGATATTGGAATAGAGGTATAATGAGTAAAACAATCCCTACTCTCCAGGAGTTTATATTCTAATTGGTGAGACAACAAATACAAGTGAATGAAAGAATAAATGAATGAGCATTTACCAAATGGGAAGCACTATGCTAATTGCTGGGGTTACAAATAGAAAGCCAAGACAGTCCCTGTTTTCAAGCAGCAAATATTTGCAAAGCAGTTAAATACCAGGTAGTTTGAAGGGAGAGCACTAGCAGTTCAAACAATCAATGTTCATGCAAAAGATTGTGCTTGAGCTGCATCTCATAGGAAGGGAGAAATTCTATGAGGCAGAGGCAAGATTGCTAGTGCAAAGTCATGGAAATAGGAGATGGAACCTTGTGAATACAGAAATAAGGACTTTTTTGCTTGATGGGCATGTGTTTGTGTGTGTGTGTGTGTGTGTGTGTGTGTGTGTGTGTGTGTGTGTGTGTGTGTAATAATATTCAATGAGGCTGGAAAGATAGGTTGGGGCCATTTTGTACAGGGCTTTAAAAGCTTAAATGGAGAAGTTTTATTTTATCCTAAAGATAATGGAAGCCACTGGAATTGGTGAGATGGTCAGATCTGCACAGGAAGATTACTTTGGCAGCTGTGTATGGATACACTAGACTGGTAAGAGAAAGAAGGAAGAGAGGTCAAAAAAGAGGCTGTTAACAATAAATCATGAGAGCTTAAGGTGGAAGTTGTAAGAGAAAGGGTTGTATTGGTTGGTTGTTGTACTTTCTTCTCAAAGAGGACAAACATCACCATGATAAAGTGAAGTTTCAGTGTTTCCGACTGTGGCTGATCCGACTGATATGAGCTTGGAATGCTCTACCATACATTGGGTACAGATAGTAGGTGTCAGTTTTTGGCGTGAATGCTCCAAATTTGCACAGCCTATGTTTACTTTGTGCTGTCTCAATTCTTCTTTGCTCATAGAGCACAGTACCCTTTCTGAAGTGGGCATGCCATGCTGAGCGGTCCTGTGCCAGTGTCTCCCATGTTGCACAGTCAAATCCAAAGTTCTTGAGAGAGACCTTGAGAGTGTCCTTGTATCACTTCTTCTGACCATCCTGTGATTGCCTGCCCTATGTGAGCTCTCTATAAAATAGCCTTTTTGGCAAGGGTACATTTTGTATTGAACAACATGGCCAGCCCATCAGAGTTGTGCTCTCTGAAGTATAATTTACATGCTTGGCAGTTCAGCTCAAGCAAGGACTTCAACATCTGGTACTTTACCCTGCCAGGTGATCCTCAAAATCTTCTTAAGAGAGTTAAAATGGAAGTGATTCAGTTTCCTGGCATGGTGCTGGTAGACTGTCCTTTTTTCACAGGCATACAGTAATGAGGTCAGCACAATGGCTCAATAGACCTTCAGTTTGTTAGTCAGTCTAATACCTCTTCTATCTCAAACTTTTCTTTGGAGCCTCCCAAACACTGAGCTTGCTCTAGCAATGTGCGTGTCAACCTCATTGTCAATCTGTACATCCCTGGAAAGCACACTACCAAAGTAAGGGAACTTATCCACAGCATTCCTTTTCCATTTGTTGCCACTGATGGTTCCATGTATGGATGGTGTAGTGTTGGCTGATGGAGCATTTGTATTTTCTTAGTGTTGATTATTAAGCCAAAATTAGCACAGGCAGCAGAGAATTGATCCATGCATTGTTGTATCTTAGCTTCAGAGGCTGCATTGAATGCACAATCACCTGCAAAGAAAAAATCATGCACCAATACTCCCGGGAAGGGTTGTATACAATATATGTAAAGGTAGAAATAACAAAATGTGGTAGTTGATTGGATGGGTGAGATGAGGAAAACTGAGATTGAAGGTATGTTGGTATTTTTTACAGAAATAGGGAAGTTTGAAAGAGGAGAGGATTTAGATCTGAAAGATAATGGATTCACTTTCAGACATTGAGTTTAAGATGACTGGCAGACTTGACATAGCCAACAAACAATGGTGATATAGTACTGATGCTATGTAGAGATGGGGTTCTTTATGTAGACATGTGATTCATCTGCATAGAGATGAGAGTTAAAATCCATAGAATTTGATGAGATTAGGGAAAGGGAGAGTATAGAGCAAAAAAGAAGGATATTTTTTAAACTTTCCTTATTTTTCTTGGTTTTTTTGGGCTGTATTTTGTATTGTAACATCGTGATATGAATGTTTTACATGACTTCATGGGTACAATCTATATCAAATTGCTTACTGTCTCAAGGAGGGAGAGACATGGGAGTAAGGGAAAGGATTTGAAACAAATTTTTTAAATGAATTTAAAAAATTTGCATGTAATTTGGAAACATATAGTGAAATAAGTAAAAATATATTTCGAAAAGAAGAAAAAATGTCCTAGGACTGAATCTTATAGAACACTAACAATTGGGATAGGGTGATATGGACGATGAGCCATAAGAAAAGATTGAGAAGGAACTATCAGGTAGGCAGGAGATGAATCAGGAAGAGCAGTGTCAAAAAAAACCCCAAAACTCAGAGAAGAGAGCACCTAGGAAGAGGAGGTGATCAAAATCATCAAATGTGACAGATAGGCGGGAAAGGATTAGGAGTGATAAAAGAACAGTAGATTTACTCATTGAGAGATCATTGGATAACTTTTCAGAGACTAGTGTCAGTTGAGTAATGAGGTTCAAAGTCAGATTGTAAAGGGAGGAAAGGAAGGAAACATATACTTATTAAGTGACTCATGACTAATGGACCTCAATTTTCTTAATAAAGTAAGAATCAAGGCTCTCAGTTGAGAGGGAACAAGGAGGGTATGGGACTAGGAGTGATATGAGAATCTTGTGGAGAAAAAAGATTTGCAAGAACTTTTGTGAGTAGTGGGTTAGGAAATAAGGGAGGGAGAAAAAGGAACACTGTGCTGCAGTGAGGACCCAGTTTGTTAACATGCATTTGTAACATCCCCAATTGTATGGTTATAAGATTTTCTTCAGTTTTGTTCAGTGGCTATGTGTCAGGCACTGTGCTACGTGCTTTTACAACTATTATCTTGTAAGATCCTCATTAAAAACCTTGGGAAGCATTTTATTTTAAAGTTGATGAAACTGAGGCAGACAGATTGGTTTGCCCAGTCACGTAGTAAGTGTCTGAGACTAGATTTGAACTCGTCTTCCTGACTCCAGGTCCAACCAACACTCCATCCAAGATGCCACCTAAGTGCCCCAATGTTACCTGCTTACTGAATTCAAGTGGCTCCCTATTACTTCCAGAATAAAATATAAACTTATCTTTGCTATTTAGAACTCTTAACTTGGTCCTTTCCTACTCTTCCAATCTTATCACTCTATTTCTCTCCACTTCCTTGCTATTTCTCATAGTACTCATTTCCCATTTCCATGGCTTTGCATTGATCTTCTGTTATGACTGGGATGCTCTTCTTACCTTTGCCTCTTGGTATACTTCCTTTCTTTCAAGAATCAATAGTAGTCACACATTCTTTTTGAGACCTTTCCTGGTCCCCTACTAGTTGTTACTTAATCCTCTGAAACTACCTTCCATCTGATCTGTTTATATCTTATATAAATAGATTTGGAGATTATATGTACCTTTTGGTTTATGTTTGTTATATGTACATACTCCTTGAGGGCAGGATATTTTTTGTTTATCTTTGTGTCCCTGGCTGGTAGTATAGTGCCCATCACTTAGTAGGCCCTTAATAAACATTTGTAGTTTTGCAAAATTAAAAAAAAATTTTATTTTTCTAAAACAATCATGCTAGATTTAATATTCCTTTTCATGGTTCCTTCACCTTGTAAACTTTATCCTTCACCCACCCAAAGTTCAAGCTTTTGTCTTATAATTACCGCTACCTCTATAACCTTACCTAATATCCATTTTCGAGAGAAATTTGATTAACATAAAAGGTTGTATCTTATCACTTTAAATGATTATAGCAAAACCCATTGCTTGGGATCCCTTGTCTTGTGACTCCAATCACATGTCTTGACTGTGGTTAAGGGAGTTTCAGAAGGGGATGTCCAAATGACTATGTCATCAAGAGCCAATCAGAAGAAGACTCATGGTGCTTGGGATTTTGCTCTGTCATCTTGATAATTGTTACAAAAGAACCTGTCATTCCTCATTCGATGTCCTTGGTCTTTGAGACCAAAAAATATAAGAAAATGATTCAAATTTATAAGAGCTGTTCTCCATAGATCATAGACCCAATTTATTGGATACTGCTAACCTATCTAATACATTGATTGTATTTGGAACTTTAATGATCAGTTTACCTTAATATCCAGATGTAATAGACTGATTGATTAATCAAAATTTTATGTCTGTCCTTGAGAAGCTTATAGTCTAACTTTAGGGAGAAGAAACATGAAAAATTCTAGGTGCACATTCCTTAACTGATAGTCAAAGCATATCAACGGGCAGTTTTGAAAGAAATCTAATCTTTAAACAATCAAGAAAAAAGACATCATGCTCCATATTCCTAGAGGTCCCAGAGATTAAATACTCTGAAATTCTACTTAACTTAAATTGACAAAGTTAAAAACAAAAGACAATTTCAAATATTAGAGCCGTGAGAGAAAACAGGCAAATTTGTACACTGTTTCAATTGCTGTGTTCAGCCTTTCTGGAAAGAAATTTGAAATTATGCCTAAACATAATTAAATTAGTCACTAAACTCTGCCTACTCTTTGACCCAGGCCCATGTATATGAAAATATTTGTATATATTTTTTTCTTTTTTTTAGTGGCAAGGAACTAGGAGCCAATATACTGCACATCAATTGGTGAATGGCCTAAAACTTATGTTTATATGAATAAAATAGAATGCTATTGCTCTATAAGAAATAAAAGGTTTCAGTGAAACCTGGAAAAACTTACATGAACTGATGAAGTAAGTGAACACTACAAGGAAAACAAGCTATAAAATAGCAACATAATAAAGGCAAAGAACTTAGAAAGCTTTAAGAACATTGATCAATGAAATGAACAATCACAGTTCCACAGGACCAATAACAAAGAAGGCACTTCTTGTTAGACAGATGATGTGAGATGAGATCTACATTTTTGGACATGATCAGTGTGAGAATTTGTTTTCCTTGACTAGGAGAATTACAAGCGAGACAACATGTAAACTTGCTAATATAAAATAAAATAAAAATGCCTGAACACATATAACAAAATACTTAAGTATATTTCAAGTATCAAAAATTGCATTTCTCCAGTTGACACTGATTAAATTTTAAACCTCTCTACAATTCATTCTTTTGTTTATAGAGCTTAACTCCCCTTGTCTACTTTCTCACCTTTCTTTACTGTCATTCATCAGTTGAGAGTAGAGACAAGACCTGGGGAACTGATTGTTTTTATCCTTTGACCATTGTCAATTTGGAGAATAGCTCTTATAAATTTGAATCATTTTCTTATGTTTTTTGAACATAATCATATCAGAGAAATTTGCTACAAGGATTTTGTTTTGAAGTTCATGGTTTATTTTCCAGTCAAAAGTGTATTGATTTTATTTGTTCAAAACCTTTTTAATTTTATAAAATCAGTTTAAAAAAATTATCTTACATAATCCTATCTTCCCTTGCTTGGCCATAGATTCTTCCTCTAACTATAGATCCAAAAGACAATATGTTCTGTTCCCCTCTAATTTTTTTTATGATGTGTTATTTTGTACCATTTATCCATTTCGAGATTATCTTGGAGGGGCCATGGCAAAGGAAGCATGTTAATGTGCACTTGGTGTATCTGTGAATTTGTCAACGCTTTCTTGAAAACAATTTATAAACATGACCTGTAAGTTAACAAACTGGGAATGTCCTTGGATCTAGTGGTCCCACTTTGAAGTTTATATTCTAAATAGGTCAAAGAAGGAAGAAAATATCCCCTATGTACAAAAATATTTATGTTAGTTCTGTGGTGGCAAAAAACTGGAAGCTTAAGAGTATCTAATAATTGGGAAATGGCTGAATAAATTATAACTTCCAATATAAAATTATTTTACCATAAGAAACAATAAAGGGAACTGATTCAGAGACATCCAAGAAGGTTCATATGAACCAAAGTAAAGGGAACTGAGTAGAACCAGAACAAGTTATGCTATAACAACAAAATCATAAAAATAAACATGAAAAGATGTAAGAACTCAATGCAAGGATTCCATGAGGACCAGTGATGAAGAATGCTAACCATCTCCAGCCAGATAGGTGATGGACAAAATATGTAAAATGAGACACACAGTTTTGGACATGGCTGATATTAGGAATTTGTTTTGATTGATGATGCATATTTGCTAGAAAAGTTTTATTTTTATCATAAGGTAAATGGGGAAGGTATGACTGAGACAAAAATAAATGCATGTGAATTCCAGAAACAATTTTTAATTTACAAAAAAAGAGAGTGGGGAAAATGGAATGAGTTCCTGTACAGTTTCTTTTTTTTTCCTCCTTCCTCTCTACTTCTCTGTAAATAAAAGCTCATTTCCACAGGACTCCTCAAAAACTGTGAAAGAAACAACTCACTTAGTGTAAAAAAAAGAATTAGTATAGCTTCCTGAGTGATCAGAGGCCTACTGTGTGTTTGGCTAATTCTGAATGTCTCATTCACTCCAGAATTCAGTCCAAGAGCAGAGGCATTATTTGTGCAAGGATAAAGTACCCTCCCCCAACTCCTTCCTCTTTATCCCCATACATGGCTTCTTGAATAGTTTATATAGCATTCCCATCCCCATTCTTCCTATCTAGAAGAAAACTGTCAAGAAAAGGAATGGAAGTTGTTACCATATTGTAGGTAATTCAAGTCTACTTTATGTAGATTTATCTGTCCAGAATCCTGGTCACCAGTTTTCCCTCTTATTCAAAATCATATAATCCAAGGAAAGAAGATATGCTGGTAGATAATATAATATAAATGTGACATATGCATTTGCATATCTTTCTATGTAACGCTATATATATATATGAATATCTTATCTTTATCTATCTATCTATCTATCTATCTATCTATCTATCTATCTATCTATCTATCTATCTATCTATCTATCTATCTATCCTACCTACCCCTCTACCTGTCAACCTAGAGAAACTTTGGAGTAAGGAAGACCTGAGTTCCAATCTCCTTGCCTGTGACAGAAAATGGCTGTATAATCCCGGGCAACTCAATTAACCTCTCAATATCCTGGCCAAATCTCCAAGAACATAGATTAGTACTAAAATAACATTCATATTACAACAAGCACCAAGGACCCATATGGATTTTGTAATATTCAGATGATGACAAGTGCCAATAAACTTAGCTAAAACTTGAAGTACTCCTTTGCGATCAAAGGGCAACTGGGTCCAAATCCTACATGGAGAGACATTTATATAGTGGAGGCAAAATTATTGACAGACACTGAGGGGTTCTGGGTTGATAAGGTTACAGATACTAGCACTGGAAAATTAAACTTCTTTGAACAAGTCATATCCCTTAAGATAAGACCATTCTGCTGGCACATCTGAATTTGCAGATCTGTGCTACCTAGAGATAAAACACCTTTACTTTCTTTTTGGATCAGAGAAAATGGCAGTTGTCTGTGGTGTTTGTCTCAGACCTTTGCTTTCAGAATTCCCTCTTTTTTGATCCTGGCAAGACTTTGGGCCTTCCATCCATTCCCCAAAATCCATAGTTTACTTTTCTGTTTGAAGCCATGACCAATCTTGACTCTGTGGTGTAATGAAAAGAGTCTTGAAATCAATCAGAAGACCTGTGTTTGAGTCCTGGATTTAGTAATGACTAACTTTGCTCCCCTGTGCTGGTCTTTTCACCTTACCACTCAGACTTTTGGGTTCTTCATCCTTAAAGTAAGGATAACAATATTTGTGCTAAGCACCTTAGGCTGTTAAAAAGCATTTTTGTGAACCAGTAAAAGCTATATAAATGCTTATTATTATTGCTACATGTCTCTACTGAGTCTTCCACTTGGCCCAATGCCCTACCTAGAACCAAACATATTAGCCTATAATATTGGAATCATTTATGTATTTTTTTTACTCATCTTCCAAATGAGTGTTGCATTGATTGCATTGTTTCAAGGGGTGTGGCTTATTGAATATTATACTATATTAATTACAGGTACATAAAGATACTGAGGTATTGTTAGATTCATTCATTCTCCATTCCTTCAAAAAATATTTCTTAAATATTCTACTAATTACAACACATTGCTAGGCACTGAGGGAAATAAAGGGAACAGTCTCTGACCACAAGAACCGTGATTATCTTCCATTAAATTCCCTTTTCTCCACATAAAAATCCAGTATATAGTTTAAGAGGAAAGGATAATTAAACCATTGGTTTCCCATGCCAGAGCTTTATTTGACTTACTTTTGGCATATCAATTAAATTGGGCAGAAATCTACTTATGTTATTCCTATGTACTGACTTGATTGAATAGGGGAATTTGAGCATTAGAGACATCTGAAAGGGATTCTTTCTCATCTTGACTTAAAAATGATAGTTATTGAGTGTTAAAGAAGTGATGAGAAATCAGAGGATTTCTTTATAATTGGAAGGTACCTTAATAGTCATCTACTTTAGCAATCTCTTTCATGGAGAGAGAATTGAAATTTTATATGGCAAAATGTCCAGCTTAATATAACAAGTAAGCAGAAGTACTTTGTTCTGTGTCTATAACCAGTATTCTTGTCACTAAAATTGGACAATTGTCAGATTTATATGCTACTTGATCTAGGAATAGAGAAAGCCTTTAAGCAATCTCTGACCTTCAATTATGTTCAAAACTCCAGTTTTCCTCATGTGATATTTCTGTATACTTCTTAGTCCTTTATACAGATATTAGTAAAGTGCTGTTTTTTTCATACTTGAAAGTAATGTTAAATTTTTAAAAATTCTCCTACTGTCCTCAAAACACTGTGACACTGAGCCATTCCACAGAGGAAATTAGGTAGATGATCTGTAACCTTCAACATCTGGGAAATTTTACCCTAGAACCCCTGAAACATGTAAATAGATCTCTCAGAGGAGGAAATTTGCATGACAATGGCAGAGTACAATTTCACTTGTTTTAAAGAAAGGGTTGCTGGAACTTTCATTTCATTTAAAATATGAAAAGTTTGACAGTGTTGTCAAAACTCCTACTCATCATCATTGTGAGATAAGTTTTTCAAAGTTAAATTTCTGACATCATTCAGAAGCTCTTTATGGAGTTTTCGAAGATGGCTCACTCTAGGCTTACGTTTTGTGCTTTAGTGTTTTAGATGAAAGGGTGCCTGTGCACTCTTTATCTATCATAATTTAAGGCAGTGATTCTCACCCAGAGATGTGAATGTTTTCCTTTAGATGGTGTCACAGTAAGTCATAATGCCACTCTGCTGTGTTGCGTTTGGCATCACTTCAGCAGAGGGAGCATCTCAAAGTGAATTTATCACACTGTGTTATCTTCTAATGATATTTATTTCTTTCTTTTTCCTTTCTTCTTTCCTTCCCTTCTTCCCTTCCTCCTTCCTTCTTTCCTTTCTCTCTCTCTTTCCTTCTTTCTCTCTCTTCCTCTCTCTCTTCCTCTCTTTCTTTCTTTCTTTCTTTCTTTCTTTCTTTCTTTCTTTCTTTCTTTCTTTCTTCCTTCCTTCCTTCCTTCCTTCCTTCCTTCCTTCCTTCCTTCCTTCCTTCCTTCCTTCCTTCCTTCCTTCCTTCCTTCCTTTCTTTCTCTCTTTCTTTCTTTCTTTTTCTCTTACTTTCTTTTCTGGATATTTAGACTAGGTCCTTACAGAGAATTAAGAGTAAATGAATCAAATGTAATGGGATGCACAAATGAGCCAACATTTCTTCCTATAGTCTGGGAAAATATTAAGAATGTTTTAAATCACTTATTTATTATATATAAATTATAATTACATTTCTCATGTATTCTATTCTATTTATTATATATTAATTATTTATTTAATTAATTTAATCAATGGAAATGGAAATTCAACACTCATTAACAAAAATTGTTAGGGATATAGCTGCCATTGCTTCCTTGTGATAAGTATAGTAAAAAAAACATAATGTAATATCTTAAGTGAGACAATCAGTTTTGAAAAGTTTGTCTCTAATGAGTCTAGCAGAATAAAAAAAGTAGTTCTCATGAAGGTGGAGTTTTTTTTACCCTGTTTATCTCAAGTCAATATCAACAATTCCAATGATTTTGAATGACCCTGAATATTTCTTTATATTTGGGCAAGACTAAGACAAAAACCTCAGATCTAGCCTGTAGATGAGGGAGTTAAATGTTTTCATTAATGAAGAAACTGCTACAGAATTTTCAACAGCTTTTTTTTTCAAAAATGGCTGTTAAGGGATCATACTGATCAAAAATTAGCAGTTTATTTTTTATATGCATTGCATCATGGCCCAATAACACTCATTTACTTTCCCTTTGCTCTTTGTCATCCTGTTTATTGATTGTCTTCCCCTTCCTAGTCCTCATACTTATAAAGCTCTACATAGCACAGGGAAAGCAAACTTTGTTTGGGCTTCACCAAGCAGGTACATTTCCTTCCTCAAGGAGTGGATGAGTTCTCATTGCACCAACCATTGAGCCTAATCTTCACCTCTCAGTCTCTCATCAGGTTATGTCATCCTGCACAACTATTCCTGGACAGTAACCCTTAGGTTCCAATTGCTACAGCTTCCCTTTACCCCAACCTCTCTCTAAATGAGAATACTCCTGCAGTCAGACTGTGCTGCTGCTCTGCTCTTCCCACAACCCTTTATTTTATGCCCTAGTTGGAAAACCTCCATACATAATTTCTGAATGTTTTGATTTCCTTGTATTCTTTGTACCTTCTCCGGTCATTAAGATGGGAAAATGAGCAAAGACTGAAGCCACCAGTGTCTTCTTTTCCTTACTAAACAGATTTTTTAGAAAAACTTACTCAAGACAATTTCTAACACCTGGTTGACTAATCCAAAGAAAGGATTCTATTGTGTTAACTTCAGAATATAAAAATGTTTGAAAAAAGGAAAGGGGCTTCATGTCAGGCATGTTGTATTGTGTTCATCCTTCATTGCCAAAAAAGGCCATGCCATCAGAGAAATGATGACATGACTTGTGCTTGACTTTTTTTTTGAGTGAAGGAGGGCCATGCAGGTCACCAGACTCACTTCTCCTCCTGAGCCATCTGAATCCAGTGACCTGATATTCCTCAGGATGACTGGAGATGACCCAGGATGCACTGGGAGACCTTGGCCCTTTTAGACCAATGTTTATGCAGGTACTCACTTAGGATGAGGTAATGCCCATTCATTGAATAGAGCTATTTAAACCTATTTAAAAGAAGTAGTCAGGGCATGGCGCCTTGAATGAGGCAAAGAAGGGAAAGACATCAGGCTGGGAGGGAAACAGCAGCAGTTACTATTGATAATCACTCTGAAGCCAGGAGGGTCCAGAAGAGAGCCTTTGGGCAGGGGGCCATGCCCTGACTACTTCTTTTAAATAGGCCTATTCAGTGAATGATGTTACTTCACCCTAAGTGAGTATCTGCACAGATGTTGGCCTAAAGGGGCGCAGGTCTCCCAGTGCATCCTGGGTCATCTCCAGTCATCTTGATGAATATCTGGTCACTGGATTCAGATGGCTCTGGAGGAGAAGTGAGACTGGTGACCTTGCACAGCCCTCCCTCACTCAAAACAAAGTCACTTGCAAGTCATGTCATCATTTCTCTGATGGCATGATTTTCTTTGGGCAATGAAGGACAAACACAACCTTATGAGTGGATGCAACTCCTCCTCTCCTGTCTGTCTTCCCCTCCCTTTCCTTCTCCTCTCCAAAGGAAGGTAAATTTGGATGGCCAAAAGATGCCCAGTTGACTTAGGTTTTACTGCCTAGTCTCCCTTCCCTTCCCTTCCCTTCCCTTCCCTTCCCTTCCCTTCCCTTCCCTTCCCTTCCCTTCCCTTCCTTTCCCTTCCCTTCCCTTCCCTTCCCTTCCCTTCTTTTCTCTGAACCTTGAACCTATTGTACTGTGAAGCTCAGACAACATGGGGACCCTGCCTCCTGCCTTCTGCCTAAAAGGTGTCTTCTGGACCCTTCTGGCTTCAGAGTGATTATCAATAGTAACTGTTGCTGTTTCCCTCCCAGCATGATGTCTTTCTCTCTTCACCTCATAAAAGGGGCCATGCCCTGGCGCCAGGCATATAGGGTAGGCAGGAAGGGCCTTATGGTACTTACTGCTCAAAAGAAATTCATCAGTGGCAGTAGCTGAGCCATGGGTAGATGAATTTGGCCTGCAGTCTCACATCACAATTACTAAATAAAATCCATATTCTCACAGGCTTTCATTTGTGATTCATAGATTTTTTTTGGAAGTGTGCTCAAAATGAACGTAACCAAACTTTTGCCAAGGAGTGAAAAAAAATCTTTTAAAAAATGAATAAATTCATAGAGGATGAATTTTGAAACTAAATATTTGATACTTTTCGATTCCATTTCCCTTCCTATTCTCCCTGCCCAGATTTACCAGTATCCTGTCTATTTTTTTCTTAGATTAATTTAGTATGGAATTGAATTTGGATGAGTTCCCTATTACTAGGGGGAAGTGTAAAGGGTTGGCATACATTAAATATCTTATTGTGCTTTAATTACTCAGTGCCATAGAAAGCAATATGAGTTAAGACGACAGTGTATGAGTCTGTCTGTCAAGGGGTCTGTGTTCTAGTTCTCACTACGACAAGTCACAATTCAACATTCATTTGGGTATATCCCAATACGTGCAGAAAACTATTAGTCAGCACTATGAGAATGCATGAAGTGAAAACTAGCTTTTTTGTCCTTGGGACTTTGTATGGTGGCACTTATTTAGCTTATCTATGTCATACTATTTTGTTTGTGCATGTGGGTATGTGTGTGAGCACATTTAAAAATTGTGATTCTGAGAAACTTAGATGTATTACATTTTTAAAATTGAAAAGAAGTTCAGTGATTATCTACTCTAACATCCTGATTTTTTAGATATGGAAATGGAATCCAGGAGAGATCAACTTGCCTGAACCCACATATTAATGGAACAATTAGTATTGTATCTCAAGTTCTTCTTACTTTTAGTAAACATTTTTATTCATTTACTTAGCTTTTCTAATAAAGACTTTTTGCAAATATGTAAGGAAGTTTTGGGATAGGGTTCAGGAATAAATAGGTGATAGTTCCTCTGCACTTTGCTTTTCTCAAACCACTTTGAGGTCACTGTTATGTTCTGAAGCCCACATTTTCAGAAGGATACTGATCAGCTGAAGTGTGTGAAAATGAGGGTAATGAATTTGGGGGAGGGACTTGAGATATATGTACTAAAGTAGCCTCTTACCTCTCTAAAAGAAAAAAACCCTGGTGAATTTCAACCCCCTTAACATCCTAAAGCTCCCTTTCCCCTAGTGGAGAATTAAAACATTAACTAGGTGCTGATTTCCCAGGCATTCCCTTATTCCTACCCCCAGCATGAATCAACACTAATCTGCAACCTTGCCAGGCACATGAGGTATACGTTCTCCATTCCTTCCCCTTTAATGCCTAGTCCTATTTAATACAGGTAAGAACTCTTCAAAATACCATTTCTTTGGGGAACTTTATTCCACTCAAGATTTCAGTGGATGTGATCCATTTCTATCCTCCCTTACTTCTTCTTATTGTATTTTCTTTCAATAATCATTGCCTTGTTTTACTTTCTTTCTGCTGACGCCTGGTTTATGCTATATCCTGTCTGGTAGTGCTCCATCCTTCCTTGTATTGTACTCTGGGATCTTTATTCAAACCATATCATGACAAGATATCATTTGAAAGATCTGGGTATATAGAGCCTACAGAAGAAAGACAAGACTTAGGGGAGCATGAGAGCTCTCTTTAGAATCTGAAAGGCTGTCTGGAAAAGGGAGCAGTTCTGCTTGATGCTAGGAGGGCAGAAAAGTGCATGAAACTGACAGAAGCCATAAATTGGCAATAGACAGTGAATTTGGAATTAGATAATCTGAATTCAGTCTTAGCTCTGCCACTTACTACTGGTGCAACTTCGGTTTTTACTTTACTTTTGGGGGCCTAAATTTGCTTAAATGTAAAATGAGGGGATGGATTAGATAATGTCCAATATCCTTTCACCTCTAAATCTGCAATGGCATAATCCTATGAAAAGCAGTTTATCTGGATGTAAGAAAAAACCTTCTAAAAACAGGGGCTGTCCCAGAGTAGAATGGGTTGATCACTGGTCAGGAATGATATGAGATTTTTATTAAGATATAGTTTGAACAAATGACTTATAAGTCCATCCCAATTCCAACATTCCATGATTCTGTGGATATCAAGATAACTCTCTGAATTACAAGCAGGGAAAGGAAAGGGAACAAATATTTATTAAGTGCCGACATAGTGCTAGGCGCTATGCTCACAACTTTGCAAGTATTATCTTCTTTGAATATGTAATTCAATAAATATGAACTGAAAGATCATCTGACTTTATTAATTAATTGTAAAAAGCCTTAAAATGAAATTTCTTGACCATAAATATTATCTATAGAAGAAATGTTAATTATCTGTAATTTTCTATTGAAAATAAAACATAAATAGATTCGTACATAAATATTCTACCACTCCAGTAGTCTCAGGAGTCTCAAGTCATGTTGTCCAACCTCTCCACAAAAACGAATCCCATCATAAGACATCAGATAAGTGTCCATCCAGCCTTTACACAGTATTGTTCTCACCAACTTCATAATCCAAAAATAACACCTCTGCTATACGAGCCTTTGTCTCAGGGATCACTAGGTTTGGTTGCTCTGGGTTACTTCCAAAAGTTGTGCCTTGATCTGTGAAATATTGATGCTGAGCTGGCTCTAAAACCCATAGAGGTTATGATACCAAGTCACCTTCTAGACCTTTCAAACTAACAGAGAATGCACTACCTTCTCTTAGAACATAAAAGAACAAACAAAAAGGCCAAATATGGAGGCCTATTTTTAGGGCTCACATGCTATCAGAGGAGAGAGAGGTCCTATGGCCTCTTTCCACCCATGACATCATGTCTCATCAGATACTATAAGAAAAAGAGTCACCAACATCTTCCAAAAGTGACTGGAGCAAAAGTGAGGTGACAGATGTTGAACTACCTCTGAAGCCATCAGAGACTCCAATTTACCGTATAGTTAATTGACTATAACCAGTTGTGGAATGTCCCTCCAATGCACTCCTTTACTTTTGCTCACAACTTGCCTAGAAACAAGGTCTCCAGAATCTCCCATGTGGAGAGATTGATGGTGTCTGCCCATGCAAGGCTCTCTCCCCATTTAAAACATTTCAATCTTTCATCAATAGGCAT
The DNA here is from genome assembly GCF_028372415.1 of Notamacropus eugenii. Classification (NCBI taxonomy): domain Eukaryota; kingdom Metazoa; phylum Chordata; class Mammalia; order Diprotodontia; family Macropodidae; genus Notamacropus; species Notamacropus eugenii. Next base: position 387,811,712 of record NC_092876.1, read on the forward strand.
TTTGAACACTTTACAAATAAGCATAGGATTCATTTGTGAACATATTATTTAAATCCCCAGTCCAGAACAGTTCTCTGGGGTCACTGGGAAGGTAAAATGTCACACTCTCACTTTCTTAACGTGTCATCTAGGAAAGTCTCGAAAGAGTCAATATGGGCCAATCTTATACAGAACCATATTATAAGTGAAAAATCACAATTATGTCCAAATACAAAGTTTTGTAAGCAAAGATGACTTCACAAAATTTATCTAAGCTAACTGCTTGCTTAGCACTCAAAAGGTGCCTGACTTTGTGCTCAAATTTTCTTCCTCAACCCAAAAAATCAAAAAAGTAATTAAAGACAAATAAACAACTAGCTTCTTATGTTCCAAGGAAAGCTGGCCTCTGATTTAACTTATTAGATTTTGCAGAACTTTTTTCAAGGGACTCAGTAGCTGTTGTAGACTTAAAGTCACTCCCTCAACCACCAGTATGATACTATTTGTACTGGGTGAAAAATCTACTATGATTTTCTTAGCACCTAAAGCCACCTAACTAGGATCTGCACAACTTTTGTGAAAATTTCTCTGGAGGTCCCAGTAACTTTTACAGGCCAGGCAAAGTTCCTTTGTTTCTTTATTCTAAAAGCCCCCCCAAATGGCTCCTAATGGAACATTACGCTGTTGAATAAATCAAAATTGAATTGCAGCTCACTCAATAAGACAATGAAGCTCACTCAGAGAAAATAGTGAATAAAATCAAATACCTGAGGTATCTAGGCTCATAGGCAAATCTTATCCCATGGAATTGCAAGGCAAGAGGATCTCACAAATAAGACATCCAGTCTAGGTCTGCTCCAAGACAAAAAAAAGAAAATGGTGAACATCTTTTACCAGGCACCAGCATTCCAGTGATATAAACCATGTATTTCTTGTATTAGACTCAGTATCAGTAAAAACTCAGTAATGCAATTAGTATATTAAGTACTGATTAATGCTCAAACAATTGACATTAATGAATGCAAGTTTACAAAATAAATTAAAATTGAATACACACCAGAAAACTGACTATACAATTTCAGCATATATATGTATACATCTGCCAGTTTCTTTAGGATCTCATAATGATATCCAAAATGAAAATTCTTGGATTGAAACTCTCTAACATGTATCCAACATTAATATGAAGAGATTGATTCATCTCAGACAAGGTCCCAAATGTAGCAGGTACTATCTGGAGGACTCCCCAAGAGGCTAACTGGATCTTCTCTCAATATTCTAGGGTATCCTGAAAAACTGGGGGAAGGAGGATATCTTTTAGGTACCCATTACAGAATGAAAGATCTTTGAGGGCAGGAATGGTTTTACTTTTGTCTTTGCATCACTAGTATAGGGTTTGGCATATAACATCTGCTTTATAAATTCTTGTTGGTTGATTAATTGCAATCTATAGGTATCATAATCCTTTGCAATAAAGTTCTTTACTGGTGACAAAAGTAGCTATTATATTAGCCATTTCCAGATGTTCAAAGGAAAGCATCTATTTTATGTGACATCTATAAAATATTAATTCCTATTTGTTAGTGTAATATGAAGTCATTCAATTAACAAAATTTTTATTGAAAATTATATATTATACAAACATATATTTGTATAAAAAAATGGATAAATGTGGTAGAATTTTCCTAAGAAACCTTTCATTTGTTTCTGAAACCTTCTTGTCTGTATTATAAAGGGTCACAAAAATAATTTTTGTTATAGGCTCAAGAATATCAATGATACTCAAGAGTCTTATTTATATTGACGCTGATAATAGCTGACATCTAGTGCTTTGCAGTTTACAAAACATTTTCAATGCATTATCTCACTTGAGTTTGATAATAAACCCATTAGACAATTAATACAAGAATAATTAGCCCCATTTTACAATTGAAGAAATTCAAAAAAGTATGGCAGCATATCTCAGAGCACTGCTCTAATGCCATCCTAAACCTCAGGGCAATTGGGGAAGAAAATTCTGTTAGAGAAAGGGGCAGGAATTCCCACTCAATGCCACTCTTGGGGCAGGCAATCCAGTCTAGCTGAAATAGCACATCATTCTAGAGAGTTAAGACATTGCTTGCCAGACAAATGAAACTACCACTACAATATTAACCACCATCTCCCCTCTTACCCCAAAGCAGACAACCAGGATTGAATCAGAATCTTGTGAATGACAATGCTTAAACCCACCTTGTGCCACTGTCCTCCTGGGAAACAATCACTATGGAAGTTTGGCTTAAAACCTACTCTTGCAAATACTGCAACCACAGCTACTAAAAACTCAGAAAAGGAAATCCAAAATCCTTGGTTTTGTGAAATAGTTGTTTCAGAAACCAATATGATTTTTCTGAGTGAAAATAATGCAGCCACATGTGCTCTGAAACAACATTCGAAGGTCCTGGACACCTTTCACTCTGACTAGTAGCTGAAATCTTTTATAGTTCTTATTTCCCCATTAGAACGTGAGCCCCAAACCCTGTCTTGCTCTTCAATTTGTATCACCAAGGCTTTGTATAGTGCTCTACACACAGTAAGCACCAAATAAATACTTCCTCCCTCACCCATTTGTTTACTAAGGATCAAGAACTTGAACCCAAGTTCTAACTCCAAAACCAGCGCATGTTCCATTTTATTACAATACTCTCCCTCTGAGTGTATATAATAATACTTTATACCTAAATAGATTTTTATCTACATATAGTTATATAGTACAGGATTCCCATATTAAAAAATGAATTAAATACCATTATATCACATTTCTTCTGTGTATCTATAATTAATTTTAGGAGAAAAATCTTTAAGATGCAAAATGTGCTCATTTCTATTAGAGTCATCATAAAAATAGCTAACCAGTTTACCTTTCAACATTTATACCTTTAGAGAAGAACGAGCTAGACCTTCAAGGAAAAAAAAAGTTTTTCTGTCATAATGCATCACAGCTTATGACTGGGGTGTCACATGTTTTCCCTTCTACTTTCCTGGCATGAGCAGTTTAGATGAACAATGATACTTTCCACCCCATTAGCACTGGCCTTTTTTTTTCTTGAGACTAGCCAAGCCAAATATAATTTGTTTTGTATGTGTCAGAGAGGCACTATATTTTATTTAGCGTATGATGGTGTTTCTTTGCATTGTTCCTCATACTGAAATGTCAAGTATGACAGCTTAACAGAGTCTTCTGAGGAGAAAGGGGTAAGTTGTTGCTACAAAATGAAAGGGTAGATTTTGAAGCCAGAGGATAAGAGATGTCTGGACAAAAAGCTATTGTGTTCTGTAGCCCTTAAAATGAAAGCCAGAAAAGAGAGGGAAAAAGTTTTAATTTTTTTCTTCTTCTTAAGAAATTGTAGAACAGTATTACATTAAATTAGCTTCCTTGTACTTGTTCTCCTGAGGCTTCATCAAACAGAGCCTGTGTCTTTCAGATCAAACAGCAAATCTTTGTTAGCTTTGTCAGCAGGCTGACTTCCCCATCAATCAGGCTCAAACTTGGGAGGTGAGAGAGATACTCTTGAATAGCATTCCAAGGTGGCAGGGAACCTTTTTTGTTTCTTTCCCCCCTCTAGCAAATGTATAGCATTCAAAGATAGAGTGGAAGAAGCATTCTTTGTATGCAACTAGTTAAACTTGATGAGAAAGGCTGAGAGAGCCTTGCGATTTTAGGAAAGTACAGATTGTTAACAAGAATAGGACCCTCTCTTCTGCTCAGAAGCCAGAGTAATTGACTGCTAGAACTGCTTATGCTGTGCGTATTGATCAGTGACAGTTAGAGGCGGTCTTTGCAATCACTCCTCCTGTGAGGCCTAATTAACGAAGGCTTGCTTGCTGAATTAGATAAAATTCAGTGTCCACCAAAATTAATGCGATGTTGTCTGAGCATCCTTCAGCTAATAGGGGAAAATCAAGTTTAAGCAGTAGAAGAGGGCCGTCCTGTTAAGAACTACAATTCAGTCTAGAAAAGAAATGGATTTTAAGAGTTTACAAGGGCAATTCAGAGGCACAGAGACTTTAGAGGCATAGTTGAAGCTGTTAGCTGTTCTAAAAAGCTAAAAATACTACTACCATTTTTATTAGTTATTCCAATTTTTAACAAGCTTCCGTTCAAAGGGACTTTTTAAAGGTCAAGAAAAATTATTTCTTTTTCATAAGTCAAAAATGCCACTTTCCTTTCACCAATCCCCACTTGGACACCTCACCTCGTGGAAAAGCATAATAATTCCAAATATTTTGCACTGTGAGAAACCTAACAAATGGATTTTATCTAGTATTTTATCTGTAAGTTTTAGAATGCACCGGAATTATCTGGGTAGAGATGTAGTCTAGAAAGGAAAAACAGAGAAATAGAATAAATTTTCTAGACATTTCAGCCCCCAAATTTTCATTTCCTCGATTATGTAGCATTGTTTTTCAAATCTGATTAATTAATGATGAAACTTTTTGATTGTACAGTTTTCCTCTGGGGAATTTAGAGTACTCTGGCAAGAAAATATCAGTTATCCTTATAGCTCTCCAAAGCAGCAATTACTCTTCTCCTAAAAGTGCAGATTTTGAATGGAAAGAAAAAAAAATCTTAAAATTGAATTGATGACTGGATTCATATTAGCAGGGCAGTCTAACCAAGAACATTGGCCATAAAAGAAATGTTTGATTCTTTAAAAACCTCAGCTTTGGTGGAATCATTGGGTAGAAAAATGTCTTTACAAAAAGATTAACATTCTAGATTCTATGTTCAAACAGCAAAGAAATCAATGAGATGTAATTTTTGATTCTAGGTAGCCCTGAAAATCAAGGCAGTTATGAAGTAAGGACTTCGATACTTATTTGGAGGTCAGGAAGACTGAGGCTTTAGATTATATGCTTGCTTTAAGTTCCTGGGCAAATTATTTCACCTATATTTGCCTCAAGATATTGCTAGGACTTCTTTACTCAGTCTTTGAGATCTTCTTTACTGTAAATAATTCTGTGGGCTGAAGAACCCCAGGTCCTTTGGGTAGTTATCCTGTCCCCAAGGTAGAAAATGGTGTTTATGATTCTGAACTGATAATATACTCGATAGAAGAGGGAATTCATTTTTTTAAAATCTTTTCAAATCCATGTAGTCTATAGTCTTGTTTTTCTGTCATTGTCTGCCAGTAAGAACTTTGCAGTTTTCTGTGATGATCACCAGGTGTTATGAAGATGAATTTCAATGTATGTTGATATACTCTACCTGAATTCTATTAACTTATTAATAGCTAGTATCTATCTATCTCTATTATTTAGTATTACTTTAATTTATTAACATATAGCTTTTTATTATTATATACTGATGACTTACCCTTTTCCCCCAGGCTATCACTCATGTACACAACATTTTTAGGGAGGAGGAATCAAGGAATAAAACTGTGACTCTATTGGTATAGGGAATTTCTGGTGAGGAAACTTCTGCCAATGTAGCTAGAAACCTGCTTCTTACCTTAGAGAATTCACTGAGACTTCAAGAGGTGGAATGAATTGCTTGGGATCATACAGCCATTATCTGTTGAAAAAGTGGGGTTTGAACCCAGGTCTGAAAAACTTTGTGACCAGCTTATTATCCACTGTAACAGTGGGCAGAAAATTATTTTGCCCAACTTGTGATACTCCCCAAATGTTTCTGTCAAAAGCACTAGCCATCTTGCAATATGTTATAGCTCAAGTGATCTATAATAATGAAATCCTTCAATGATCTGGATAAATGTTCCCCTTTCTTTGGACATTTCTCATCTATTTAGAATGAGTCCTCTACTGTGGTAGTTGAAAATCCGGCTGAAGTGTATGGCCTGTCAGGTGAATGTTACTATATCTTTATCCTGTCTTAGATCTTGCCTATATACAACTTCTGGAAAGAACTGAACCCTCAGATAATGCAGACACATATAAGCAGCAGAAAATAAGTTATTCTAAAGCCAGTCTTTGATCAAAGTCCTCCCTGTCTGCCATAAGCAGCTCCAATGCTGAGATATTAAGTTAGTGGAAAGTAAACAAATATGAAAAACAATTTGAGGGAAATTGGATTTGGGGGAATTTATGTTTTGCCTCGTTTACAATGCTTCTTTTTTGCAGTTTCTTTCCTTCTCTCTCCTCAGTGAACTCACAGTAGCAAATTCAGAGAAAAGAGTCTTTCACACTGAAGGGACTTAGAGTGAACGTAGAGCTTGTTCATCTTAAGGGTGTGTGACATATTGCTTCTCAAACTAGTGCACATCCAGAGAATACCACCCTAAAATCCCATAATTCAGTTGTGGCATTATAAAAAGAAACACAAAATACAAACCTTCCAATTAAGAGAACAATTGCCTTACTGAAGGGGCCCTGTTGGAGTACACAATGCTTGCACTCAAACAACGAATGAGGTATTGGCTTAAGACTGCTAATGATGTGGCATCACTAGTAGCCATTTCTTTTCAAGGAGGTCAGGTAGTAATTAACTTTACATTTCGTTGGTCCGATGACTCAAAAGAGAGAACCTCTAAGTTCTCTGAAGACTCATTTTCTTTCTGTGTGACCCTGGGGCCTTTCTTGAAATCTGCTGATATGAACAATTAAGGTCTAATCTGGCAAAGAGCTGAGGCATGGAGTCTTGCTTTTGGCATGGAAGGTTGGCGCCAGAATGTCTCATGTTTTGAAGACTCAAGTGTCTATTGCTGTAGCCTTTTATCAAAACAAAACAACCTCCTCCCCCCAAAAAAACCCTCTATTCTCCATACTTTTAGAATAGAGATCAGAAAAAAAGAATTCTGAGAAAATAGTAAAGAGAATCCAATGAAATTCTCTATTGGCATAGGTTTTTGTTCTGATTATTTCTCTACTTATTATCTCTAATTTATACTTTATATATCCTGCTTCTACATCATCATTTCCATGTTGTCTCTTCCAGTAGCCTATGAACTCCTTGAAAATGGAGGATTTTTTTACCTTTCTTTTTATTCCAAATGACTTTTTATGATTCCTCTAAATGTTAGAGACTGACTGACTTGCTAATATTCCACAAAGCTCCTTAAAAATTTTTAAACCAACACTTATAATACCTTACTTTTCTATAGTATTTAGGGTCATTAGATGGAAGATTTTTAGTTGGAAGGGACCTTGGAGAGCAGATGGTCCAAATTCCTCAATTTTACAAATAAGGAAAATGATGCTCAGAAAAGTTAAGGGATTTGACCAAAGACCAACAAACAATATATTTCAGAGCCAGAAACCTATCCTTTTGTTGCTAATCTGTAGCTGTGTTAGGAAAATATGTTCAAATATGACTATATGTCCCTGGGAAAGTCACAATGTCTGCCTCTATTTCCTAAACTGTAAATGGGGATGATAATAATAATAATACTTAGGGTTCTTGTGAGACTCAAATGAGATAATATTTGTAAAGCACTTAGCACAATACATGGCACATAGTAGGTACTTAACACATGCATATTTCCTTCCTTTCCATTTCCTCAATTTTTAAAAACATATATTATCTCACTTAATCCTAACAATAGCCATATAGGTGAGACATGTATTTTTTCTCCTCGTTTCTGATATCAGGTTACTTCCAATGTAGGAGACAACAAGTAATTAGCATTTGTACACATGTATAAGTACACATATGTACACATATACATACATATAAATGTGTATCTATGTGTTCTTTTTTCCAAAATTGCCTTCAATAAATATATGTGCATGTATATATGTATATATGTGCATATACACATATCTCTGAGGAAAGCCTCCTGCTGAGGGTGAAATTTGAACTGAGTCTTAAAAGAAGTCAAGAAGCAGATATAAGGATACTGTGGGTTAAATTTGGAACCCCTGCAACCCCTAAACAATGAACTATCTGGATTTGTTGGGAGTGAAAAGGAGAGAAGGAGCCAGTGGTAAAAGTGCTGCCCAAATGATACTCTGGATGTTGCTAAGTGTCAGCAGGAACATACGGCTGCTGAATTAACAAAAATTAAATTAAATTAGATCAGCTACTGATCCTGGTGAAGAAGGCAAGGAGCCAATTGACAGACTTTGGGAAGATCTTCATTCTCCCAGGTGAGACTTTAGGGAGTCTTTGATCCTGACAACTTGATCGTTTTGCTCCAATAATTTTTGAGTTATTAGAGGTGCAACTCAGAAGATGATGGGATGGGAATGAGGAGGACTTGGCCTGTGCTGGCTTTTTCCATTTATCTCTGTGCAATTGCTGGTTCTCTTCCCATGTGGGACCTGAATGAAGCATATGTCCAACCAATATCTTCATGATATATTCTGATAAGAGATAATGAATTGATTAAGTACTCTCTAGAAAATATAATAAACCATTTCCAAGCTACATATCACTAGAAGGAGGAGAAAACTTTAGAGATTTGGCTGGTTTCTTTATACATACTAGGACAAAATACTGGGTAGATCTTCAAGATCTTAAAGAAAACTGAGTTGTACAATTCTCTCAGGTGTCTTGCTCAAAAAGGACAAAGAGGAAGCCTTTTCTAGGTGGAAGTTGTGGTTATTAAAGCAAAATGTTGATAAGAGACATTAACAACAAACCCTTTAATATCCTGGTTATGAAATACAAGAGAAGAGGAATAACAGAGAGATGAAGCATTTACTAAACACATGCTATGTGTCAGATACTGTGTTGAGTATTAGGAAGAGAAATATAAATCAAGCAGGACTGTTACTGCACTCAAGAAGGTCTTACCTTCTTTTCTTCCTTAATAGTATTTTATTATTTTCCAATTACCTATAAATACAGTTTTCAACATTTATTTTTGAAAAAAATTTAGTTTCAACTAATGCATTGTTGGTGAAATTGTGAACTGATCCAACCATTCTGGAGAGCAATTTGGAACTATGTCCAAAGGGCTATAAAACGCTTCTAGGTCTATATCACAAAGAGATCACAAAAATGGGAAAAGGACCCACATGTAAAAAGAGATTTATAGCCCCTCTTCTGGTGGTGGCAAAGAATTGGAAATTAAGGGGATGCCCATCAATTGGGGAATGGCTGAACAATTTTTGGCGTATGAATGTATATTATGTATTAGTTTATATTATGTATCATTCTATAAGAAATGATGAGCAAGTAGATTTCAGAAAAACCTGGAGAGACTTGCATGATTTGATTCTGAGTGAAGTCAGTAGAACCAGGAGAACATGGTACACAGCAGCAGAAACATTGTGTGATTATCACCCTTAAAAGACATAGCTCTTCTGACCAATACAATGATCTACTATAATGCCAAAATGACTCATGATAGAAAATGCTATCCACATCCAGAGAAAGAACTATGGAGTCTGCATGCAGACCAGAGCATATTATTTTCTCTCTTTTTTTTCTTTCTTGTGTTTTTTTCCCCTTTGTTCTTATTCTTCTTTCACAACGTGACTAAAGTAGAAATATGTTTAATATGATTATACATGTACAGCCTGTATCAGAATGCTTGCCATCTTGGGGAGGGAGAAAAGGAGGGAGGGATATGAAAATTAGAACTCAAAATTATAAAATGAAGTGGAAAACTGTCTTTATATGTAATTGGAAAGAATACTTTTAAGTGGGAAAAAGAAAATAAATAGCAAAATACCAAAAATTTTTTTGGAATTCCAAATTTTTCCCTCCCCTCCCCTCGCCCCAAAACACCAAGCAATCTGATATAGATTATACATGGACAATCATGTTAAACATATTTCCATATCAGTCATGTTGTGAAAGAGGAATCAGAACAAAAGGGAAAAACCAGGAGAAAGAAAAAACAGGTGATGATAGTGTGCTTTAATCTGCATTCAGACTCTATTTCTTTCTCTTGATGTGGTTAGCACTTTCCATGATGAGTCTTTTGCAACTGTCTTGGATTATTGTATTGCTGAGAAGAGTTAAGTCTCTTGTAGGTAATTGTTTCCAACGTTGCTGCTGCTGTATACAATGTTTCTCCTGGTTCTGTTCCCTTTACTCAGCATCAGTTCATGTAAATCTTTCCAGGTTTTTCTGAAATCCACCTGAAGCTTTTACCTTCTAATGGGGAAGTCTGAATATAAAAGAGATATGGAAGGGGTGGGACATGTACAGTGGAAATAGCAAGAAGATGGCAGAGAAGTAGAATGGATACTTAGATAAGATAAGGCTAAAATTCATCTATCTGAGCTAAGGGAAGAGTTTAAACTTCTAGTGTAAGAGAGTTGAAGATGATGGGCCCAGAGAAAAAGGAGGAGTGAGGAGTGGGTTAGAGAAAATACTACAAATATCTGGGCTCTGACAAGCTAAGTTCACCTATAAGAGCTGGATGACTTGAGTGGAAACCCAAGATAAAGAAGAGGCCTCTGGATCCAGAAATACGTTATCCCTGCATCAACTTCCTTGAGCCCTGATCTTACAAAAACATGAAAAATGTCACAGGTGAGGCCAAACTCCCCAAACTTATGGAGTTCTTACAATTGGACTCAAAAAGAATCAGAGACTCTATGATGATTTTTTTGTATAGAAAACAGCATCCAGAACTATTGTTTTTGTCCTTGCCAAAGAAGATAATGCCATCAAAGAAATGATGACATGATTTGCACTTAACTTTGTTTTGAGTGAGGGAGGGCTGTGCAAGGTTACCAGTCTCACTTCTCCTCCAGAGCCATCAGAATCCAGTGACCAGATATTCATCAGGATGACAAGATACCCAGGATGCGCTGGGAAACCTTGGCCTCTTTAGGCCAAGGTCTATGTGTGTACTCACTTAAGGTGAGGTAGTACCCATTCATTGAATATGCCTGTTTAAGAAGTAATGAGGGGATGGCCCCTTTAATTAGGCAAAGAAAAACAAAGACATCAGGTTGAGAGGGAAATAGCAACAGTTACCAATGATAATCACTGTTAACCCAGGAGGGTCCAGAAGAGCCCTTTGGCAGGGGCCCGGTGGTGTCTAAGCTTTCTTTAGAGTGCAGTAGATTTAATGTGGAAAGGGAAGGGAAGGGAAGGGAAAGGAAGGGATGGGAAGGGAAGGATCTAACCAGTAAAACCCACATCAACTGGACATCTTTTGGCCATCCAAATTTCCCTTCCTTTGGAGAGGAGAAGGAAGGGGAGGGGAGGCAGACAGTAGAGGAGGAGTTGCATTACCCAGCTACCAGGGTCCCCCATTCATTCAGAACTGTAGCAGTATGATGGACACTGGATGTCATGTGACCATAAAAATATGAACTCCTCTTGGGTTAGAAAGGGAATCCCCATGTGGGTGGGAGGTTTTGAGGAATCATCACACAGGTGACAAAAGTCACTGACCTGATGAGGTAAAAAGATGACTAGCAAGCTATGCCTATCATAGTTGTAAAGAAGCCTGTAGGAATAATGAGAATATATTTGTGGGGCTTGTGTCTGTGGGTCTCAGTTTAGGCTGTGGTTTCATCAGCTCAACCAATTACAATGGATAGAGTTCATTAGGAGCCTCTTGATTGGCCCAAATCATCATTTTGTATTAACATCCAGCAAAGCTGTAACCTGGAGATTGGGATGTGGTAGGGAAAAGGTTGCTATGATTCTCTTCTCATAGCAGATTTGAACTGCAATAGAATGAGTAGGTCCATAAGTTTGCTAAGCCTGTACCTACTGGTGCCAGAATCTTTCACGAAAAGGCCACTGGCATCCTTGAGGGTGACATTCCCACTGAGACACTTTCTTCCCTCTAAGCTCTGGCCACATGATATCTATTTGTGAGGATCTGGATACTTAAAACTATGCTAACGTTTGGTTTGTGGACAGTTCTTCTCACTGTGTACTTAACATCTCTTATTTGCTCTTATCTGACCTTCTTCTCTTGTGAGTCCTTGGAGGATGGGGTCCCATATAGTCCTCCCAGTGGGCTGTTGTTATGGGCTTCCCTGAGTGATCAGGGGCTTGAAGTCTCAATGGCTAGATTATGAAGAAAGTACTCTCTTAGGTGCAGGATCAATGGAGGAATTTTACTGATACATATTTAATTGTTCCATATCAGCACTCCCCTATAACCAGGTATTCCTTGGGCTGGGAGAAATAATGCTTGTATCAGGGAGGTCCTCATTAAAATTTACCATTAGGGCCTCTATGGGGGTTAAAGAAAGTGACTTGCAGACATATTCTTCATGACCTTCCCCCTGACATTTTTTCTTTGATCAAAGAACTCACTTTATCTCCAGCATTTTGTGTATTCCTCTCAATTTCATGTTTACCTTTTTCCCTGAACAGGGGATAGAGACTGGAATTGTGATTTCCTTCATTACTCCCCAGATGAAGAAACTCCTGCTAACAATGCAGATCAGTAGTTTCTTTTCAATTTATAGCCTTAGAGAATTGCCTAGAGCATAGAGAGGTTAAGTAATTGTGCCCAGTTTCATACAATCATAATGTAGGGAAACTAGAGCCTAGGTATTCCTAATTCCAAGGTTGGATCTTTATCCAATGTACAATATTGTCTCTTCTTCTTGAATGATTTGAATGATTTATGCAAATCATCTCCCTAAAAGCTAAGGAGGTCCTGACAGTAGAGTCAGTAGAGGAAGTGCACCCTGTCTGTAAGTGAGAAACTGAAAAAAGTAAGGGAACAGGGAAGGGAAGAAGATGTCTTGCCCAATTTTTCCTTGTGTGTAGTCTCAGTATAACTGGAGGAGTGCATAATGGGACTCCAGGAGAAATTAACAAGTCATTCATGCCTTGAACTAGATGGGATGGTATGTTTTCACTCACTCTGGAGGAGTCCTTGAGAGGAGGTAGTCAGGATACTTGGAATATGGATGGAGTAGACAGTATAGCAAAGGGAGGAGAGATCTCAGGCCAAGGGACAAATTGATCTTCAAGTCCATTTACATAAACCTCTTTCAAGAAAGAAGAGTAGCTTTTTAGATTTAATGAATTGTTGTTCCTTCGTAGGATACTGTTATTGAGTGTATCCTATCCGGCAAATACAGAGGCAGATGAATCTGTATATCCTAGCTTTTTTAAAAGAGTCAGTTAAAGAGTATTTTAAATTATTTGTCTCATTGATTCAATCTCTCCAGAGTGATTTATTTTAGGGCCTGTTTGCATCTGGCCTAAGACAATGGGAACATGGTAACTATTTTCAAGTATCTGATTTACTCTGCTTTCCCAGACAGCAAAATGTGGGCTGATATGATTTGTTGTAAGGAGGTAGATCTTGACAATAATAAGGAAAAGTTATTTATTAGAGTTACTTTAAAAAAAAAAAGAAATGGACAGCCTTAAAAGATGGTATTCCCTATTACTGGAGTTTTTCAAATATAAAGTTGGTGGCCTCTTAGTGATATGACGAGGACAAGGCCCACCTTCAAGTATGAGGTGGGATAGGTAACCTCTCAAATTACTATGATTCCACAAATAAGCACATATCCTTGATTTCCAGATTTTCCAAGAGTACAGAACACTGTTAGGTGTATTTTTTTTTTAAATCAGTTTGAGGTCTTGAAGTTTTGAGAACAGGTTTTTGAAGGACCTGATTACACAATTCCCTCATATCATTTCAGTTTAAAAATAGTTCACAATTCTGCAATAGAATGTGGGGGTATATGCATCTTTCTAGATGACACATCAAAGTAACTCTGGAAGGATTCTTCAATATGTGTTTTCCTTTTAAAGGTTCTGAGAAACAATCCTTGGTTGTGTAACTCAGGCATGTTTTGGCAATCTACCAGTCAGTATTTGAAAGGGTATTAGCAATGGGGCAAAGTTTGAACAAAAGAGATTCCTTCCTCCCATCCCCCACCCCTTCTTCATGTCTAGGCAGTCTCTGTGGAAAGCTTGTTATATAGCTGAAGCTAGATTTCTACTGACCAGGTCAAACTGTGAAAATATACAAGCCTCTCCAGTCTGTCCACTACATTTTGCCAAATGAGTGAACACTTAACCTTTATCACCACATACCACAAATAAAAAATGAGGCTGACAGTACAGCTCTAAGAGGGAAAAAAAAAGGACAGACTCTAGTTAGGTGCTTGTTCCGTTTTTTTTTTTTTGAAACAATATATTTTAAGAACTTTGAAATTATTTTAAGAAGTGTTGACACTTTTTCCCCTGTGGCCAATAATAATAGTATATATTTTATACACTAGAACTGTTCGAGTTACATACAGGTTAAGTTACTTGCCCAAGATCATACAGTAAATAACAGATGCGGTAGGATGTGAACCCAGGTCTTCTTGACTCCAAGACCAACATGGAGCATGCTTCCATCAATATTAGCAACAAATGCCCCAAACACAAACGACAGTCTTATTAAATGAATCCTGAGTTACATAGAAGTTAAGTGACTTAGCCAATACGTGACAAAGGTAGAATTTGAATCCAGGTCTCCTTGATTCCAAGTTCACCACTTTATCCATTATATCATGCTCCCCTGACATTTTGCTTAATGGCTATTCAATGCAGCAGATATTTGTCATGTATTCATTCATATTCCCTAGGTCATAAATGGGGAACCTGCAATCTCAAGGCCACATGTGGCCCTCTAGGTCTTCAAGTACAGCCTTTTGACTGAATCCAAACTTCACAGAACAAATTCTATTTGAATTCAGCCAAAGGGAGGCACTTTGAGGAGCAGGAGGGCCTCATGTGGCCTGGATGCCACAGATTTCCCACTCCTGCCTTAGATGCTAGAGGAAATTGTAAATTTAGATAATATGCACAGCTATAGAAATTTCAGCCTAGTAAAGTGATTGTTATGTATGTTGGTTCTCATAGCAATCCTCAGAAGTAAGATAGCACAAATTCTGCAACCACATTTTACAAGTCAGGAAATGGTGAGTCAGTAGTAAATCCTCACTTTGATAAGATAAGGAATAGAAGCTCAGAAAAGTTTCCTAATTTGCTCCAGATCTCTCATCCAGGACTATAGAATTTAGAGCTGGAAGGGACCTTAGAAATCACCTAGTCTTATGCTCTCATTTTTTTAAAACAGATGAGTGAATGAATTGTAAATCAGAGAAGCAGAGACTTGCCTGTGGCCATACTTGTAAGTGACAAAGCCAAGATTTTGGTCCAGGTCGTCTGATTCCAAATTTAAGAATCCAAACAACAAGGCTTTGTGATGGCAAAAATATAAGTAAATGTCTTTTTTTTTTTTTTTTCAGATTGGAGGTTAATGTGAAAAATAATCCTAGAAACAAATGCCTTTGTGGAGAGGAAATTTATTCAGGAACCAAGGGAAGGCTTGGTGCACTAAAGTGACCTCTATTTCTTTTTCTTAATAAAATTATTAAATAATCTAAAAGAAAAACCCTCCAGCAAATTTGAGATAATACTTATTCTTAGGGGAAAGAATCTGCCAGATTTTGGCTTCAGGCAAGTTTGTATGAAGGATTATAAACCCAAGGAAATTATGCAAAGAAATTCTAAGAAAAATGATTGCCTATGGTTGCATCAAGGGTTTCCTCATCAGAATTCAAAACCAGCCCCTTAGCATGAAGGAAGAAGAGGAAAATAGCTTACAGAAACATGAGGGGAAGACGTGGTGATATGTGAACTGTGAGCAGTAAAATATATTTTTTTAACTGTTCTGTGACACTGTCTCCCTTGATGTCTTTCCTAAAGCAAGAACATGATAGAAGATTGGTTTTGCAGGTAAATAGGAATATCCTTATGGTCATAAATAACAGGCATATAGGTGCTTCAGCAGATACAGAGAAAATAAGAGACATGTAGGTATTTAAGCTTACATGAAACAAGTAAACCAAGTAGCTAATTTTTTACCTGTTTGTTGGGGAGGACAAGGAGAGGAGGATCACAGAATCTGGCAATTAGTTGTACTAACCTGTTGTTATTCAGTCATTTTTAGTCATGTCTAACTCCTCATCATGGAAATTTTCTCAGCAGAGACACTGGAGTGGTTTGCTATTTCATTCTCCAATTTATTTTACAGATGAGGAAACTGAGGTAAACAGTATTAAATGAGTTGTTCAGGGTCACACAGCTAGTAAGTGTCTGATTCGAGACTGAACTCAGGAAGTTGACTCTTCCTGATTCCTGGTCCAGCACTCTATCTTGAACCATCTACCAGTATCATTTTTCTAATCTACATGAAATATTAGACTGTGCCTCTCCAAATGGCCAAATTAAGTGATTACCAACAATCCTTTATACTATGATAATAATCAATTGGTGAGTGATTGATTGGATCATTTTATAGCCATTAAGAAGTGACTTTAACAAATAAAATAGGGTCAAGAATGAATCTGAACAATTGTCTGGTAATAGGCCATTGTTGCAATCACCCAAAATAAATCAATCAGAAGATGAGAACTGCAAGATTGATTCCAGTGTATAGGATATGTGGTTAAATATGGTGATGACTACTGCAGATTTTCAAAGGAGAGAGGGAATGAATACATATGGACGAAAGGGATTAGGTTTTATAGAAGAAGAAAAGAAATGTACAGTCAACAAATATTTCCTTAGCATCTACTACATGCCTACTCCTACAAGGCACTTTGGGGTATATAAAGACCTATAGGACTTGGAATCTGATAATTTTATTATAAGAAGACTTCTCTTTCCCCTAGCCCTCCCAACCCCAGTTTGGATTTTATCACTAGGGAGTTCTTGGTGTGGTAGTTTCTTTTAGTGAAGCAGGTTAGCAAATTGTCTATAACTTATAATCTTAGAGATTTGCCTGCAGTACTGTAACTAGATGGTTCCTCAAGGTTGCAAAGCTAGTATCTAAGACTATTAGAGTCTAAGTATTTCAGCTTCCAAGGGTGGTCCTGTATCCTCTCTACAAGTACAATGATTATAAAAAGAATATCCCCAAAGAAGATCCAAGAAAGGAAAAGGTCTTATATGTATAAAAATAATTAGATTAGCTCTTTTTGTTTTGTCTTGGAAGAAATCTGGAAACTAAATGAATAATCATCAACTGGGGAACAGCTGAACAAATTTTGATATATGATTGAGATACAGAGGAAATAGAAGATTGAAGAGATGTGGAAAGACTTGGATGAACTGATGCTGAGTGAAGTGAGCAAAAGTGTAAACATTTCATATATATAATATATAATGTATCAAAATTATAATAATGAACAATTTTGAAGGCTTCTATATATGATGTAAAAAATGAATAAGCAGAACCAGGAGGCTAATTTATTCAGTAGCAACAACAGTATAAGGGTAAACAACTTTGAAAACTCCTAGAACTATGATCAATGCAGTGGCCATCCATGATTCCAGAGGACTGAAGATGAAGCATGCTCTCGGCATTCTGATAGAGAGGTGATGTATTCAGGGAACAGACTGGGACATATATTTTGTAAACACAGTCAATGAGGGAATGTTTTTTTTTTTGATGATGCATATTTATTACAAGGAATTAGGTCTTGTTTTCTCTCTAATGGAATAGTGGTGGGACAGAGATAGAAAAAAATATTTCCACATATGCATGAACACATATACATATGTGTTTATTTCTGTTAACCAAAATTAAATATCAGATGAAGACTTTTCATTTGTTTCAAAAGACCCCTGGGTGGGGGTTGGAGGGTTGCAGAACAAGTTTGTGGAGAGTGTTCCAGAGACTGGCAGAGATGGTTCTATGTTTGTGTTTCTCCTAAAGCCAAGTAATGGTTTCTTTTGTAAAGTATTTTATACAGGTTGGTCTCCTTGCTAGAAAAATGTTCGCAAGGGCTTGCAAAGAATATCTCAATGCTCTTTGCCTTATCAGGAAGAATGTTTAAATTCCCTCTCCATCCTCTTATTATCCCCTCCCCCCAAATAGGGAAGAATTATTTAAAGAGGAAAAAAAAGGGGAAAGATACTCTGATGTGGCAGGGAAAAAATCCAAATATGGAGTTCTGGAGGATGAGAGAATGCAACAGAAAGTAGGAACAGGAAAGATTATTGGAACCATCAGAGCTGTTCAGAACACTTTATGGCAGATGACAGATAAGGTCAGTTACTGTTCGTATTCAGGTTTTGTTTGAGGAATCTTAAGCCTTGTTCCAAAACTGAAGGTAACTAGACCTTCTGAGTAGGAAGTATTTTCTTGTTTCATGGTAATAAATAATGATCTCCAATTTCAGTTAGGAGAAAGCCCAGCTAGCACACCCATGCTTTAGTGGTAAGAATATTATGAAGTCAGAGTCAAGTCAAGTCAGCAAGCATTTATTCAGTGCTTATTATGTGCTAGGCCCTGCACCATATGCTGGAGACACAAAGAAAGATAAAAAAACAGTCCCTGCTCTGAACAAGATCAGAGTCTAATGGGGAGAATAAACACGCAAACATTCTGCACAAGGGAGATATATACAGTACAAATTGGAGATAATCTCAGAGGGATGTGATGTTGAGTCTTGGATCACCAGTGTGATGTTGAGTAAGTCACTTATTACTCTAGACCTCATTTATTTAACCTGTAAAATGTGGGGTTGGGGATGGTCTATGTATGAATTAGACAATTGCTAATGAGTCTTTTAGTTTTAAGTCTTATTATCCTGTCATTCTACTGGCTACAGAAAGAACAGATAAATTGTAGTAATTAGAGGCTCCCAGCTGAGAGATACCAAAGCAGCCATATGTCAACTTGATGGTAGAGACCAAAGGTTAAAGAATACATTAATCAGTTTAAGAAAATTAAGTGAATTTTTGAATTAAGATGCCAAGTAAAAATAATTTCAATATTTCAATGATACATAATTTCATCAGTGTGGGTACTCCTACAAAAGTTGCAGATTGTACTATCTCTCTACATTTTAATAAGACAGTCCTCGTGAACTGCTATTGTCAGAAAAATTATCAACTTAAGGTCAGTCTTCTGGTGATAGGCCTCTCCAAACTTAGCCAAGCAGCACCTTGGACAACAACATTCAGTCTGTCATTTGGCCAATGGTATAATGGAAAGAAATATTAGGTTACTCAGAAAGTGTAAGGTTGAAGGATTATCCTGAGATAACCCAATTAAGGCACAGGAAATGTCAATTTTTTGACAATGAAAAATATTAAAAATAGAAATATCGCTTGAAGAGGAATGTTCAAGTATTAAGGTACAAAAAAATGTGCTGGAAATCTTACCTTGAGTAAGAGAATTTGCTGATGAATTCCCTTACTTCTGTAAAAGGTACTTATAAATTAGGGAACATTTAAGGAAAAATAAATAAATCTACAAGAAATTCTGGAAACTTTTATCCAATTAATTAAGTAAGCATCCATTGCTTAGCCAAGAAAGAACACTATCAACACCAACAAATTACCAGTATAAAAGGGAAAAAAGAAATGATTAGCATTATCCTTGCTAAGGAAAAACAAATCAAACCAGAAATAATGAATTTCTTTTGGATAAAATGTTCAAATTAGAAAAAAAAGATATAACAGCTGATGAACCATGTTCTACTATATTATGCATTTCAGAGAAAGGGATTATAATTGCTTATTGATAACAAGTGAAAAAGAGGTTGAATCACTGGATTCTGTCTATGTACTTTCCCCCAGTTCTAGAAACACAACATTTGAGGTTATGGAATGAGAGGTCTGAGCTGGGCTTCTAATTCTCCCTGACTTTGGGCAAATACCTTTTCCCTTCCATTTCTGTATCCTTATTTCTGAGAAAATAACTGCTACCTAAATAAAATATTTAGAATTTCAGTTTCATCATTGAAGACAAAAAAGTATGTCACCACAGATTGCTTGCTCATTTTCATACCGCTATTTGTAACTTTTGAAAATTGAGGGAGTAAAAGAATCTCTTAAACTAGTTGGGAAAATTAAGATAATGAAAATTAAAGTGTGCATACGGAAATATATTGGGAAAATCTTCTTAATAAGGCCTATATTATTATAGATTATAGAATAATCTCCTAAAGACAAAGACAGTCAAGGAAAAGCCTATGGGATTATGTATGAAATGAATTTATTTATTATAATTTATTGGATGAGCGTGGTGAGTAGGTAACTCTCCCATACTCAGCAAGTTATTGCTAACACTATTAAGGCTATCATTCATTAGTCTTTCAGAATTCCTTGATCTAGCATATCTCTTTTCTGAAGTGTACCTAGAGTGGTATCTAAGGCCAAGAGAATGCAATTGGTACCTATAAAGATCAAGGCTATGATGTCTGCATTATGATGTCTATATTAATATGATCTAAATAATGATAGCCATGAGATGAGATACATGTGACAAAAGTCTAATAGTGAAAAAAATGCTGCTTAGGTACAAGAGGATGAGGTGCTGCACCCTCCCTCTATCCACCTAGGGCTCCTTCTCAACTTTGGTCCCATTCATGTGTTGCCGCAGCTCAGTCCTGTACTCTCATGGGAAGGATGACAGAATGCAACAGAGCTCTCATGGGAAGAGTTAGGCACAATTTCTCACACTCTTTGGCTCTGGATGTCTATACTCTGGCAGTAATGAGAAAATGACTTTTAGCTTAGATTTAGTTCGTATTTAAACTCTTCTCCAAGCGGAATGTAGAAAGGAACCAAAAGTACAATTTAGAACTGTATAAGATGGCTATTTACAGAAAAGAAATACTCAACATACACAAAATCCACAAGGGCACGTTGATAGGAAACTTAAAAAAAAGAAGCAGTCATTTATAAGTAGTGTTATACTCCATAGGGAAATAAATGCTTAAAATATCACAATGTGATGCAACTTATGGGACTGTGAACAGGCATTTTACATTTTACCTCAGCTATGCATATCCAAACAGTTCCCTCCACATTTACATCTTTTGGGAAAGGCTGGCTAGAGATTGAATACTTCCTTCTGAAAACGATCGCATTCTCTGGTACAAAAATTCTTCCTAAGATCATTCAACTCTGACCAATAGCTCTAGTGTCTATGAACCTCTCAAATTCACAATGTCCAACTCAGGATTGTAGCACAGTTACCTGTGATAAGGCAAAGAAACACAAAGTAGAAGAGGTAATTAGAAATTCCACCTCAAGCTTGCTTAAGAATTGAATCCCTTACTCTAGCTGCCACATGGAAGCCCTTCTTATGCTCCTGGGAGTGGAGGAAAACTAGTCTTCTCCCACTGCTTACGTGTGTGTATGTGTGTGTGTGTGTGTGTGTGTGTGTGTGTGTGTGTGTGTGTGTGTGTGTGTTTGTCCTTCATTGCCGAAGAAGACCATGCCATCAGAGAAATGAAGACATGACTTGCCCTTGACTTTGTTTTGAGCTGCAGAATCCCTAAGTTACGTACTGTCACCAAGGGGATTCAAGGAAGAAAGTGACCCAGAAACTGTCTTTCCTTTTTAAATTGATGCAATCCCTCCCCCACCCAGACCCATCATGGATCTGAGAGACTGATAAGAGGATTTCTTCATCATATAGAGCACCAAAGGCCAGCGCATGGTTCATTTGAATTACGCAGGGCAATTCTATATATGTCCCATCCTATGTAACAGGCATAAATCCTGTCATGTAAATAACCTGTATGATTTTCTTCTAAATATTATAATTAGGAAGACGAAGTTAGAATTGAATGAATCACACATTTTCTAGCAAATGTAGAATGATTATCCTAATGCATTTATGATGGCTATTCCCGGGGGCACATAAAAGGCTAAGAATGGCACTGAAATATAACACTACTGTTCCTATAAATTCCTAAATTGATTATAGGAAATTACAAGTAATCCAAATACACAAGAAATAAAGCATTTACCAAATGCTTAATTGTTCTGTAATTGAAAATAACAGGCCTATTTGTTATTTCATTATTCTCTTCAGATCAGAAACTGCGTGGGTACTCCTTTCCAAGGATCTCTAAATGAGGTGAATATCTTCAGCTTAATCAATCTCTCTCTCTCTCTCTCTCTCTCTCTCTCTCTCTCTCTCTCTCTCTCTGTCTCTCCTCTCATTAAGAATGGTGTGTTTGGTAAATAATTTTTATAAATTTAACTAATTTGATAATCTCTTCCTTATATTAAAGGAAGAGATTGAACAAAGGGGTATGAGATATTTGATGAAGGAGAAGTTAAGAGAAAATACAATGGGAAAGGGGGGAGGAATTCATGAAAAATATAGGACCTGAGCTGAGTCTTGAAGGAAGAAAATGATTTCAACAAATAGCTCTATGGAGAGAGATCATTTTAATCTTGGAGGATGGCCTGTGCATAAGAGTGAGGTAGTAGTGATCAGAACAAAGTAGCATGCCTATAGAATGCATTAAAGGAAATAGTGTAAAAATAAGGTTATCATCTTGAAATACCTAGCCACACTGGAGGATGAAGTGGAAAGATTATTGTTTTGGGAGTCAGAAGACCTGGGTTCATATTTGACTTTGTGATTTATTAGCCCTGTCACTTTCAAGCAAGGAACTTAAAGTCTTTGAGCCTCAGTTTGCTTACTTATACAATGAGTCTACCTCATAAGGTTGTTTTAAAGATGAAATGAAATAAATGTGTCTTATGAAGTATAATACATTATACCAATATGAAATTCCATGGCTCCTGATACATAGTACATGATAAATAATAAATGATTATTGTTGATGACATACTCAAATAATACTTCCAAAGATGTATCATTTCAATAGTTTGACTGTTTTTACTTTCATCTATTCCTTAGTAGATGCCACTTATGAGTTTTCCTGGTTAAAATAATCCATCACCTTGTGGCATCAGTAAATTTAATTAGTTCTTAGCAGGCAAGTGTTTTATTGCCAGGCCTGGACCTGGAGTCTTTCTAGGTTGGTAGGATTTGCCAGAGTTCATATTGTATGAGGACAGACTTGGAGAAGTCAGGGTCACCTCTACATCAAGAACTGAAGAAGAATTTTAGTAGAGGTTGTTTATGAATTCATTCAAGATATTCATTTACATATAGCACACTCACCACCACTCTCTTCTTTCCTCCATCATAGTTAATAATACCCGTGTCCTTCATCCTACATTCCCTGATCTCAAATCAGAAAAGAAAATTGAGGTACTATAGTATTCAATGTATTCAATACCATTCAGTGACATACCACAGCTCTGTCTGTCACACATTGAAGTATAATAACACAGCAATTACACAATACTTAGAATTGCACTTTCTTAGTACATAGTGGCAAAATGTGCTACCACCTTATTGTTTTATTTTTAATTGGGAATTTTTCCCCTTTTTGTCCCTCAGGGCTGTCTAATTACCACGACATTCCCTAGAGTCTTTAAAAGCAATCAATTCCCTATGAACCTCTTTGTTTTCTCCTGATGCTTTCCAGAGACTTCCAGAATACTTATGTAAGGATCAGCATTATTTATTGATCCTCCACGTCCCTCTCTCTCCACTTAACTGCACAGGGCCATCCTGTTGCCTTACAAGTTAAAATGAACCTAGGCATCACTAGGTAGTCTCAGTGTGAACAGAGGATAATAAATCCAACCCCAGGCAGTTTCAGAAGCTTGATCTCTGTGTTTTCTTCTACGTAGGAAGGGCAAAGATGTGGAAATGAGGGAAAGCAAAGATTCTTGAAGGATAACACATTCAGCTGGAGCCCAATTACAAAATAGTCCCTGGGTGGATTTGAGTATGCCTGCCTCACAAGTACATTTTGTGTTTCTCTGTGAATGTCTATACTGAATTCTTTTCCACTGCAGTTTAAAACAGTGATAGATGCCTCAGACAACGGAGTTACATCCTTGAGATGACATCCTGTCACAGTGGGAGGACGCTGCAAGTGACAGGTGGCACTCTCTTTGTTTTGCCCATGGTGGTACCGTCTCACCCCAAACAGTGGGGCTTTGATTCCACACCCTTTTGCTTCAACTTACTCCTCGGAGTTTGGCTTTGATTTTGTGGCATGCTAAGAATTGCAGAAATTCCAAACATTCACAGGAAGGATAAATAATAAATTATTAATATTTTTTAAAAGCTGGGGTAGAGCCAAGAAATCAACTTGGAAGAGAGCTTAACCCCATCTCAAGTAAGCCTCTCTCCCTACTCCATAAATGAACCTTGTTGTTTGTGAAACAGTTTTCCACCACCATATATTTCCTTTCCCATAGCCAATCCTAAAAATAAAAGATAATGAGCAGAGGTCACAATGCGCGCTCTCATAGGCTGGTGGTATATTTTAATCCTGCTCGTCTCATTGTGCCACACTCTGGTTCCGATGGGGTTCCTGCTTTAGTATTCAGAGAGCTAATTCATTTTGTTGCTGGCAGCGCTGCATTAATGATCAAGCTCCGACAATGAACACTGTCTGCATAACAAATGTGTCTTTCTGGAGCTGCAGTAAATACAAAGTGATTAACATGGAATAACTGCTCCAGCCAACTCTCCCTCTCCTGCTTTTCAATGAATACCAGTGTTTTTATTTAACCCTGCATTTGTCCTCTCTACCGAAATGACTTGTTTGTATTTTACCTTCCCCCTCTGTGAGTTCAAAAACAAGGAACCCCGGTATACCTTTGGAAGCCTCCGCTACTGAGTATATTTCCCTTGGAGTGCTGCCTTTAGCACACTGGATGCAAATGATTATTAAATGCTCTCCTCCCTGATTCTGACATTTACTAAGGCAGAAGCATCAAATGGAGCTAAATCACTTCCCACTCTTTCTAACCAGCGTAATCCAACCATCCTTTCCAAATGGGGATGATAGGTCTGAGTGGGTTAATGTTGTAATTTTGTGCTACCTTTTTTATTCATGAAGGGAAATGGAGGGGTTGAAGTTAGATTGGCATAAAGACAGGGAAGAAACCATTCAAAGAAGATTAGAAACCTGGAAGAAGTTCAAAAAATGGTCTCTCTTTTTGTTTCCACTTGCTCCTGACAATCGAATGAAATCATCACAATAAGAAAGCTGAAATTATTTTATTCTTTGAGAGAGAATGTACAATTGTGGATTTGCGCTTTCTTGGCTCTTGTCTCAGGGAATCCCCACATTTGATGGTGGTGAGGGGAAAGCAGAGGAAGGGGATACAGAGATAGAAAGAGAGATAGAAACAGAGGCAGAGACATGGACAGAGAAAGACAGAGAGGGAGAGAGGGTGAGAAGAGGATAGAGAGACTCTCTACAAATACTTGAAAGTATTGGTATGCTCTGACATGAGTCAGTATGCTCTGACATAAGTCTATATCGACCGGAGCTCTGCTTCTTACATTTCCCTTGTCATCTCATCTTGACTCATTATAATGTGCCAAAAGCTTCAATTCTCTGCTCCAGAGCGGTCTTTTAGAAATGGAGCTTTATTGGAAGAAATATTATTCAGGAGGGCCCAAGTACTGTTTTTTTTATTCCACCAAAGCACTGCTGTGGGGATTTATTGCTCATATGTACCTTTCAAGGTCTAGAAATTTTCCTCATTTAGACCAAAATATGAGGCTTTTTACAGGTGAGTAGAGGAATGGCATGCTTTGTGCAATGACAACTATTTCCTTGAAGGTTTCTTCACTTTTACTTATTTAAGAATTAATTTTTAAAAATAATAATGCTGATTCATTTTAAATCCCCCTTTCCCTCCCTCCTTACTCACTAGACTATATACCAGAACTCCCAGGGTATTCAGAGGACATGCCTTAGAATCTCATAATGCTCTGTTGGACAACTTTCCTTAAATAGTCAGCAAGTATGTATTAAGCTTTTGCTACATAAGGCACTATGATAAGGCACTATGCTAAGCTTTGAGGATACAAAGAAAAATCAAAACATAGTCCTTGCCCTCAATGATCTCACATTTTAATGAGGGACACTACATAAAAAAAATAGTGTACATACAAGATACACATAAATGGAAGGTACTTGTAGTGTGTGTTGGGGAAGATGGAGGATGGGGAAAGAACTCTTGTTCATGATGTTAACCAAAAGACTTATCAGCCATGTTTTTACAAAAACAAAATGTATGAAATATAAATATATATTCCATATAGTGTTGTGAACATGACCAAGTTTAATTTAAAATTGTTTCCTTTCTTCCCTCCCTCCTTCTTTCCTTCCTTCTGTCCAGTAAAAATTGTGGGCACAGAATAATGATTGTCTGATGAATGAGACTGGGAAGGAAAAAATCCAGATGTGGGATGGTGGTAAAACAAGTCAGAAATTTTCCTTAGTAATAATTTTGCAGAAATGGGTTATACCATACTTTAGACCAGTTTTAAATCAGGGTAGTGGATTTGTTCTTTCTCTTTTTAAAAAACTTCCCAGATGCTCTGACCTGGCTCTTCTGGTGTGTATGTTGTCCAAGGAGGATAGAGGATGTCTTCTGCACAGAGAGACCTTGACAAAACTGCTGGATAGATGGCTTCAGTATAGCGTCACCTGGTGGACAAATTATGCATTATACTGTCTCCGTGGTTAATAAATTGATATTCTGTAGGCTTAAAAAAGACAACACTTGAGCCAAAGTGGACTATTTGTATTGCTCTGGCACCCCAATTGTAACATGATACATCCATAAAATGTGCGCACAGCCTTAACTTTTGTCATGCCACAATCACTCAAAAACTAAATTCATGGTTCATTTCCACAGAGAAACATTGGCAGGCATTAGTAGACTGAAGCATATTAAAAACAATAAATTGTGTGCAAGAAAAAATGTCATTAATGAGATATATGACAAGAAAAAGAAATTAGTCTCGTCATATAGTAACAGCAATTGGGAAAAGATGGAAATCTCTGTTAGCAACGGTAATCCATAGTATAATAAAAGCCGTAGAGAAAGACCTCAGAATGTTATGTGTACTCTTTGTGGCAGATGAAATTTGGGAAACATATTCACAATGATTATTAATGAAGATATAAATGGGCTCCAATTTGCACTATGAAAGGGAGTAGTACCAAAATTGATAAGGAAACAGATCATGGTAATGAAATAATCTGATCTAATTGCATGCTAAAATATAATACATTAGTTATAATGGTCGTTCACTAAATGGTTATGTTTAGACCAGTTATGATTCATACCATATAGTACAGGAGCTGGATGGTATAGTAGACAGAGTGGCAGGTCTAGAATCAGGAAGAATCATCTTCCTGAGTTTAGCTGTGTGACTTTGGGCAAGTCCTTTGACCCTATTTGCCTCAGTTTCCTCATCTATAAGAATGATCCTCTTTGGCAAGAGAACAGAATGGCAAACCACTCCAGTATTTCTGCAGAGTAAACACTAAATTGGGTCACAAAGAGTTTCATGACTGAAAATGACTAAGAAACCACACATCATGGGTTCTTAAATCAGTTTCTCAGAAGGGTCTAGGGTTCAATTCCAGGCCATTCATGGATCCACAAAAAAAGAATACATACACACACACACACACTCAGAAATTCGCATTTCTCTAATCAATTTTTTGTATTAACATCTAACTGAAATTTGCAATTTCTTTTAATTATGAATGCAGACAAGAAAATATTAGTCTGAGAAGGGATCCATTTGACTTTATCAGACTGCCAAAGGAGTCCATGACATCAAGAAAATAAAAAATCCTTTTTCCAGATAAAAAGTCAACTTAGTTTTCCATGTTATTTGAAACTCAGGTGACTATAGAAATGAACTTCCTTCAAATTTGTCCAAGAGGACTTAGAATGGTCCCAGATTTCTAAAGGAATTCTTTTTAAAAAAGCTAGCATTTTATTTTCCCCAGTTACATATATAAGCAATTTTTAACATTCATTTAAAAAAAAATGAGTTTCCAATTCTTTCCCTCTGTTCCTTCCTCGTTGAGAAGGAAAACAATTTGGTATATGCTATAAATGTGTAGTCATAGAAAATATATTTTCATGTTAGCCATGTTATTAAAGAAAATACAGACAAGAAAAATAAAGTTAAGAAGTATGTTTCAAACTGCATTCAGACTCCATCAGTTATATCTCTGGAGATGGATAACATTTTTTTTGAGGGATGAATACTTTATTTGCATATTGCATTTTCATATAAGATTCAAAGGAGAGAAGGTGTTGGTGCTGTGGAAGCAGACAAAGGAAAGGAGGGAAGCTTCTTGTACTTTTTGTTAAAGGTTAAGGGTCACATTTTCTTCTTGGATGCTGGAGCCCAGGCCAAAGTGGATAACATTTTTCATCATAAGTGCTTTAGAATTGTCTTAGATCATTGTATTGCTGCAAATAGGTAAGTTATTCATAGTTGATCATCACATAATATTGCTTTACTGTAATGAATATTCTTCTGTTTCTGCTCTTTTCACTTTGCATCATTTCATGTAAATCTTTTCAGGGTTTTCTGAGAATATCCTGCTCATTTCTTACAGCACAATAGTGTTCTATCACAGTCATATGAAGAAATTTGCTTAGCTATTTCCCAATTGATGGACATCTTTGCAATTTCCAATTATTTGCTATTGCTAAAAGAATGGTTATAAAAACTTTGTACATACAGGTTCTTTTCCTTTTTGTTTTTTGTTTTTTCATCTTTTGGGAATATTGCTTTGTGAAAGGGTATGCACACTTTGATAGTCCTTTGGGCATAGTTTCAAATTGCTCGACAAAATGGTTGGATCAATATTATTTAAACAACAGTGCAGTAGTGTCTCAGTTTTCCCACATCTCCTCCAACGTTTGTCTTTTTCCTTTTTAGTCACATTAGCCAATCTGATAAGGTGTGGCGTAGTCACTCAGAAATTTGCATTTCTCTAATCAGTAGTGATTTATAGCATTTTTTTCATGACTATAGATAGCTTTGATTACTTCATCTGAAAACTGTTTATATTCTTTGGCCATTTATAAAAAATGGTTCTTATTTCTATAAATCTGACTCAATTCTCTATGTATTTGAGAAACTAGGTTTTTTTTTATCAGATAAATAAGCTACAAATTTTTTTTTCTGCTATGATTGCTAACTATATTTCCCTCTATTCTATTCCACCCCGCCACATTTATCCTATTTTCTCCTTTCATCCTGTCAATTCTCAAAAGTATTTTGCTTCTGACTTTTACCTTGTCCAATTTACCCTCCCTTCTCTCAGTGCTACTGCCTTCTTTTATCACCTTCCCCTCTTACTTTCTTGTAGGATAAGATAGATTTCTGTATCCAACTGAGTATGTCTATTGTTCCCTATTTGAGCCAATTCTGATGAAAGTAAGATTCAAGTATTGCCTGCTGCTTCTCATCTTACCTCTTTTATGTCATTTTATCCCATTCCATCACTTCATTTTTCCTTCTCTGAGTACATTTCTCTTTCTCACCCTTTAATTTAATTTTTTAAAGATAATCTCCCACCATGTTCCACTTGTACCTGTGCCCTCTATCTATGTATATTCCCTCTAACAAGCTCAATAATGAAAACTTTTTATATATTTTTAATAATATTTTTATATTATTTTATATTTTTTATAAATATCATTTTCCCATGAAGAATGTAAGCAGTTTAACCTTATTGAATTCCTTGTGATTTCACTTTCCTGTTTACTTTTCTTATCCTTCTCCTGAGTCTTGTATTTGAAAGTCAAATTATCTGTTCAGCTCTGATTTTTCATCAGAAATGTTTGAAAGTCTATTTCATAGAATATCCATTTTTACCCCTTAGGGGATTACACTCAGTTTTTTTCTAGATAGGTGATTCTTACCTCTTATTTACCAACAGAATATCATATTCCAAGTCCTCTAATCCTTTAATGTAGAAAATGCTAAATCTTGTGTTATCCTGACTGTGGCTCCATGATATTTGAGCTGTTTCTTTTTGGCTGCTTGCAATATTTTCTCCTTGACTTTGGAGCTCTGGAATTTGGCTATCATATTCCTGGGAGTTTTCATTTTGGGATCACTTTCAGGAAATGATCAGTGATTTCTTTCAATGTCTGTTTTACTCTCTGCTTCTAGATTATCAGAGCAGTTTTCCTTGACAATTTCTTGAAAAATGATATCCAGGCTCTCATTTTAATCATGATTTTCAGGTAGTCCAATCATTCTTAAAATATCTCTCCTGGATCTATTTTCCTGGTCAGTTGTTTTTCCAATGAGATATTTTCCATTTTCTTTTATTTTTTCATTCTTTTGATTTTGTTTGATTATGTTGTGATGTTGTGCAAAGTCATTAGCTTCCATGTGCCCAATTCTAATTTTTAAGGAATTATTTTCTTCAGTAAGCTTTTGTACCTCCTTTTCCATTTGACCAATTATTATTTTCAAGGTATTCTTTTGGATTTTTTGTGCCTCTTTTACCATTTAGCCTTTTGTATCTCTCTCTCTCTCTCTGTTTAGGTATTATTTTCTTCAGTATTTTAATGTGTAAGCTTTACTAAGCTATTGAATCCTTTTTTTACATTATTTTCTTGCTTCATTCTCATTTCTTTCCCCAATTTTTCTTCTACTTCTCTTACTTGACTTTAAAAATCCTTTTCGAAATCTTCTGTAGCCTGAGACCAATTCATTGTTTCCACTTTGTTATTTTCTTCTGAGTTTGTGTTTTAATATTCCCTGCCACCATAGTAACTTTCTTTAGTCAGAATCTTTTTCTGCTGTTTGTTCATTTTTTTTTTGTCTGTAACTTGACTTTAAACTTTATGCTAAAGTGGGGCTCTGTTTCCAGAGTGGAAGGGACATTGTCCCAAGTTTCAGATTTTATGTTCAGCTGTTTTCAGAGATAATTCTGGGAACCTCTTAAATTTTTAGTTTTTCCAAATTGTTATGATCTAGTTAGGGGTGTATGTGCTACTCTCCTGGACTGTGCTTTGGTCTGTGAGTATCCACAAGCACTTTTTTCATCCCTGGACCTTTGAACCTTTGAAACTCTCTTCCTTGCAGCCATAAGCTCTGGTGTGCTAATGTTCCTCATTGCCTTAGGACTGAGACCAGGACTGTGACACAGATCCACATATGGGCAACACAACAGAGTCTTGCCCTCTAGCAAAAGGGCCCCTGTATTTTCCTTTTGAACAATTCTCTAACCACCTTACCATCTGTGGGTCTAGAGATTGGGAAACTACCTCTGATTCAGTCTCCCCTAAGGCCTACTGCTGGTTTGCTGGGGCCTGGCCTGTTGCTGTGCTACACTCTCATCTGGGTGCTGAAGAAATTTCTTGCTTACCTTCTAAGTTGTCTTGGATTTAAAATTGTTTCTCCCTATCTTTTGTGGGTTTTGCTACTCAAGAATTTGTTTTGAAGCATTATTTTTAAAGTTATTTGGATGGGTTTGGAGGAGAGCTCACATGAGTCACTACCGTTTCTTTGCCTTCTTTGATCTTCTCCTCTCTAAAGGAATTCTTAAGAATTCCTGATTATGTGACATGGCAAAGGTTCAGCTCCAAAGGGCATATAAGATGGTGGGGTCAAACCAGAATCCCCCATAATTCTCATCTTTAAAAATGAGAAGGTTGTAACAGATGGCCTCCATCATACCTTTTAATTCTAGATATATGATACTACTACTCTTAAAGCAAATCAGGACCATGGAAAAAGACAAATTAGGGACCTCCAGAATAAGTCAAAGTCTTGAATAAGGCATTTCTGGGTGTCTTGCAGTAGCCTTAGTCCAACTCAAACTTCTGAAGTGCCTTAGAGTTAGAGTTGCCAGCAGACAGAGCCCACAAATTAGTGGTCAGGGATAACAAACAGAAAGGACAGATAATTCACACAAATCATTTGATTCTGTAACACCACAAGTCAGAATCCAGACAAAATTCAGAGTTCCCCAAGGGATCATTTTTGTACCTCTTATGACAGGAGAAATCAGTGGTGATAGTACAAGTGAAATAGAACTATGAGATTTGTTGTTTGTGTTTGTCAAATTGCCAAAAAATTATACAACTCTGTACTGTATTCTCCTGATGTAAAAAAATCAAAAGCTTTATTTAAGTAAAATTTGTCAGTATTCTCCTTACAGATGAATTTTGTGAACATGTCTAAGTTTTATTTTGTTCAATTTAACTCTAAGGAGATATTTAATAAATAAAAAATAACATGGCATAGTAAATGTGTCAAATACACATTTCACAGAGATTAAAATATAATTGGGAAATACTTATCAAAGTAAATAAAAATACAGTGAAACAAATAATATTAATTTGGAGATTTCTAAGTCAAAAGAAGATCCTTATAAATATTTTGATGGCCACTGTTTCTATTTGTGTTTGACACCACTGAATAGATATGGGTTCAGTATCTGAGCCAGGAAGATCTAGATTCAAATCCTACCTCAAATACATATTAGCTGTGTGGCCTTGGGCAACTCATTTAACATCTTGGTAGCCTAGCAAACCCTTGAAGCATATTTCCTGAAAGAAGTTATCTATGCCAATGAAATATGCCCTATCTCAAATTAATAGGTGCTTATTGATCTACAGATGATCTTAGTGCTAAGTTGTGGAGACGGGAAAAGTATTAGCAAGTTTATGATGGTTTATGATAAATTCACACCATTGATAAGAAGTAGTCATACCAGATGGAAAGTGTGTGAATTGTTTTCCTCATTATCCCAGTAAACAGCTTGATCCCAAAGGCTATTTGACTATCTCAAGAAAATTGACGAATCATGATCAGATTGTTGTTTTTCTTCTTAAAGCTAGAATCGTATATATATTCTTAAAGTTAATGGATATTACAGTCTTGACTGATTGATTAAATGGGGTCTCTGGCATCACTGAAATTGTGGCCCCCAAATGAAAGAAAATGGATGATGAGGATAACTGCTGTGTGTACTGCAGGCAATCTGTAAATATTAATTGACAGTTGTGGTGTTGATGACCGCTTATGTCTACTCTGAAACCAAATTGCTCTCAGTCTTTAAATGCTGCTACAAATTACAGAATTGCTGAAAATTACCCTTTGAGGAAACTGATGAAAAAATTACCCACTTCCATGCAAGCAAAGGAGGAATCCTGGCTCAAGCCCATGCCTCTGAAGTCATTTAAACCAATTTCCATTGATTTAACAATTAAACCAAATAAGTGACTCACCAACAGACTGAATTAATGAATGAGCTAGCAAAAAAGAAAGAGATGAAAGAAAAGCAGCATGTGGCTCATGCACTGTCACAAGAATAGGAGACACTGAGCCAGATGGTGAAAAAAGTCTTATTAGAGAAAATTAAGATCTGCAAAGTATTTCATTCCTTATTTCCTATATGATGAATCATTTTCAAAGTCTTCTCAGTTCATTTTCCATGACATTTTTGTTATTTCTTTAAGGAAAGTCATACATTGCTACTTTGGTGAGGATTTTGAAAAATGCTCAAAATGCTATTCTTGTTCATATATCTATATACAGGAAATGGTCCACGTTAATGGTTTTTCTGTTAGAGTAATGCCTGAACATGTGCTGAGGGGAAAAAAAAGACTGACAGTGTAATTCAGGAATGTGAGAACTTTAATTTCAATTAAGATCATAGTACCACTACATCTACATCTAAGGGAAAATGTGGCAAGATTTGAGTTATGTTTTCTTTTATAGTTCCTAAGAAAGAATATATTTGATCATACACACTATGGTAATATCAAGAGATCACAGGAGGGCTATTCTTTTTTCCATCATGTAAGAACCAGTGAGATCTTTTGGCTCTTCTATTTAAGTCCACTCAACTATTTATGTCTCAGAACCATCAGTGATTTAGGAACTGGCCTCAAGTTCTTCCCATACATTACAAAAGCATAACTCAATTCAGTTCAATTGAACCAACATTAAGCCTCTATTAGGTGCTAAGCAAGCACCATGCCAGTGACAAGAGGTCTAAATATAAAAATAAGACAGTCCTTGCCCTGTAGGACTTGAAATTGGGAGGATGAGATGTACAGAAGTAGGGCAATATTTCTACACACACTAAAAGTAATGTTGGTGAAGAAGGGAGCAAAAGCCTTTTGCAGGAGGTGGAACTTAAGCTAAGTTAAAGGGAACAAGAGATTTCTGGAAATAGGAGGGAAGGAGGAGGTAAGTGGCAATAGCCTGTTCAAAGGTACAGGGATAGGAGATTGAATTTAAGGTCCAGGGAAAAGCAGATAAATCAGTAAAGGTGGAAAGTAAATTGAGAAGGAGTAATGTCTTATCACCCTTGAGAGGTAGGTTTTAAATGCAAAGCTGTTTTTTATTTGTTTGTTTGTTTGTTTTTGACCAAAGCTGTGATTTTGTCACTACTGGGAACTCTAGATGAAGAAACTCCCTCTACAACGCAAAAAGAGCACCTACTCTGTAACATATAATTTTAGACTTTCTCTCTGGGACTGAGAGTTCAAATGATTTACCAGGAGTCAGACAACCAGCATATGTAAGAAGTCTTCTAGTCTTCTGAGACCTAGGTCTTCTAGAGTTCTGGACCAACTTTGTATCCCTTCTGCCATATTGCCTCTCAAACTAAAAAGAGATACACAACATTGTTTTGGAGGAATTTGTCACCTCCAAATGCTCAAAAAATCTACTATTCTGTTTTTGTTCCTTCTTACTATATTATGATTGATCTTTCTTACTATTTTTCTATATATTTCTGCATCTATTGGGCAGGTAGGTGGTGCAGTGTATAGAGTGCCCAGCCTGGAGTCAGGATGATCTGAATTTCAATCTAGCCTCAGACACTTAACAGCTGTGTGACCCTAGGCAAGTGACTTAACCCTGTTTGCCTCAGTTCCTCTTCTTTAAAATGAATTGGAGAAGGAAATGGAAAAACCACATCAGTATCTTTGTCAAGAAAATCCCCAAATGGGTCTCAAAGACTTGGACATGACTGAAACAACTGAACAATTAAATGCATCTATATACCATCCATCTATTTATACATCCATCTATTGTATGAAAATATTGAAAGGGAAGGATGTATTTTGTGGTAAGTATGCCAGCTTTTAATGTGGAAAGATGGTCTTTCTTAACAGGTCTGAGACATCAGTAACAAATATTACTAGTGTAAAGCAAAAGTAGTGTAGTGTGGAGTTTATACCAGGAGAGTACTAATCTATCATCAAATTTCTGCTTGACTTGGTGTCTATTAATTTCCTCTATCATTGGAGACTTCTCATTGTCAAAGTAAATGTTCTGTGTGGTAGAAGGATGCAAAAGGAAAATAGTTCATTACCAAAAGTTCAACTGGAAACATCTTTAATCATGTATCCTTTTTGCTTGTCATTTAATTTATATGACTTATCAAATTCAAGCTCAAGGAACACAGCAGACACCCCTCTGTCTGAATGACAGCAAAGAGGGGCTCCATGAGTCAGATTGGGGCACAGAAGGGCACAGTGATTGCAAACTGCTTCTCTTCACTGGCTTTTTCCCCCTGTTAAAACTGGTGTTTATTTAAGTCTGACTGAAATGGTTGATATTCTGGTCACAGTGAATGCTGGCCTAAAGACCTGATAAGTTTGTGAATAGGTCTATAAACTAGGTCTCAAAGCAATGAGGACACACTGGAATGATGGTATATACGAATTTTGAAATTTTCTGTCAAATACAGTAAAATTCTGGACTTCAGAATACCAGAAAACAAACAAATAAATGGCAACCTAAATCCCTCCTCCACAATTCAAAACTCAATCCCCAAACAAAGAAAGTTGGACTTAAAATCCTTGTGACAGCATAAACAAGAAATAAACTAAAAGAAAGGCAGGAGAAGGGGAAGGAGAAGGAGAGAGGGGAAGGGAAAATAAAGGGGAAGAGGAAGGGGAAGGAGATGGGGAAAGGGGAGGAAAAAATCCATTGTTTTCTGAATTCTATGGAATTGAAAATGAGGATCTTTGACAACTTGCTTTGATGCTGCTGGTGTATCAGTGATGAAGAGTCATTGGATTCCTACTGCTTACCCCTGTGGATTAATGAAGGGTGAGACAGAAATTGCAGAACTGCCACACAGAATGACCTTACCTGATAAGATTGTTCTGCCTTCCCTGCAGTAGGTGAGAAGGGCAGGCAGGATGCAGCAGACTGTTTTTCCCGCACCTTAATGAGAAAAATTGACCTGTTTATCCACCAGCTGTCTTCTTTGTTTCTAATCTAAGTAATTCCTGGAAAATCTTTTTGTTCTTAAATGTTGAAGTCAAGCAGAATCCCCTTAAGAATGCCTTATCATTGACAAACTACATGGACTCCATGCAGAGTAAAGAGGAGAACTTGCCAAAAGACTCATACTACAAGACCAGCAAATATTCACTGACTGTCCTCAGTACACAGACTTTGGAGTACAGACATAAGTTATGTGATATGTCAAATACAATAAAAATGACTGTAGAGTTTGTCGCCTATATAAAAAACTGCCATTTTTGTTGTCTTCTATACATCATGTTTAATGGAGTGTGCCGAATGCTTATTTTGGCCATGTGGCTTTTCTCTGGATAAAAGAATCCAACATAAATAGTGCCTCTCCATTTCACTTATATGATAAACTAGTTTTCTATGCAGGAGCTTTATACAATAGGTTTTTTGTCTTTCAAGAGATAGGATAAAAATTGAAGATATTTTTATAGGGATGTTTATTATGTTGATTGAATAGCTAGGACGAATCTTTTTTAAGAAAAATTCAACCACAACAAATAACCTGAGTTAAACTGAGCAGAGTCTATAAACTTTGAAATTAATCTATTAGTCAGTTTATAATTTTAATCTTAAAAAAGCATTCTATACTTGCAAATTGATCCTTTGATTCCCTTGCTAGTTAGCTAAGTCCTTTTTGGGTTGCTTGCCAGATGGGAGAAAAATCCAAAGGAAGTCTGTTGCAAAGCTAGGCTTAGAATTCTATGCAGCTAAACTCTGAAAAGCAATCTTATTCATGGCCCCAATCCACTTGTGTTATTTTTTATGACGTGAAAAAATAAAGTCTCTTAAGAAGGATTAAAGGTGATGAGATGGTGATAGGAAAAACAGCTTCAACACCCATCTTCCCCACCTAGGAGGATGAAGAGGCCAGGGAGAAGTCATAAGGGGAAAGATCAGGTCAGACTTGCTTCAAGTTTTTCTGGCTAGAGTTCACAACTTCATTTTTCAGAGGGCTACTTCACTATTGAAAAGAGCTTCATGCAATTCGAAATCCTTCTGAAAATAATTGTCAGTTGCTTCAGTGTCAGTACATGGAAGCCAGCTGCAAGTGTCATTTGCATATTGCACCTAACCATGCCAGGAGGAGAGTGCAATAAACCATGATGTTAAATGGGAACTAGCTAACTGTAATTGAATTGATATCAGCTCCTATCTTCATTAAGAACAAGGTGTGCCTATAAAAAAAATTTTGCTATTTCCATCTGGCTTTGTATTCAACATTCATCCAATAACTAATGAAAAGTACAAACTACAAAACACAATCTCTCCTGGTTGGGGTTTTCGTTCAGTAATATGCAGAGACTCATTAATGGGCGAATTCTATAGTATAGATAGAACTCTAATGGAAAAAAAAGACTAGAAGAAGGTAAAACACAAAAGCCCCAGATTGTGAATTAGTTTTTTTAATATAAAAATTAAAGGTTTGATTCATTTCTACAAAATAAGTGATGTTTTCTCAAATCCAATCTCAAAATCAAGGTTTTCTCCACAGTATTTATATGACTAGTGCAGTTTCACATGGAATATAACTTCACTCCTCTGTACCTTTTGCTGTATGCCTTTTAGAAATTCTGTATCCGTTACTCCAGCTGTCAGTGTTTCAGCTGTAAAAGATTAAAAGTACTTGTCATTATTTAAACATTTTCTGAGTCTTAGAAAATGCTTAGCTAAAAACTCACTCTCAAGGCCTTCCTTTTTTTCCACCTCTGGCTATTTTCAGGATTCATTTTCTTAGTTCTGAGATTTACTTCCACGTCCCTGTCACCTGCTTTCTTCTTCTAGAGTTAAGTTTGTCATCAATTTCTACAACTTCATTCATTCATTTACTTACTCATTCTATGTTCCTTCTTCACTGTTTCCTTTTTCTTTTTGCTTCTCCCTCCCACATAGCTTTCCCATCTGGAACATTTTAATAGTATTTTATCCTAAAACAAAAGTGGAAATTATTCAGACATAGCTCAGAATATTAAAAAATGTAGAAATGTACTCTTTAGAGAATCATAGAATTTCAGAGTTGGGAAGGACCTTAGAGGTCACCTTGCCCAATCTACCTGAAAAGAGGTTTCTGTGGTTTTTTCTAGACTATACATATTTGATATAAGAGGGCTTTTTGATTGAGTAAGGGTGTAAGTTAGTTGGTAGCAGCAGACACACAGAGGAGAAGGTAAAATGGCAAGCCCTATTCTGCTCTGGTTAAAGCATTATAGACTATTAATAATCAGTCAACCAGCATTGATTAAGCCCCTACTATGTGCCAAGGCACTATGCTAAGCCCTGAGATACAAAGAGTGGTAAAACCCAAATAAATGAAAACATAAACAACAAAATCGGTCCCTGCTCCCAAGGATCTTACAGTCTGATAGGGATAGATAGCTTGTCAACAACTACGTACAAACGAGAAAACTACAAAGTAAGTTGGAGGTAGTCTCAAAGAGCAGGCACTAAAATTAAGAAAGACTGGGAAATGTTGCTTGTAGGAACTGGCACTTTATCCAAGACTTGAAGGAAACCAGGGAAATGAGGAGGTAGAAATGAGGAGGGAGAGAGTTTTAGACATGAGTAATAACTCATGAAAGCTCTTAAAGGTGAGAAATGGAGTATTGTATGTGAGGAAGATCAAGGAGGCTAGTATTACTGGAGTGTAGACTATATGTAAGGGGGTAACGCATAGGTAGAAAAAGTCTGGCTTATGCAAAGCTTTAAAAGTTAAACAGAAAATTTTATGTTTGATCCATGAGGTAAGAGGAAGCCACTAGAATTTGTTGAGTTGGGAGGAGTACATATTTAGACTTGCATATAACACAGATCAGTCAATAACTGAGTTGAAGATGGTTAGAGTGTGGAGATATTTGATGTAGGAAGACCAGTTAGCAGGTTAATGAGATAGTCTAAGTATGATATAATAAGGGACCACACCAAGGTGGTTTCAATGTTAGAGGAATAAAGTTGGTATATATAAGAGATGTTGTTGCTGTGTGTGTTCATCCTTCATTGCCAAAGATCATGCCATCAGAGAAATAATGATATGCCTTGCACTTGACTTTGTTTTGAGTGAGTGAGGGCTGTGCAGGTCACCAGCCCTCACTTCTCCTCCAGAGCCATCTGAATCCAGTGATCAGCTATTCATCAGGATGACTGGAGATGACCCAGGATGAGGCAATTGGGGTTAAGTAACTTGCCCAAGGTCACACAGCTAGTGAGTGTCAAGTGTCTGAGGTGAGATTTGAACTCAGGTCCTCCTGACTCCTGCACAGGTGCTTTATCCACTGCACAACCTAGCTGCCCAAAAAAGGATGGTAACAAAGTTGGAAACAAGAGGACTTGACAACTTACTGGATATGGATGCTAAAAGAGACAGAGTCAAGGATGGTATATAGGTTGTGGACCTAGACAAATGGGAGAATGTTGGCTCTCTTGTCAGTAATGGGGAAGTCAGGAAAAGAGGGGTATTTTGAGGGGAAGATAATGACATGTTGAGCTTAGGATGTCTATGAGACATCCAGTTTAAGATATTTAAGGGGAAGTTAGAGATGCAGGGCTAGAAGTTGGGAGAGAAATGTTGGACTGAATAACTAAATCTGAAAGTCATCTGCATAGAAATGATAATTGAAATTACGAGAGTTGATAATTTCACCAAATGCAATAGTACATATAGAGAAGACAAGAACCTTAAAGGGGCATCCACAGTTTGTAGGCATGGCCTTGATGGAGATCCAGTAAAGGAGACAGAGTGGTGAAAGAGAAAGAAAATTAGGAGGAAGTAGTTTGATAAAAATGTAAAGAAGAGAATATCAAGGAAAAAAAGGTGATTGACAGAGTTAAAGATGCAGAGAGGTCAGGAAAGATGAAGATTAAGAAAAGGATATGAAATTTGTCAATTAAGGATCATTAATAACTTTTCAGAGAGTAGCTTCAGCTGAATGATGAGGTTGGAAGCTAGGCTGCAAAGAATTAATGAGTGAGAAGGAAAGAAATGGAAACATCAATTGTAGTTGTATTTATGAAAGAATTTAATCACAAAAAGGAGAAATGATATGGGTTGATAGCTAGCAAGGATGGATGGATCAAGTGAGAGTTTTTTGAGGATGGGGGAGACACAGGAATGTTTGTGAGCAGTAGGGTTAAGACTGACATAAACTTGAAGTGGTACAAGTTTGCATGAGGTGGCAGATAGAGGAAGTAATCCAAGGTTCATATTGGGCAGGGCAAAATGGATGATAGGATAAAGGGGCAAGAGACTTGAGAGAGGAATTTTATAGCTAAACAGTTTCAATAAAGGATCAATGTAAAGAAGGGAGAAGATCATAGCTATGTGTACCTTGCTGTTGTTTTTCCTATCTGAAGAGGACCAAAATGACATCATGATATTAGGGACAAGGTATAGTGTCTTCAATTGTGCTGATCAGACCAAGGCAAGCTCTGAAGTTTACCACATATTGGGCACAAATAGTTCATTTGAACATTTGAGATGGAGATGTCTCTAGATTTATGCATTTCACATTTCCTTTGAGCTACTGTGATTCTGCTTTGTTCATGGATCACAGTGCTTTCTTTGATTTGGGCATGCTAAATGGGTGATGCTGTACTAACTATGCTGGGCGGTCCTGTACCAGTTCCTTTGACTGTAAAAAGGCCCCTCTCCTTACTTCTCCTATCCAAAGGAAGGTAAATTTGAATGGTCAGAGGATGCCCAGTTAACTTGGGGCTTACTGGCTAGATTTCTTGTTTCTTTTCCCTCCCCTCCACACTCCTCCCCTCCTCTCCTCTCTTCTCTCCACTTAAGCGCTATTTTCTGGACTGTCCTGGCTTAAGAGTAATTATCAATAGTAGCTGTTGCTGTTTCCCTCCCACTTTGATTTAGTTATATTTCTTTGCCTCATTAAAGGGGCCATCCCTTGACTACTTCTTAAACAGGCCTATTTACTGAACAGGTGTTACCCCACCCTAAGTGAGTACCTCAATAGGCCTTGGTAAAGGGGACAAGGTCTCCCATTGCATCCTGGACCATCTCTAGTCATCCTGATGAATATCTGGTCACTGGACCCAGATGACTCCAGAGGAGGAGTGATGCTGGTGACCTGCACAGCCCTCTCTCACTCAAAACAAAGTCAAGTGCAAGTCATGTCATCATTTCTCTGATGGCATGGTCTTCTTTGGCAATGAAGGATGAAAACAACAATAACAATAAGCTCTCATATCTTGTAACTGATATTAAAGTTCTTCAAAGAGACCTTGAAAGCATCCTTGTATTGTTTATTTTGACCTCCATGTGAGCCCTTGCCTTGTATGAGTTCTCTGTTAAATAGTCTTTTAGGTAAACTTAAGTATGGCATTGAAACAAAGTAGACCTCCTCAGAGTTTCATCTCTGCAGTAGGGTTTGAATGACAGCCAGTTCATCTCAACAGAAGACTTTAGTGTGTGGTACCTTATCTTGACAGGTATTTTTCAGAATCTTCTGAAGACAATTCAATTGGAAATGGTTCATTTTTCTGGCATATGTGTATCTATAGTGGACTGAATGAGTAGATTGTGGGAAATGCTGAGAAATTGAAATGTTAGAGTATTAGAAAGAGGATCAACGTGTGTATTGAAGTTGTCTAGTATGAA
Organism: Notamacropus eugenii; assembly: GCF_028372415.1. Lineage (NCBI taxonomy): Eukaryota > Metazoa > Chordata > Mammalia > Diprotodontia > Macropodidae > Notamacropus > Notamacropus eugenii. The sequence goes on from NC_092876.1 coordinate 387,853,175, forward strand.
AGTAGGAATTGGGAAGGAGAGAAACACGGATTAAAGAGAAAAGGAGAATGTCTTAGGTGTCTATGTAACAGTTACCAGAATTGATTGGGTGATTAAATACGGATTGAATGGAACTCAAGGGATGAGTGGTTAATGAGTAATATTGATGAGAGGAGATTCTGTAAGTGGCAAGACAGAACAAGCAGTGCCTCAACTCTTTCAACACAGCCAATGGGTTGGGTGCATGAATAACAGATAACCAGTGATAGAAAGGATAGCAAGGAAAGTCATTTCATCAGAAGGTAGCCAGGTCTAAAAGAGTGCAAGAAGATGAAGTATCCCTTGAAGTCTGTCCAAGTTCATATTCGTTATTTCTTGGATACTATCTATCCAACTCATCCTTTGCTATCCCCTTTTCCTTTTGCCTTCAGTTTTCCCCAGAATTAGGATCTTTTCCAATGAGTCCTGTCTCCTCACTATGTGGCCAAAGCATTTAAGCTGGAGTTTCAGTGAATAGTCTGAATTAATTTCTTTAAGTGTTGACTGATTTGATCTCCTTGCTCTCCAAGGAACTCTCAAAAGCCTTCTCCAGCACCAAAATTTGAAAGGGTCAGTTCTGTGGCACCCAGCTTTCTTTATAGTCCATCTCTCACAGTCATACATTTCTTCTGGAAAAACCATAGCTTTGAGTATAAGGACCCTTTGTTAGCAAGGTGATGCCCGCATTTATGTATGTTTTTCAGATTTATCATAGCTTAGCTTTTAAGGAACAAGCATCTTTTAATTTCATGTCTGCAGTTGCTGTCTGCAATGATCTTTGAGCTTAAGAATATAAAATCATCACTTTTTCCACTTCTCCCTCTATTTATCAAGAATTAATGGGACCAGCTGACAAGATCTTAGTGCTTTTGATGTCAAACTTCAAATCAGCTTTTACACTCTCCCCTTTCACCATCAACAAGAGACTTCTTAATTCTTCTTCCCTTCCTACTATCAGAATGGTATCTGTGTATCTGAGAATGCTGATATTTTTTCCTGGCATTCTTAAGTCTGGCTTTTGATTCATCTAACCTGGCATTTCATGTGATGTACTCTGCATATAAGTTACATTAATAAGGTGACAATATACAACCCTGTCATACCCCTATTCCAATCTTAAACCATGTATTTAATTAGTGGCATAGTCTTTCAATGTTCGGTTGTAACTGTTACTTCTTGGCATATATACAAGTTCCCCAGGAGACAATATTATTTGGCACTCACTCCCATCTCTTTGATGACTTGCCACATTATGTTATGAGATACACAGTTAAAATCTTTAGTATAGTCAATGAAGCAAAATTAGATGGTCTTTTTGGAACTCTCTTGCTTTCTCCATAATCCAGCCAATGTTGACAGTTTGGACTCTTGTTCTTTGCCTCTTGGTAACCAGCTTGCTCTTCTAGTAATTCTCATATCACATGTTGCTGATGCCTGGCTTGCAGAATCTTAACCATAAACTTGCAGGTATGTCAAATGAACACAACTGTTTGATAATTTTAACATTCTTTGGTATTGCTTTTCTTTTGGATTACAACAAAAACAGATCTTTTCCAAATCAGCGGCTGCTGTTGAGTTTTCCAAATTTGCTGGCATATTGAGTGCAACATTTTAACCACATCATCTTTTAGCATTTTAATAGCTCAACTGGAATTCCGTTACCTTTGCTAGCCTTATTGTTAGCAATGCTTCTTAAGGTCTATTGGACTTCATTCTCTAAGATGTCTGACTCTAGATCAGTAAGCATATCTTCAGGGTTATTGGTGGTGTTATTTCTTGTATAGTTCTTCCATATAGTTTTTCTTTCCAACTTCTCTTAATATCTTGTACTTCTATTAGGTTCCTAGCATTATTTTCATCAAGCCCATTTTTTTTTTTTGCATGAAATGTTCCCTTGATATCTCTAATTTTTTCAATGAGATCTCTTTCTCTTCCTAATGTTTTCTTTTATTTCTTTGCATTACTCATTTAATAAAAATTTTCTTATCTCTCCTTGTTTTTCCCTGGAATTCTTCATTCAGTTGGGTATATCTTTCCTTTAGATGGAAGGTACAAGAAAGGAAAAAGATTTTTTCCCCTTTATTTTTTAAAAATTCATTGTTTATTTATAACATTTATTTAAAAAATGTGTTCCAAGTTCTTTCCCTCCCTATTACCCTTCCCCCATTCCTTGAAAATGCAAAAAATATGATATCAGTTGTATATGTGAAGTCATGCAAGACTTATTTTCATATCAAACATTTTAAAAAAGATAGAAAAGTAAAGTGAAAAAAATATAGTTCAATTTGCACTCAGAGTTCATCCCTCTGTTGGTAGATAGCATTTTTCATAGTGAGTCCTTTGGAATTATCTTGGATCGTTGTATTGATCAGAGTAGTTAAGCTATTCACAATTGACCATTGTTAACGGTATTGTCGTTATGGTGTACAATGTTCTTCTGGTTCTGCTCACTTCATTTTACAACAACTCATGTAAGTCTTCCCAGATTTTTCTGATCTCATTCTTCTCATAGCATAATAGTGTTAAATCAGAATCACATACCACAACTTGTTCAGTCATTCCCCAATTGATGAACATTCCAATTCTTTGCCACCTCAAAAGGAATTGCTATAAATATTTCTGTACATATAAATTCTCCACAAAACTTTTTTTTAAAAAATCTCTTTGGGATACAGACATAGTAGTGATATTGCTGGGTCTAAGGACATGCAAAATTTGATAGTCTTTTGGGTATAGTTCCAAATTGTTATCTGGAAAGGTTGGACCAGTTCACAACTCAACAAATAATATATTGGTGTCCCTTTCTCCCCAATATCTCCTCCAGCATCTGTCATTTTCTTTTTCTCTTATCATAATCAATCTGATAGGTATGAGGTGGTACCTCTGAGTTATTTAATTTGTATTTTTTTTATCAATACTGATTTAGAGCATTTCAGAGACTAAAGGTAGCTTGGGCAGCTAGGCTGTATAGTGGATAAAGTTCTGGGCTTGGAGTCAGGAGGGCCTGAGTTCAAATCTGACCTTAGACACTTACTAGTTGTGTAACCCTGAGCAAGTCACTTAACCCTGTTTGTTTTGGTTTCTCATCTGTGAAAGAACACAAGAAGGAAATAGTATACTACTCTAATATCTTTACCAAGAAATTCTCAAGTGGGGTCACACAGAATCAGACATGATTGAAATGATGGAACAAGAACAAAAATAGATAGCTCTGATTTCCTCTCTTGAAAAATGCCTGGGGGGGGGCGGAGCCAAGATGGCGGAGTAGAAAGACGCACATACACATAGCTCTGAACCCACAACACATAGAACGGCTACAAGGAAGTAACTCATGGCGAATTCTGCACCCAGAGGCCACGGAACATTGGAGCGAGGGAGATTTCTGTTCCAGAGAGACCTGCAAACCTCTCGCGGGGGATCCTTCGCACTGCGGACTGGGCGCCGGGACTGGGAGCTGAGTGCAGCCCTGCTGTGGCCGCAGCACCGAGAGGAAAAGATTCGAGTGGGATTCAGGGATGGGATCTCCAGCGGCCACGCGGGTCTCTCCACCCACAGAGGGACCCGCAAACCTCTCGCAAAAGGTCCGTCGCACTGCAGACACGGAGCCCAGCCCAGACCTGCTGTGGCCGTGGCCAAGGCACCAAGAGAAACAGATCCGACCAGGCTTCAGGGACAGGATCACCAGCGGCTGCACAAGTACCTCCACCCACAGGTGATGGGGGTTGGTGAGAGAGTCTCTTTGGAGGGTCGAGAGGGGAGTGGGGTGCCCCCATAATTCAGGCTTCCCCAGGAGGTAGAAGCTGAGAGGTGGCTGCAGACCAGGGCTCCCCAAGCGGGCGGGAGACTGAATCCATTGTGGAAGGTCTCTGCATAAACCCCCTGAGGGAACTGAGTCTGAGAGGCGGCCCTGCCCCGACCTGACCATCTGAACTTAATCTCACACTGAATAGCAGCCCTGCCCCCGCCAAAAGCCCTAAGGCTGGAAGCAGCATTTGAATCTCAGACCCCAAGCCCTGGCTGGGAGGATCAGGAGGCGAGGTGGGAGTGAGGAGAATATTCAGAGGTCAAGTCACTGGCTGGGAAAATGCCCAGAAAAGGGAAAAGAAATAAGACAATAGAAGGTTACTTTCTTGGAGAACAGACATTTCCTCCCTTCCTTTCTGATGAGGAAGAACAATGTTTACCATCAGGCAAAGACACAGAAATCAAGGCTTCTGTGTCCCAGCCTACCCAATGGGCTCAGGCCATGGAAGAGCTCAAAAAGAATTTTGAAAATCAAGTTAGAGAGGTGGAGGAAAAACTGGGAAGGGAAATGAGAGGGATGAAAGAAAAGCATGAAAAGCAGATCAGCTCCCTGCTAAAGGAGACCCAAAAAAATGTTGAAGAAATTAACACCTTGAAAACTAGCCTAACTCAATTGGCAAAAGAGGTTCAAAAAGCCAATGAGGAGAAGAATGCTTTCAAAAACAGAATTAGCCAAATGGAAAAGGAAATTCAAAAGCTCACTGAAGAAAATAGTTCTTTCAAAATTAATATGGCACAGATGGAGGCTAATGACTTTATGAGAAAGCAAGATATCACAGAACAAAGAGAGAAGAATGGAAAAATGGAAGAGAATGTGAAATATCTCATTGGAAAAACAACAGACCTGGAAAACAGATCCAGGAGAGACAATTTAAAAATTATGGGACTACCTGAAAGCCATGATCAAAAGAAGAGCCCAGACATCATCTTTCATGAAATTATCAAGGAAAACTGCCCTGAGATTCTAGAACCAGAGGGCAAAATAAATATTCAAGGAATCCACAGAAAACCGCCTGAAAGAGATCCAAAAAGAGAAACTCCTAGGAACATTGTGGCCAAATTCCAGAGTTCCCAGGTCAAGGAGAAAATATTGCAAGCAGCTAGAAAGAAACAATTCAAGTATTGTGGAAATACAATCAGGATAACACAAGATCTAGCACCCTCTACATTAAGGGATCGAAGGGCATGGAATAGGATATTCCAGAAGTCAAAGGAACTAGGACTAAAACCAAGAATCACCTACCCAGAAAAACTGAGTACAGTACTTCAGGGGAAAAATTGGTCTTTCAATGAAATAGAGGATTTTCAAATTTTCTTGATGAAAAGACCAGAGCTGAAAAGAAAATTTGACTTCCAAACACAAGAATGAAGAGAACCATGAAAAGGTGAACAGCAAAGAGAAGTCATAAGGGACTTACTAAAGCTGAACTGTTTACATTCCTACATGGAAAGACAATATTTGTAACTCTTGGAACATTTCAGTATCTGGGTACTGGGTGGGATTACACACACACATGCACACACGCACACATACATAGAGACAGAGTGCACAGAGTGAATTGAAGAGGATGGGATCATATCTTAAAAAAAAAATGAAATCAAGCAGTGAGAGAGAAATATATTGGGAGGAAAAAGGGAGAAATTGAATGGAGCAAATTATCTCTCATAAAAGAGGCAAGCAAAAGACTCATTAGTGGAGGGATAAAGAGGGGAGGTGAGAGAAAAACATGAAGTCTACTCTCATCACATTCCACTAAAGGAAAGAATAAAATGCACACTCATTTTGGTAGGAAAACCTATCTCACAATACAGGAAAGTGGGGGATAAGGGGACAAGCAGGGTGGGGGGGATGATAGAAGGGAGGGCATGGGGAGGAGAGTGCAATTTGAGGTCGACACTCATGGGGAGGGATAGGATTAAAAGAGAATAAAAGTAATGGGGGACAGGATAGGATGGAGGGAAATATAGTTAGTCCTATACAACACAACTATTATGGAAGTCATTTGCAAAACTACATAGATTTGGCCTATATTGAATTGCTTGCTTTCCAAAGGGAAGGGGTGGAGAGGGAGGGAGGTAAAGAAGGTGGAACTCAAAGTGTTAGGATCAACTGTCTAGTAATGTTCTTGCCACTAGGAAATAAGAAATACAGGTAAAGGGGTACAGAAAGTTATTTGGCCCTACAGGACAAAAGAGAAGACGGAGACAAGGGCAGAGAGGGATGATAGAAGAGAGAGCAGATTGGTCATAGGGGCAATTAGAATGCTTGGTGTTTGAGGGGGGGGAGGGCAGAAAAGGGGAGAAAATTTGTAACCCAAAATTTTGTGAAAATGAATGTTAAAAGTTAAATAAATAAATTTAATAAAAAAAAAAGAAAAAAAAAGAAAAACGCCTCTTCAAAACCTTTGACCATTTATCACTTTTGGAATGGCCCATTTTCATAAATTTGGCTTCATTCCCTAAATATCTGAGAAATGAGACTTTTATAATAGAAAGCTGCTGAAAAAAATTTCTCCACTTTTCTTCTATCCTTCTAATTTTGGTTTGATTAAATGGTTTTTTTTCTTTTTATGTAATCAAAATTGTCCGTTTTACTTCCTCTTTATCTTTTGTTTGGTCAAAAGTTCTTCTCTTATCTATAGGTCCGACAAGTAAATTAAGAAAGGAAATGTTTTAAGATAAAAAGCACAGTGGAAGGAGAGTTGAGTAACTTTAAGGTGAAATCTTTGGTGAGGTGGGGGTTGAGAAGGATGAAAAGAAGAGAAGTGCTTTAGAAATAAAACTGAGGTCTATGTTCATCTTTGAACCTAGTATGAAGTCACTTGAGGATGAAAAGAATATGAATTAAAGTTAATCAGTGATTCCTAACGAATTCATAGTCTATTACTATGGCTACCAAGTCTAAGCTGAGAGTACTTTCACCAATCTCCATCCTTTACGTCTTTGAAGTTTGCCCTGGGTTCACTGTTTATGGATTTGCCTGGCTCCTCGATAGAGGGACTAGAGTCTCAATTCTACAACACACCCTAGATTCCTGAGGAATAATTTAAGTTTTGATTCTAAAGTACAAGGGTAAAGTTAGGGTGGGGAAGAAGCAAAAGAGTACCCAGAGTACAAACCCAAGTCAGATATTGAATAGACAGGGAAGAACCAGATATTAAGCACCTACTATATGCTGGGCACAGTGCTAAGCACTTTGCAAATCTTATCTTATTTGATCCTCACACCAACCTGGTGAGGTAGGTGCAAGTTTATCCCCATTTGACAGAGGCTTAAGTGATTTGCTCATAGTTATTCAGCTAGTAGGAGTCTGAGGCTAGATGAGGTCACCTTCCCAACATAATTCCCAATGCTCTATCCATGCTCTATACCACATAGCAATAAGGAATCACAGTGTAAGGACAATTGGTTGAAAAGCCAGTTTTCAAACCTCTTCGAAACTTTCGCAACAAAGCTGCTAATCAGTCATTTTACATTTTACCTCCACTCAGTAAAGTCTGATTGACGCCCAGTGGGCTCTTTTGTTTCTGGTTTTTCTCTCGTTTATGGGTGAATCTTTTCCTCTTTGGACGTCTGCTGATGATGGTGTCACTATAACTGCTCCAATATTTATGTAGTGCTTACTGTGTGCCAAATACTATTTGCCTCAGTTTCCTCATCTGTAAAATGGGGACAATAATAGAACTTACCTCCCAGGATTGTTGTGAGGATTAAATGAGATAATATTTGTAAAGTGCTTTCTAAATCCTAAGGTACTAAATAAATGCTAGCTACTGTTATTGGTAGAATGTGAGGATCATCATCACTTTTTATGATGGCTTCTTTCTATTCCAGGTCTATCTATAAATTGGTTTATACACATTTTGAAGGGTGAGTTGTTTGGGGATTTCTGGGGCACAACTCTTCTACAGAGTGGAATTATCCTAAACTCACTCCTATCACATTAAATATAGATGGGGTGTTTTTTGGACAAGTCAAAGCATTTACTATGGTAGCAGATTAGGTCTTGGAATGAAGTGATGGATTGAGAAGAGTTTTTTTTTAGTTATCTTGATAAATAGAGAATAAAGACGGGGCAATTCATGAGCCTGATGATGCATTAACAAATCTTTCAACTTGATTTTTCCATTGAAAGAATACTAATTCATTAGTGACCTTAAATTATCACAATGTTACAAAGCTTGAACTAATAAAATAATGTTTTTTTTATTTCAAAGCATGGCTTTTGATGTAAGTTTCTGTAAAGTTAAAAGTCAGTTTCAACATGCCAGGTTCTGGTATTATTCAGACCAGATTAAAAGACTCTGCCTCTCCCAAGAAATACCTTTTTGACTCATTTTGACCCCATCCAGATTTCCCTGAGAATTTCTGAATATGATTTATATTTAGTACTATGATGTTGTGGGTAAAAGGGTACTGGCTCACGTGTAAGCACTTAAGGAAATATTCTATATTGCATATAAGGAAGCCTTTAATTTACTCAAATGAATGTAGGAAACAAAAGGTACTCTCAGAAGCCCATAACAATTATGAGTAACTCTCTCCTTTCCACAGATGATTCTTTCTTTCCACTACTGGCCTCTATCTATATCTTGATTTCCTAAGAGTTTGGAAGCCCTTCTAAAGAGAAATGAATTTAGAGAAGCTAGAGACTTGATGAGGATGAGGATGATATTGTGCGTGTAGTCAGTTCCTTGATGGAACGATGGCTGAGAACTGATAACAAAATAAAAATTGAACATCTTGACTTTCTCTCAGATACTGCAAAATATATGTCAGTTAGTCATCTGGTAAATCCAGCTCTCATCCCCTACTTTCCTTTTCAAAACATTCACCCTACCTACTCCCCTTTATATGTTGTCTTTCCCTATTAGAATATATGTTACTCAATACATAACAGAGTATCTGACAAACAGGTAGCACCTAATAGATGATTTTTATTTTCATTCATTTGATCAATCAATAAACAAACATCTAGTAAGATCTAGTAGATGACTACTGTGTGATAGGCACAGGGGACACAATGACAAAAATTAAACAGTTCATGTCTTCAATGAATTTGCCATCTATTGACTAGCTCATGGACTGAGATGGACAAGAAGAAATAATGTATGTGAAATCATAAGATTCTGCACAAATGCAGAGAATTGTTATTAATAAATAACATTAAAAAAGCAAAACAGTTTCTGGTTGTGAATTTATACTTGCAGAATAGAAAGTGGATGAAGAAGTTGGTTGGCCTGGCTAGGAGAGAGAATATAATGTATAAGAAAGAGAACTGTAAAAAGAGAATCAGATTTAGTTAGGAGACCTGGACTCTGTTCCTGCTTCAGTCCTTTGCTTTCTCCATGTCCATGCGTGTGTATGTGTGCGTGTGTGTGTGTGTATGTGTGTGTGTGAAAGAGACAGAGGCAGAGACACAAATATAGAGAGATGAAAATGGAGACAGAGATACAGAAAGAGACAGAGAGATAGAGATGGACTAAATAATATCTAAGACTTTGTCAACAGCAGTTCAACAAATCCATGGTTACAAGTCCTATTCATTCACTCTTGTTTGCCAGATGAGTCACATATTATCTATAACTTATGGATTCATTTCAATGGAACATCACACATTGAAGTGATGGTTTCTTTTGGCCAAAGTAGAAACTCCCTCAAAAAGAAATGGCTTCCAAGAAATGACTTGATAGCTGCCCTCAGTCTTTGAACATAGAATCATTGTGTCTTTGTAATAGTTTAGAAAAACAGAAAAAAAAATAGAAAAATAAGCCCATGTGTAATCTATCCTTTGGTTAGCTATGTTTTACAGAGTCTGATACTGTTTGTGGCTCATTTTCTTAAGCTCAAAGGCTGTATGATGGCTCTGTTGGAAATAAACCACTTGATCTGTGGTTGTTGCCACCCAGCATGGTCTCTTATTTCCTCACCATATTCATTTAGCTAACCTGGTAAAGGATGAATCAGATTTCTTGGCTTTCAAGTTCAAAACTGTCCAAAGCATCATTTTATAGCGTAAGAAGTAAACACTATTTTGCAGTATAAAGAAAGGTAGCTAGATTTAATGATTGTCTTTCATTTAGTGTCAGAACAACAACAACAAGACTAGATTGATGTTGTTTCGGGGGCAGATAGGTGCAATATTTAAGATTGGCTTTGAAGTGGGATTGCTTGCCTCTTAGGTACTATGACATTCTTTGTTCTTAGGCTCAGAGAAACATACGAGGCTCTACAAAAATAAATCTAGAAGAAAAAGGGGGCTCAAAAAGAAAAATAACAGAGTAGTGGTGGGGATAGTCAATAGAAGGAAAGAGAGGTCTGAGAGGGAAGGGAGGTTGACCAAACATTAAGATCTTAAAGAGCTAAGTGCAACAATAATAAAGAGCACTGCATTATTGAGATAGGCATGCCTGGGCCTTGGTTTGGGAGGCAGGATAAAGGAATGATAGGAGGAAGGGCAGATGAAATAGTACCTAATGTATTATAGGCAAACAAAATTATGACTAAAGCCAATGAGCTAATAAAAGTTCTGAACTCTACTTCATTGGGTCTAGTGGTTTTGGAAATAGATGATCCATGTTATATCATTTGCTATAATACTTATCAAGTTGATCATCAACCACAATGATGTTTAATTTTGTGAATTCATGTGCTAATGATGAAGGATAACTGATGGATAGCACAATGTCAAGAGAAGAGAATAAAGTCCCCCTACATGTTGGGCAGTTCCCCTGTGGTTAGCTTATGGGATGCACATCAGCCACATAAGAAGGGAAAACAAGAATAGGTTGCAATTTGCGTTGTAGCAGGGAACATACATGTTGATGAATTTACAGATTCATGTAACTGAGTCCACATGAACCAATTAGCTATCCAGGTCACTGTGAAGCTTTCTGTTTTTTTTCTCTGGATAGCAGTAGACATTTTGTTCTTTGAGAGTTCTCAAAGGAATTGCTTGAGAAGCCATGATTATCTCTTAAAGGTAGAGAATATTGATTGTTGGAGGACTAGATGTAGTGGAGCAGTAGGTGTTCAAATCCAGCTTCAGACACTTATTAGGTGTATGACTCTGGGCAAGTCACTTTACCTTTCTGCCTCAGTTTCTTCATCTGTAAAATGAACTGGAGAAGTAAATGGTAAAGAAAATCCCTAAATAGAGATCACTAAGAGTTGGACATAGCTGAAACAACTGAATAATACCAAAAGAAGTAGTAGATTCCATCCCTAAGATGTCTTCCAGCAAAACTTAGGTAACCATTTGGGGATTTTGTAGAGAGGATTCTTGGTTGGATATGGATTGCATGACACAGCCTTTGATTTCCTCCAAACTATGAAATTATATCATTTTGTGATTCTGTGAATTTCCTATACTGCTCTAAAGAGACATGAACTGGTGATAATTCTATGCCTAGAATCTCTACAATTGCATCTAATTGGACTGAAGATCTTGAAAATTTAAGAAGTATGAGCTATAAATTGTTTTGTTTAGTTGATAATAACACTGGATTAGATATTCATAAAGATTCATATCCAGAGGACACCAAAAGAAGTATTGATTCATCCTGATTGTCCAGAAGAGGATCATCTCATAGAATCAGATATATAGATCAATTGAGAAAATGCATGGAAGTACTCTGAAAACCATAAAGTGCTATATAACTAGAAGGTACAATGGCAGTATTTATTGTTATTATTGTCTGCATACCACAGGGCGGGGGGATGCCTATTTTCTGAGAATGGCAGCTGTACCCTTTGCCTCTGCTACTTTCATAGGGCTGAATAAAATATGTAACTCTCACTTATCCTCAACTGGTGCCTAAAATGGATGCTTGTAACTGCCTCAAGTCACTGCCTGCTGTTTTCCGTATGAATTTTCTCAGGCTTCATGTATCCTTAATCAAAATGGAATATATCCACTGTCACCCAGGGTCCCTTAAGCAAGGACCCATGAGATAAATTCCTTCTTGAATTTGAATCCATAAAGAAATCTGTTTCTGCAGAAGGAAATGTTTGTTTTCTTTTGTTTGGCAGTGAAAACTATGTAATACACTCTAGTTCCATTTTTGCCTTAGTTTCTCAGAAACTCTGAGCCAAAATGAGGGTCGTTATGCTAATTAGCTCTTTTCAGGTGCCTGATAATATTATTCTCTCTGCTCATTTCAGGTACTCTGAGTTTTGAGGTGTTTTTTTTTTTAAATCCTTGACTGTCCTATTTTAAATGATATATACCAGTGAAAGTCAAATGATTTCCAAAGCAGGTAGAGTATAAATAATAAATACATAGGAATATGATTTGTATTATTGAATCAGGCCTGCCTAGCTCGAGTCTAATTATACATACTTAGAGAAAGTATGGAAGACAATGTACAGTGGAAATGGTTTTGGACTGATAATAAGGAAATCTCTGTTTTAGTCCGAACTCTGGTCACCTTTAACAAGTCATCAACCAATCAATCAATTAATTCATTGAGCATGCACTAAGTATCTACCATGTGTCATGTATCTACCATATTGCTTGGTTGGGATACAGGGACAAAACCAAAATAATCCAAATAACTTAACCTCTCTAATTCCCAGTTTCCTCTTTATGGAAATGAGGGAGTAAACCATATAACTACTGCTAAGGTTCTGTATAGCTGTAACACTCTTTGTTCCTAGTGCAGAATGGAATCAATCGCATTTTGACTTTTTCCTAGGCAACTCCAAAATAATTTTATTTTCACCAGATAGTATACAGTTATATGCAAATTAACTGGACCAAAGTAAAATAATTAGATGTATCCATTTAATAAAACATACCACTTTTACATCTTTAGAAAAAGGCAATATGCTCTTTTTTTTTGCTACGGTCATTTGTTTTACACTATGCTGCATTGAATTCAACTAATTTTGACACATTTTTATGACTTCTTCATGAAACTCCACAGTGTATTTACCAAATTTCATTGTTCCCTCAATGGGGAAAAGATTCCTAGGCTTAATGGCAATTAATAATCTCCAAAATGAAATATGTAGGCGAATGTTTTGTAGTCCAATGAAGATGCCTAGATCTTACAAGCTCACTTGAACTTCCAAAGGTCTTGTTATAGCCTTGGGTGAAAAGGTTTCATCAGTAAAAATTAGGTTTTTCCAGTTTCTAGTAATACAGTATCTGTACTACTTTGCACATGACAATTAAAAAAAATTCTTCAAAAAAAATTTAGCAGCTGTTAGTTATATCTTCTAACTTCTAGAGCTTATGACACACTAGAAAGGAGTGAATGACAACTACTTGTTTTCTTTTTTATAAATTTTTTTCAAGTACTAAGAATTTATTTTTCATCTCTGACAAAACATCTACTGAAAAAAATAAAAGACAAATTAAAGACTTTGTAATAAATAGACATAATTAATCAAAACAAAGTCCCACATTAGGCATGCTCAAAATTTGCATCCCATTCTGCATATTAAGTCCATCACCTTTCTGACGGAAAGTAGAGAATATGCTTTGTCATTGGTCCTCCAGAATCATGTGTAATTATTGCATTGATGAAAGTTCTTGTTTTTCAAAGCTGCTTATTTTTTACAGAGACAAACAATTACTTTTGTTATTATAAAAATTGTTCTCCTGGTCTTCACTTCACTATCATTCAGTTTTTCCAAATCTTTCTAGATTTCTCTACAACTGTACGTCATTTCTTGAAATACATTAGTATTACATTATATTTTATACCACAATTTTTCAATCATTTGCAAACTGATGGGTAGTCCTTTGGTTCTGAGTTCTTTGCCACTACAAAAAATACTGATATAAAAATGTTTGTGTATATCGTATTTTTCCTCTTTCTTTGATTTATTTCTGGGAAAATCCCTAGTAGTGGCTGGCTTGAAGAGTATGTATAGTTCAGTAGCTTTGGGAGCATGCTTCCAAACTGCTTTCCAGAATGTCTGGTCCAATTCATAAATTCTTCTAACAGTCCATGAGCATGCTATTTATTTCACTGCTCCTTCCATAGCTGTAATTTTCCTCTTTTGTCAACTTTCTCATTTTTATAGGTGTGAAGCAGAATCTCAGAGTTGCTTTAACTTCTTTTTCACCAATCATCAATGTAGTACTTGCTACCTAGACCTCCATTATCAAAAAGCTGGGTATCTTACATTTCACCCCTCCATCAGCATTCTCCAGTATCCTTAAGGGAAAATGGGGGATGTCTTACTTCTCTGTCATTGACTCCAGCCTCCACTAATAGTGATCCCTTAAGTATGGGGGTGGGAGTCCTCTGTGTTCCAGTTTCATTTAGCCACTAACAATTAAATTAATTTTTACAAAATAATAACTACTTCAGAGTTATAATAGCAATGAATAAATATGTTCCACAATATGTGGAAACTTTTCCCCCTGTACTTCCATTTTGTCTCAGTTTCTGGGCTGGGGGAAAGGGATTAGGTTCACAGCTTACTTAGTTCAGTTTCTACAGAGTGCAGTCACACATTCCAAGTCCAAAATCTACCTCAGGCTTCAGTCCCAGATATCCTGTCTTTTTTTACTTTCTCCAATTCATCTGACTTGTTGCAACATCCTGCCTGGAGTCCTAAATCCAAGGTCACCATGACTTGAACTTCCCAGTCCAGTGAGAATTATAGCCTGCACTTGAAACTGAGAAAGATAAACAAAACAGAACAGAAATGGCAACATCTCTGGTCCATTTCTTTTACCATTGGATAAAAGGAGATAAGGGGAGGAAGGTGTTCTTCGTTTTCTCTTCAGTTTATATTATCTGTGCTATGGGAGAACTATGTATATTGTTCACTCTCTGGATGCATCAGGAAAGAATACACAGGAAAAAGATATAGACTTTACCATTCTGGAAGTTTTACAAGATACAGTCTGTCTGAGATAATCAATCAAAGGAGATTACTTCTGTCTATATAGTAGGGAAAGAAAGGAAACCATGGCTCTATGTTAGATGATTTGGGTATTCTCCAAGAAAACTCCATTGTACTAGAGATTTGGAGCATTTTTTCCTAGTTAGCTAGAGAGAGTCTTAATTTCTTCCTCTGAAAACTTCCTGTTCATAACCTTTGACCATTTATTAATTAGCAGAGATTTCCCCCCTCAGTTACTTGTTCCTCTTCTGTTTGTAAATGCATTGATTTTATTTGTGCATAACTTTTTAAATTTTATGTATTTAAATTTTATGTAATGAAAATTGTCTATATTATGTATAGTAATATACATATTATATATAACATCTATTATGTATATCACATATACATATCATATTTTATATATAATATATATCTATATTATATATAGATCTGTGTGTGTGTGTGTGTGTGTGTATATACATACATGCATACATATACCCATAAGCACACCCACACCCACACCCACCCACACACATACACACACACACACACACATATATATATATATGTACCTGTGATTCTCTCTTTTCCTTGTTTAACCATGAACTTTTTCCCTATCCCTAGTAATTTGAAAATAAATTGAAAGGAAATTCTTCCTTACCATTCTAATTTGTTTATGATGTGATCACTTATTTCTAAATCATGTTTTCATTTGGAATTTATCTTAGCATGGAAAGTATGCAGTATTTATCTAAACCTAATTTCTACCAGATTGATTTATAGTTTTTCTTCTCCCCCTGCCAGTGGTTTTTGTCAAATAGTGAATTCTTATCTTAGTAGTTAGGGTTTTTGACATTTTTTGAATATTAATCTACTATATTCACTTCCTTCCACATGACATGTACCTAATCTGTCCCATTGAGTTACCTTTCTAATTTTTAACCAATCTGAAATCATTTTGATGATTTCTGTTTTATGGTACAGTAGCAACCTAGTTGTCCTAGGGATCATTCCCTTCCTACTTGTTTTCCTGTGAAGATTAATTATGCTATTTCACAGTGGTAGTTTGTCAATTCTTGGTGATTTTTAAAATTTCCTTTTTTAAAAAATATTAATTAATTATTTTTTAGTTTTCAATATTCACGTCCTTAAGATTTTGAATTTTAAACTTTCTTCCCTTCTTTTATTCCAAGATGGCATGCAATCTGGTTTAGGCTCTACATATACATTTCTATTAAACATATTTTCACATTAGTCATGTTGTAAAGAAGAATGGGAACTAACGGGAAGAACAACAAGGAAGAAGAAACAAACAAAAAGAGAGCAAGCAGTGTGCTTTGATCTGCATTTAGACTCCATAGCTCTTTTTCTGGATGTGAATAGCATTTTCCATCATGAGTTTTTTGGAATTGTCTTAGAACCTTTCATTGCTAAGAAGTACGTCTATCAAAGTTAGTCATCACACAATTTTGCTGTTACTGTGTACAGTGTTCTCCTGGTCTTGCTCACTTCACTCAGCATCAACTCATGTAAATCTTTCCGGGTTTGTTTAAAGTCTGTCTGCTCATCATTTCTTATGGAAAAATAGTATTCCATTATATTCATATACCACAATTTGTTCAGCTATTCCTCAATTGATGGACATTCCCTCAATTTCCAATTCTTTGCCACCACAAAAAGAGCTGCTGTAAATATTTTTGTACATGAATCCTTTCCCCATTTTTATGATCTCTTTGGGATATAGACTGAGAAGTGGTATTTCTGGTTCAAAAGACATGAATAGTTTTATAGCTCTTCGGACATAGTTCCAAATTTGTTCTCCAGAATCATTGGATCAGTTGCCAATTCCATCTTGGTGTTTTTTTATTCCTTTTTTTTTTCCTCTTTGAGCTACAGTTCAATTGATCTTGTTTCATTGTAGGTGTGAATAATCTTTAAAATCCTTGATTTTTTGTAATGGTAATTTAAGGCTAATGATGAGTGGGGGAAGAGTTAAAGATCTTCCCCATCCATTAACAGGTCTCAATACATTTTGTTAATTTCTACTTAGGCACTGGGTCAGAGGGTCCTGTTTTCCAGCTCTGAAGAGTGCATAAATACTCTGAGGTAGATGGCAGACTAGAAAGACACACTTACGCAGGGTCCTCCTCACAGCCCATTAAATACCTGTAGAGAAGGACATTTCCAGCCCACGGTGACCTGAAAGGCCCATGGAAATGTGGGTTGTGCTGGTCGTGGAGCCGAGTGCAGAGTTGGCCGAGTGGCATGGCACAACAAGACTCTTGGAGGTGGACACCTCAGAGGCAGAATCTCCAGTAACAGTAGCAGGCCTCAGATCCCTTGGCCCACAGGCACCAAATGTCAGTAACGAGGTTTAATCAGCAGGCCAGGAAGGGAGAAGGGGTTTCCCATAGCTCCAGCAACCACAGAGTCTGCACAGCAGCCCATACAGAAGCTCCTTTGTTGGAGCGTAAAAACCCCTGGGGTCATTGAAGAGCTGAGTCTTGCCTCCACCCTGGGTGGAGGCCCTGAGTGAGCTGGTCTTTGTCTCACACTGAATGGCACCCCTGCCCATCCAGCTTATCTGAAAATCAGCCCCCAGCACTGACTTGGGAACTGGAGGCCAAGTGGCTGTGGAGAGGTATCTGCTAAGATTCTGGGCATAAAAATCCCTCTCTGTGTCCACACCAGTACACACTTGATTGTGCTACCTTGGAGGAATTGAGATCTCACAGATTCCCAGAGTATATCCTACTCTTGACAAAGGACCCAAAAGTCAAGTAACTGGTTGGGAAAAATGCCCAAAAAAGGGGAAAAAAATAAGACTATAGAAGGTTACTTTCTTGGTGAACAGGTATCTCCTCCCATCCTTTCTGATGAGGAAGAATAATGCTTACCATCAGGGAAAGACATAAAAGTCAAGACTTCTGTATCCCAAACATCCAAAATAAATATTCAACGGGCTCAGGCCATGGAAGAGCTCAAAAAGGATTTCAAAAATCAAGTAAGAGAGCTGGAGGGAAAACTGGGAAGAAAAATGAGAGAGATACAAGAAAAGCATGAAAAGAAGGTCAACACCTTGCTAAAGGATACCCAAAAAAATGCTGAAGAAAACAACACCTTGAAAAATAGGCTAACTCATTTGGCAAAAGAGGTTCAAAAAGCCAATGAGGAGAAGAATGCTTTAAAAAGCAGAATTAGCCAGATGGAAAAAGAAGTCCAAAAGCTCACTGAAGAAAAATTAGAATGGAACAGATGGAGGCTAATGACTTTATGAGAAACCAAGAAATCACAAAACAAAACCAAAAGAATGGAAAAAATGGAAGATAATGTGAAATATCTCATTGGAAAAACAACTGACATGGAAAATAGATCCAGGAGAGACAATTTAAAAATTATGGGATTACCTGAAAGACATGATCAAAAAAATAGCCTAGACATCATCTTTCATGAAATTATCAAGGAAAACTGCCCTGAGATTCTAGAACCAAAGGGCAAAATAAATATTGAGAGACTCCACCGATCCCCTCCTGAAAGAGATCCAAAAAGAGAAACTCCTAGGAACATTGTGGCCAAATTTCAGAGTTTCCAGGTCAAGGAGAAAATATTGCAAGCAGCTGGAAAGAAACAATTCAAGTGTTGTGGAAATAAAATCAGGATAATACAAGATCTAGCAGCTTCTACATTAAGGGATCAAAGGGCATGGAATATAATATTCTAGAAGTCAAAGGAACTAGGACTAAAACCAAGAATCATAAATACTCTGAGGTGAGGTTTTATTTTGTGGCTTACTCATTAGAAGTGTTCATTTGGCCAGATGATACTCTGGGTAGACACTAAGGATCCCCCTGGTTTTGAAAACTCAGATGTTGGTGCTTCTCTCTCTGGTAACTATGTATGTATGGTCAGACAGTTGCATCTGTCTGTTGATCTGTGATGCATGATCAGACAGTTGGAAGCTCTGTCTGTTGGTTTTTATTTCTCTGTATTTTCCCTGAAGTTCAGGGTGCTCTGGCTTTTCCCTTGAACTAAGTAAATGTGCTTGAGTAAAGCAATTGTTGATCCCTCAAAAGTTTCTTTTCTTTAGAAAAGCAGATCTAAGTACCTGTACAGCAAGCCCTCCTGTGTTTGCTTGGTCCTTCCTGTTACTTTTCCACACCAGCAGTCTTTAGCAAGATTTGAGGTATCTTCTTAAAGAGATGCTACTTTTTACAAAGTAATGCCACTCTTAAAAAAAAAAGCAATGACAACACAGAATTAAGCCAACAAGAAAAGAGAGCAAAGAAATGTGTATTTGCATTAAATATGGGACTCAACTGACAGAACGAATTAAAACTTGCCCAATCTAGTTTTATAATTTCATTAGAAGTACACATGCATGATCATGCTGGAACAAACTGCAACCACAGCAAAATTATTGTCTTAATTAAGTCACATACAGCTGTAATCTGTTTTAAGTTTCTGCACCTGTTTTGTGGTTGTGTGTCCTTCATGCTCCAACCTACAACAAGGTGAATTCTGCTAATTAGCTTAGGAATACTTGGGATGAAGCAAGAGTTGAAAAAAATCATTCATATATCTATTACAGGGGTGAAAAATCACTATTAAAGAAAGTCACTGCTGGAAAAAATGAAATTCTGACAGAAACTAAGTATAGATCAAAATCTGATACTGCATACCAAGATAAGCTCCAAATGGGTAAATGGCTTAGACACGAAGGATGACATCATAAACATTAAAGAAGCAAGGAAGAATTTCTGATCTTTGGACTGGAAAGGAGTTGATGATCAAAGAGACTGAAAAAATCACAGAAGATGAAATGGATGATTTTTATTACACAAAATTATAAGTGTTTTACATAAATAAAACCAATATAAGTAAGATTAGAAGTGAAATAGATAATTGGGAAAATATGTAGTTTTTCTGATAAAAGTTTCCTATCCAAGATATACATGAGGAACTGATTCAATTATAAACAGAGAAAGAGTCATTCCTCAATTGATAAATGACCAAAGATATGAACAGGAAGGTTTCTAAGTAAGAAATCCAAGGTATTGATAACCGTATGAAGCAGTTACATCTCACATCCATAAGACTGAGAAAGTTGACTAAGTAAGAAAGTTACAAATTTCAGAGGTTGAAAGAGTACTTCAGTAAAACAGACACATCAATGTACTGTTACTGTAAGTGTGAATGGGTAAAGTCATTCTAGGAAGAAATTTTTACTGTGCCCTAAAAGTTACTAAACTGAAAATACCTTTGACCCAGTGATACTATTACTATACTGTACCCTAAACAAATCAAAGAGAACAATATTATATGGATAAAAATACTAGTGAGAACTCTTTTTGTGATGACAAAGAATTAGAAACTAATAGGTTATTCATCAGTTCAGGAATGAATGAACCAATTATGATATACAAATATGATGGAATTCTAATATGTTTTAAGAAATGATGAAGATAATGGCTTTAGAGAAACCTGGGAAGATTTGCATGAACTGAAGCAGAATAAATGGAACTTGGGGAATAGTATATACAATAACAACAACAATGTAACAACAAGTAACTTTGAAAGACATAAGAGCTTTGATAAATACAATGACCTTTTCAAAGAGCCTATAATAGAGCCTGCTACCCAGTTCATGACAGAGACATGATAGATTCAGGAAGCAGACTGAAACACATACATGTGTAATATGATCAGTGATGGAACATGTTTTGCTTTAGCATGCATATTTGCAATGAAGGTTTTGGATTTATTTTTTTTTCTAATGGAAATGTAGGTATGGGAGGAAGAGAAAATAGATTTTTGTTAATTGAAAAAATTCAATTAATGTTCAAAAAAGAATGTAAGCTCTTTTGGAAAAGGGACTTTGTTATTGTTTGTAACTTTATTACTAGCGCTTAGTACAATATTGGTCACATGTTGTTTAGTTATCTCAGTTGTGACTCACTCTTCTTGAGCCTGCTTTGGGTTTTCTTAGCAAAGATACTAGAGTGGTTTGCCATTTCCTTCTCCAGCTTATTTTACAGATGAGAAAATTGAGGCAAACAGGATTACCCTAGGACACACAGCTAGTGTCTGAGGGATTTGAATTCAGGTTTTCCTGACTCCAGGCCTGGCACTCTATCCACTGTGCCACCTAGCTGCCAGCAGGCACTTATAAATTCTTTTTATTCCTTAACTTGAAAACAGAAAAAGAATTCTAACTTATAGAAAGATTTGTTCAAATAAGAGAATTGGGATCAGTTTGTCAGGAAACCACTCTAGCCTCTGAATTTGTAGTTGTTAATCTGGTATATTGCCAGAGGCTTCTAGAGAAACCTCAAGAATCCTTTTAGTTATTGATTGTATTAAGAGGGCATTTTTGACATTTTCAGAGAAATCATTATGGGAAGCTTACTCTTTGCGTCATACTAGTGCTCATCCAGGTTTGGAATTGGCCCTTAAGGACTTCAGTGTTAAGGTTCTGAAACAGTCTTATTGTAACAGAAAATTTGTTTGTAGGTAAGTGAGGGAGAGTTACAAGTGTCAGGGATTAGAATAGAGGTGGTATTAGTTTTTGCTGTAAGCAAACCAGTTCTAAAGTTGTCCACCCCCTAACTTCATGGCATGACAGCTTTGAGATAATCTCCTAAATAGAGAGTGTCCCCAAAGTCTTAGTGTGGTTTTATTCCTTAAGCTAGTAGCCATTTTCTTAAAAATATCCAAAATAAATTATTCTGCTATAGGAAGGATTAGAAATCTTTTTATCCGTAATGAATCTCCCCCTCAATTAACCCATTCCCTGATACCAATCTCCCATCTCCATTTCTAAACTCTTTTGGAGATCTTTGTTTGATCTTATTAGACTAACTAGGCCCTATGGAAGAGGGGTAAATAGGGAATGAGTCAAATGACAAAGAAGAGGATAAGGGTGACCTCCCCAACTCAGTGACCCTCTGTCAAAGGCCCAGACATGAGCAAAAGTTATAGCACCTGGAT
This sequence comes from Notamacropus eugenii, assembly GCF_028372415.1. NCBI lineage: Eukaryota > Metazoa > Chordata > Mammalia > Diprotodontia > Macropodidae > Notamacropus > Notamacropus eugenii. The sequence goes on from NC_092876.1 coordinate 387,874,832, forward strand.
GCTGGGAGAGAGAGTAGAGCAAGTGATAGTCATTCACTCTAACATAGCTTGAAATTGAAGTTAGAGACTTGTTTGACTGCACAAGAAAGGATAACTCTCATGTCCTAATCATGAACTTTGGAATGAAATAATTGAAGCTGTGGGACCTTGACTTACAACAGGGTTCAGTGGAACAAAGATAGCCTCATATGGATGTGTATGGAACTATAAACAGAGTGGAGACAGAGTGGTCAGGTCATATGGACAACCACCATAAAGCTGATTTTCTGTATAATGGTAAAATGACCTCTGCAATGGGGACAATGAGGACAGCAGAGCTGGGAAGTGAGCTACAGGAGATGGAACTACAATTGTGATGAGGTGTAAGGGATAGAAGGCACAGCTAGGGAAGACAAAAATCAAGTACTTTGCTATTTTTAAAATTTAAACATTTTTTTCCAATTAGGTGTAAACATTTTTAACACTTTTTAAAAAAAGTTTGAGTTCTAGATTCTCTTCTCCCTTCCTCCTCTTTCCCCTCATTGGGAAGGCAAGAAATTTGATAAGGATTACATGAAGTACGTTGTTCTTGATTCTATTAATACCACATAGATTGGACCATCTTTCCTCATTTTTAATAGCCAGTACCTATGTTCACCTCAGTCTTCTTGAGTCCATAGGAGGTATTGAACAATGAGCGTGGAGAAATGGAAGCACTCATTTTGCTGAAGCAAAATTCATGACTGTGCTGTAAGAAACAGAGACCAGATAGGCCTCTGGGGAAAAGGCTGACTGTTATGGGGAAAAGTCTTGACTTTATATGGTCTTAGATGGAGGTGCATTCTGTGCTCATTAATTTGAAGATACAATTGTTTATGTTTTTAGCTTTGTTAGACGGAGTGTTTGTAAGGTGAACTGGATGCTACCCACTGGGAGAAGTAGTAGATATTCTGAGTCTCCACCTTAGTGCAGTCAAAGGGGCAAAGATTTGAGAGGTCTCTAAGATGTGCTTGAGTCTTTAGTCTCAGAACAGAATCTGGATTCATTATTACATGGAAATTACGACTCTAAAGTTATCACTTAATTTCTGTGTGACACATCCAGTGATAGCTTATCAGCTCTTATCCTAATTAATCTTGTAACTACATTTTGACACGAATCCATTTTCTCCTTGAAGCACTGTACTCCCTAGTCTTCATGTCAGGATTTTTTAGGTTTCTCCCTTTATTCTCTCATTATCTAGCATTTATAATGAGTATAAGTTTGCAAAGTGATTTCCATATGTCATCTCATTTGATCCTCACAACAATCTTGTGATGTAGGTTCTATTATTATTGGCATTTTACAAGTTAGGAAACTGAGGCTGAGAAAGGTTAAGTGCTTTGCTTATAATCACAAAGCTACTAAGTGCCTGAGGCAGGATTTGAACTTAGTTCTTCCTGACCCCAAGTCCAACATTCCATTTACTGTGGCTGTTAAGTCTATTTCTCATAACTCATTCTTCATATTTTTTCCTCTGTTATCTCTTCTGAATTCTAATCTCTAGTTATTCCCTAGAGATTAAGTCTAGTTTCTCTATAGTCACTTCTTTGGAGAGAGACTATGTTTTTTTTTCAATCATAATTTTTGTGTATATGACTTTCAAGTGTACATTTCCATCCATATTTAAATTACCAGAGAAAGTACAACATGTTGTATTAAACAATAGTCATTGTCAATGTCACCATCACTCTCTCAAAGCCCTAAACACTGGATCTCTAATTTCTTCATTAATCCCTGATATGAAATCATTCACCAAATGCTACATATTCTCTTAATATCTTTTGATCCTTGTAATACTGCTTAGATTTGACCCTCTATCTCCTTTTTTAAAACAATCACCACCCTGACCAAGCCCTCTTCATCTCAATTTATTTGTTGGTCCCCCGTCTTCAGATTTACCTGCAAGAGCCTTCACCAACTAGTCCTGCTATCTAATCAACCCATCTCTTGTTAGTCTCAGCACTCCTATTATGCCCCGTCCATTGTCTTCATGGTGGTTGTTATTGACGTTAACATAGACCCAATTCATGTTGATTGCTCTTGCTCTTCTCTCTTGGAATGCTCTGCCAACTCTTATTCATCATTATCACTTGCTTCAAAACCCTCAAGGCTCACTTTTTCTAAGAAGCCTTTTCTAATTAAATTCAAATAAAACTACTCTCTTGCTTTGTTCAGCACTTAGATATAGTTACTACTCAATTATTTTTTAACTGCTTGTGTAGTCTTAATTGTAACATATAATTTAGAATGAGGTCTTTGAATCCAACCTCTCATTTTACAGAGTGGGAAACTGAGGAGCAGATAGGTTAAATAACTTTCTACAAGTATTAAATGGGAAATCTGGGATTTGAACCCAGGTCTTTTGACTCCATCTTTCCAGTATATCACACAGTTTTAAAGAAACTGTTTATTTTACCTAGATTTTCAGCTTTTTGAAAACAAGAACTATGCTTTTTACATCTTTGGTATGTACTAGAATACCAAGCTACACATAGAGTAGGCTTATAAATGGTTTTTGGTTGAGTGAATTAAAAAAAATTGTGTAATGGAACCTCATGTTTCTATTTCATTGAATTAACCATTTAATTCAGTCAAATGATGGGGCAATACTGTGAAGCGATCTGATGTCTCTTCCTGTAATCCTGAGCTGCTGAATGCCATTGTAAGCCAAGGTCACACCACTGTACCAGCTGGTTCCATGACAATTTCTTTCCTTCTAATCTCAAACTGGCCCTTCTAGTTGTACAGTCAACTTCTTTTCCTTCCTTATTGACTCTGTATTTTGCAGGCTTCAGCGAATGTTCCAAATGTTCTGTTTTCTTTTTTCCCTCTCCCATTACTTCCTGTAGTCAGTCATTACCAAGAAATGTTCATTCTACCCCTCTGATATTTCTCAGATCCCTATACTTCTTTCCATTGACATGAGTATCATTATTATTTCAGAACCTCACCATTTCTTTCTTAGACTACTGGAATAGTTTCTTATACAGGTATTTGGGCTGCTCAGGGTGAACTAACACCTCTGGTATGAGGGCTTGCTGAGCCCTTTTCAGGGCTTTTTGTACATTTGGTTTCTATCTGTTTCCCAACTCTCACCTGTGGCTCTAAGAAGCAGCAGCGTGGCACAGCAACCATACTCCAATAAAACCCTCTTGGCAAGTATTGTTTCACCATATTCTCCATTATATTAATATGCATAATTGTAATGGCAAGTAAAATAGGATCTTTTGCTGCTTTTGTTTTATTATAATCAAGAAGTACAATGCCTCTATTTGAATATGATTAAGAGGATCTTTCCCACCCACTGTCAGGCCTGGGAAGATTTTTAAGAAGGTCCACTCCTTTTGTTAATGAGGTCCTCTGGCTCTGGAAAGTGTATAAAAGACTCTGAGGGTGAGGTTTTACTTTGGTGCTTAGTTTTTGCAAGAAGTTTGGAGTGCTAGATGAGGGCCTGATGTGGCCTCTGTGGCTGGCTGCTGCCTGAGGCCAGAGCTATGGGAAGGCCCTTCTCCCTTCCTGGCCAGCTGAAAAAACCCCATCACTGACCTTTGATGCCTATGGTTTGAGGGATCTGAGAACCCGCTGCTGCTGGGACCTGCTCCTGGACTTGAGATTATGCCCCTGAGGACTGTTCACGAACATATGTACTTAATAAAAGTTTGTTTCTTTCCTTCTCTTCTCATTTCTAATGTCTAACACAATGCCTTGTGCATTGTGGGTTTTTAGTAAATGTCAAATTTGATTCAATGTATCTATTAAGTGTTCATTAAGTGAAAGGTACTCTTTTTTTTGTTACTTCTAGATATACAAAAGCAAAAATGAAAGTAGTTAGTCTCCAATGAGCTTACACGTGTTGCATTTACTTGATAACTCTTTTTCCCCCACTGAGTTATTCACTTATTTCATGGAATTGGTTAAACAAGCTTCTGGGCTATATAGAATCAAACTAAAGATTCAGGTATCTGAAACCTCACTTCTGTTTCATACCAATGATATGCATGGATAGGTATTTAACCATAATTCTTTCTTTCTAAACCTCCAGTGAAGTTGGAAAATATCAATCACTCTTGTTCATAAGTGTCTAGCTTAAATATCTCCTGCTATAAAGATATCTTCCATGATTTACAGGTTTTTCTGTTTGTAAAGTGTCACTTATACAAATATTGGAATTTGTGAAATAAGAAAAGAGAAAAATACTCACCTGTGACTGTTAATAAGGTTTATGTTTTCGATAGATCTTAAAGTGAGATGAAAACTTGAATTTATACCTAAGGGGGAGGAGGGTGATTTGAAGGCTTCATGAAAGAGTCTCCTGTCCTAATGGGATTCCTGAAACTTGTTATTTTATATACATACATACATACATACATATATATATGTACATATATATGTACATATATATATATATAAATACACTCCAATTTTTCATTGCTAAACTATCGATGAGCAGGCTGTTTTCTAAATAAATTCATAACTAACAGAAAAGAGAACTTGAGGAGGTAATTATGAAAATTACTTAGGGGCAGAAATTTTCTTCCATCTCTGGTGGTGGTGATTTCTTTAAAGAGATTTATCAAATGAATAATGTGAAGAAAATCAAAAGCAAATATGAGAAGCTAGAAATACCTTCTAATTTGTTTATTTGTTTGTTTGTGTGGTGATTAAGCAGTTATAATCCTTGCAGAGATTCTTGCAGGGTTATTGTCATTACAAGGAAGCTGTAAATACATTTCTAAACCAAGAATTACTCTAGTTATTGTAGAATATGCCAGCTCTCAAGAGGCCTGTCTCCATGCCCCCTCTGGGGCGTTCTACTGAAATAATTTCTGGGTTAGTAACCAAATCACAATTAATTGAAACAAGCATCTCAGTGCAACCCCACAGCATGTTCTGAAGTTGAGTACGAAACCTCACATGATTTTACTTTGATATTTTGGACTCAAATGTAACCTTGGGGCAGAAACCACTGTTTTCAGGAGATTGAATGGCAGCAGAGAGCTCCAGCAGAGAACTCCAGCTGGTGGAAGTTAGTCAGTCAGCAACATTTATTGAGCGCCTACTGTGTGAAAAGCAGTAAGCACTGTGGGAGGGGAGAGCACAACAGAAATAGAAGACCTGGTCTATCTCCTCCAGAGCTCACAATGGGAGTTGGGAAGACAGAATACACATGTAAAAAGCTGTGGCAGAGTATTTTCACCAAGTAGCACACCAATGATCACAAATTAAGGGAGTTCACACGCACACACACACACACATAAAACATGAGTACATGAGTGCTGAAGGAGGTAGGGAAGAGTGATCCTAAACCCTAAGGGAGCTGAACCTAAGAAAAGAATCTTTAATCCAAGATTGGCCTCCCTTGCAGAGAGCTCTTTTGCACATCTTATGTTTGTGAAACAAGGAATGAGCCCTTTTGACATGAATTGCTTCACACTCCAAAATGATACCAGAAATAACTCTCTGGGGATGGCTTTGAAAGTGTAAAGTCTCTTGCAGGCAAATTTCCACCCTGAAGCAGAGACTGAATGGTAAATATTTACCAAAGACAACTCAAGTGTCTTTTTGTGTTTTCTTTTCTCACAACCTCTATTCCATCTTACTACCCTGACACTTGACTTCAGAGTATCATGACCCAGTGCTGTTAGTCAAATATGGCATTTTGGAATCAAATCTCTTGCTTTGGGGCATAAATCACTGCAGGAAAGAGCAGGAAATAAAAGGAAGAATTAATTTCTTGCTTTGGTGTTGCTGGCTCATACTTAGGTTTTGAAGATCATTTTTTTAAAATGCAGCAACACAGACAGAAAATACAGCATTCGTGATAAAGACTGCACAGGCAAAGGATTTGGGTAATGATTCAATTTGTTCTTGTTTCCTATAGGACCCAGTTTGAAATACTGATTTTTACGTTGCTTGTTAGACAATCAAATCAGTGGCTGTGAAAGCCTCTTGTCAAAATGAGAATATTCTATGTAGTAAAACAAAGGTATAATGGCAGCAAAATGTTTATCATTCCTCAGCACTGCCTTCCTCCACTCATACCCCAGTACCTCAAACATAGGTCCACAATCCTAGCAACCATTTCTGAAAATAGCCTATCAAAATTTATGGTTACTTTCTATGCAAGTTGGAGACACACTTAGACAGAAGGAAAGCCTTGTGGTAGTTTTGCCCATAATTGTGGAAAACTCATTTGTGCACATGTTCAACCATTTTTAATGTACTGAATTAGTTGATTCAAATTTGAGCTTCTTCATGCTGAGTTTATGATATTCAATGGTTAGAAACACAAAATCACAATCACAGAATTTCAGAGTGGGAAGGAATGACATATATCATTCTTTCACATAAGTATTTATCATTCCCACCCTTCTAGCAAGAACCCAAAGACAAAAAAACCCAAAACACCAAAAAACTCCCAAAATCTATCCCTGCCCTCAAGGAGGTCACATTCTGTAGGGGAAATAGGCAGGTATTCTTATCTCTGTTTGAAGAGATATGCTCTTTCTAATGTACCTGATATATTGTTATTTAGCCTTTGTGTAAATATCTGGGGCAGGAGTGGGGAACCAAGGCCTTGAGATCACATGTGGCCTTCTAGGTCCTTGAGTATGACCTTTTGACTGAGTCCAAGTTTTACAGAATAAATCCATTTATGAAGGGGATTTTTTCAGTGAAGTTTGGATTCAGTTAAAGGGCCACAATTGAGGATGTATCCTCAAGGCATCAGGTTGCCTACCCTGAACCCTGGGGGAAATCTACCCCTTCATTTCATTTTTGGATGGTATTCCATTCTATTTTTGGATGGTTCCAAGTGTTAGGAAGTTTTTTCCTTACATCAACCATTAATAATAACCAGGCATTATTAAAATGCTCTATCCATTTATAATTTCCTTTTATTCCATCCCTGCTAATCTAAATTCATTCTTCCTTCTAACTGTGACCTCTAATTCCTTCACCTCCTGCTCTAACTATGCTTTCTTATATTCATTTATTGGCAGCAGAAAATGAGCTAGAAGATAAAAAAGATTAAAGTTTAAAGAGTATGATTTGGGGTACTCCTGGAAGAAAAAAATGGGATGGGATAGACTAAAGTGTAAAATTCCAAGGATAGGCCTTGGCAAAGAGAATGGACACATCTTTGTTAGAGACAGAAGTAAAAGAGGGAGAAAAGTGTATCTCTCTCTCTCTCTCTCTCTCTCTCTCTCTCTCTCTCTCTCTCTCTCTCTCTCTCTCTCTCTGTGATTTCCAAGGGTTCTGAGATATATGATTGGGGAAATAGGCGACTTATATACAGTGGGCTCTATTTTCTCAGGGGAGAGGAATGGATGGGTGTAGTATGTAAATCTTGAGAAAAGAAGAAAAGGTTTAGAATCATCTTTAAAATGTTTAATTGAGAGGTAATTAGGCGGAAGTGAAAGAATTGCCTTGTAACAATGGCAGCCCATTTGAAATTGAACATAAATTTATAGTGGCCTAGAAAGCAGAGATGTGTGACGTTCTCCAGTAGCATGCGGATTAAACTGGAAGATGATGATATTGGGGGTAATCAAGGTATGTATAGGCATAGAGGACAATAGGACAGGGGCATGAAGAAGTCAAGAGAATAAAACAAAATAAAGTTGAACTGGTTAGTTATGGAGTCAAGATTGTAAGGGGAGGAAACTGAAGTCAAAAAAGCCAAAGAACATTGAGGGATAAAGGAACTGGAGATTATAGTGAGGAAAAAGAAGAGGTCACAGAGCAAGATACTGGAAGAAATGGAATGAAGGGAGATTTTTGCTGCATTAATACATATCAGATCTTTGGACCACAGAAATGAAATGCCCATAGGGGATACTGAGATCAAGGGTGTGACTTGTCCTTCTCTGTGGTATATTAGGTGTGGTACATTAAGAATCAAAGGAATCAAAGACAGCAAATGAATTATGGGAATTGACAAAGTTGAATTGGAAAACCACTTCTTTTAAGGAAAAATGTTTATGGAAGCATCAACATAGGCTGTTGCTGAAGTCCCTGATAGAAGGGCAAGTATTGGGTATGGAAAGAAAGACTATGATTGGAGGTACTAGAGTCCTTGATAAAGGAGGGAGTAGATAACTATGGCAAAGATCTGACTGAAATAGTCTAGGAAGAGAAAATCTGAAAGAAGAAACTATTGAATGAAAATAACAGAGGGACAGCCTACCAACAGGAGTAGGGATCTAGGACTTTTTTTCTCCTTTTCTCGGACCAGTGTGTTGTGTAGCATGAGAGAAGGTACATCCACACTGGAGAGCATGGACATAAATGCAGTGATTTGGTTAAAATAACTCCTGAAGTGAATTGATGAGTCAGAAGCATCCAATTCATTCCCTTATATTATCTACATATATAGCTATAAGCAATGAGAATTGATGTACTGATCCTGAGGCATCTGCTCCTTCACCAAATCCTGGATTTGTTGTTGTTTTGCTTTTTTCCCCTTTGCAGTGCATCATACTACCAACCACATTCTGTTACTGGATGTGTCTCTTTTTCCTTGGCTTCAGAAAAATCAAAATATCCTCTTTTTTTTCTGCCCTCTGTAACTATTCTTTTTCTGTACCTTTCTCTTTAAGATGAGTATTCCCAAAAGTTTTTGAAATCTTTAGCATTCTTCTCTTTGCACATGTGGAAATCTCATTCACTCTTGCAACTTCAAAATATAAAAATGAATCCCATATTTCCAGCCCTAATCTCTCTTCTGAGTTCAACTGTGATATCCTACTATCACATCAAACTCAATATGTCCAAATATAAGTAGCTCATTATTGTCACCTGAACATCACCATTTACTCAGTTGTTCTTGTTTGTTGATCAAATTAATGTATATAAAATGCTTTGCAAATCTTAAAGTATGATAAAAAAATGTTATCATCATAATTGTGTCCATTTTTTTATTCTTCCTTCTTCCCCACTGCTTATTGATATTCATTTATGTAGTTATAGCACCAACACTATATTCACAGCACCAATGGCAGCCATGAATGTGACGGCGTCATTCTGAATCATGAAATACAGCAGACTCTTCACATGGAAGACAGAACCAAAACATTTATTCAGACATCAGAAAGCCAAATCCATCATAGTAACAAATATCCACAATAACAAGGGACACTACCATCCCCAAGCCTTCCCTCTGTTAGAGTTCTTTCAAACAGGCTCCATTAAACAAATCACAAACAAGCTTTCATACTCATGGTAGCCAGCTGCCTATTTTCTCTTTCTCCTTCAGTTCTGACTGGTCTCTGACTCACTTCCTTTCAGCTCTGCTTTAGTCCCCCCTCTTCCCGTTCCACCCTTCCTACACTACCTCGTCCTGTTCCATGTGACTTCACTCATGTGACTCAGATTTCCATGTGACTTGAACAGGTCACATGAACCTCTTAATGGATGGGATAGATCTTCCCATTAAGAAGCAAAATTACATTAACAATAAGCAAAAATGAATTCTCAATACAGAAATCTTATCAATTTTCCTTCTACAATATCTCTTACATCAATCCTATCTTTATATCCATTTCCACCACTGATGGTAGAACTTCACTATCACATCTTTGGAACAAAACAAAACTTCTAATATACATTTTTTTCTTCCACTGTCTCTACTGCCCCAGCTTCCAGAAGCAATCTAGCCTGCCAGACTAACCTTCCTTGTTTTAAGATTTGGTAAAAGCTATTCTTTTTTTGTGACTCTCCATTCCAATTCAAACTTCCTTACCTGACTCATGCCCCTCTATATCACCCAACTTCTCTTGTCTGATTTTACCTTATTTACCCTTTATACATTAAGTGCTTCAGACTGACAGGATAACTCTCCATCTCCTGAAATCACATTTTTATCACATTATCCCTTATGCCTGGAATGACTTCCTTCCCCCTCTTTACCTTTGAATTTCACTTCCTTTCCATGAACCTGTTTTTGTTTTTTGTTGTTGTTGTTTTTTTTAGTTTAGATCTTATTACATGATACTGCTTTACTTCATTGGCAATGGGGAATGCGACATTAAAAGTATTCACTTTAATACAGCATATCTTTTAATACTCTCTCTCCCTTCATCAAACACCTTATAGGATAAAATCTTGGTGAATTTCTTAAATCACCAAAACATAGGAATGCTACATAAGCAAATTCTGGATTAACTTCAGTGTTCAGAGATTTCATTTCTGTAATCCAGTAACATCCAAAGGGAAGCTTGTAACCTTTTGCTCTGACTCCAAAGGAGTGTGATCCTATTTCAGGTTATGTGTATGATTGATTAATTAGACAGTGGGAAGATGGGATACATCTTCTGCTGATGTATCTGAGCTGCTGAAACCTACTTAAATGACTACAGATTGAATTGTGAAATTTTCAGTGTGAACACTTGTACCTTGGAAATCTGTAAATACTGCAAATCAGGGCTTGATTTATTGTTTTTTTAATTGTCCAGATTAAATAAAGTGTTGGAGAAAATGTTAATAATTCAGATTAAACTTAAAAGTATGTCATACACACACACACACACACACACACACACATACACATAGTGTATGTATGTATTTGTAGAGGGACACTTTGTTAAACATTTTACCAGCACCTCCCCAGATACATCACATTCTTCCTGGGTTGACTAGTCATGGGCCTATCTGTACCACAACCACACTATCCCCTTCACTCATAATAACTCAAAGTTCCCCACCTCTGCACCCCTGCCCTTACTTTTGGCTTCCCATTACCTAGTTGTTGAATCCTGTTATAGGCGGTTATAACCTAATGTCATTCCAGGCACTCACAACAACTGCACAGGCAACAAAATTTCCCATTAACTCTATCATTCCAGCATATCGTATCACCTCATTGTTCCTACCTCAGATCACTTTATGGCTGCTGCTGGTGCTCCAGCAGGTGGACTTTGCATTCTGGAGCAGTGGCTGTCTGTGAGTCAGATGGCTCTATCTTTCAAGTTTTGTCTTGTTTTTGTGGGAAAATGAGTAGAACAGGATGAACAAGCACCATTTGGTTTACTATTTCCATTATAAATCTCATTAACTTATCTTTCCTCCCAAATTTACACCTTTTCTTTACTTCTGTATTTCTCTCAAGGGTGCTAAGAACCTTCTATTCTTCTGGGTCCTGAAACTCCTCATTATCTCTCTTCACTCAACTGAAACTGCTCCCTTCAAAGGTACCAATATTCTTTTAGTGGCCATATGTGATGGCCTGTTCTCAATACTCATTCTTCTTGACTTCTCAGTAGAATTTGACACTGTTATTCACCCTCCCCTCTCAAATACTTATTCTGTTCTACAGGTTGTTTAAAGGAATGTGTGTTATTTATATTAAAAAAAATTCTCATATCTGCATATTTTGAAAAGTTAGAAACAGAAATTCTAAAGTAGTTAAAAATCTTCCAAAATGCAGAACTCTGTTGGATTTTGAACCCATTTATTAGAAATATAAATAGTCAACTCCTCTTTAGTTTGTAGGGCAATTGCTTTACATCAGGGAAGATGGAAATTTAATAGCTGATTTTCAACAAAAACCTTTTCATATTTGGTGGATAGGATGGGAAAATGAGTATTATATCTTAATAAGTACAGCCTGTAATATCCTTTTCCCATTTGGTTCAGTTTATCTGTGTGAGGTAAGTTTTTCGTTACGACAATCTTTAAAATGAAATAAACTGAAATTAGAACCAACCCTCTAAAAAATATCACAATGTGTCAAACCAAGATTTTCAAAAATAACAAAGCATAATCATATTACTGTCACCAGAAAAAATCATTACCAATAATTGTGTTATAAAGAAAAAGTTTTTTTGTGCCAATGATGCATAAAATGCTTTAAAAATATAAATTCATCTTAACATCATCAATGTTGTTATTCTCATATAAAGTAGATAATATATATAAGAATTAGCATAATAGCACATAAATATGACATGCATAAGTAAGTATATTGAGAATATGCTACTAAACATTGTTTTACTGATAGGGATAGCTGACCAAAAATGTCTGGATTGCTGACCTCTTAGACTCATTTTTCTTGGTTTATAAAATGAGAATATTGGACTTGATGAACCTCTAATGTATTTTTTCCTATGGGGAAAAGATAGAGTGATTTGCACCATGTAGGTATACTTCATCATTGCCAAAATAGATAATAATGGAATGGGGAAGAAATAGTTAATTTTCCACCTCCAAAGGCATTCCACAAATTTTCATTGTGTTGAACCAGATAATGACTTCAGGATGATTTTCATAGACTGCTTCTACTAAACTAATTTCTCTTGTGTTCTCTGCTCTATCTGCAGACTTAAATATCTAAGCCTAAGAAGAAAAATGAATGAAAATCCAATCTTTTCTATTCTTTTATTTAAAGCTCTGGACAATTGCAGAAGAAAAAAAGGCCCCAGGGGTTGAGAAATAGAGATTAGAAATATTGTATAAGAAAACTATTTTCTACAACATATCTCTTGGCATATGGTAGTTTCTAATTTTGAATATTAATAATAAGTTAGAGAACAATGATGGTTTTACTCAGTGCTATGCCACCTTGTAATTTGCTTTCCTAAATTTTATGATTTCCTAAGTGGTTTTCATTGGCACCTGGATGAAAAACATTATTTTTTAAGATATCAGTTTCTAATCAAGGAGTTCAATATATATTAGAAAATATTATGATTACATAATCGATGTTAGTCAATGGCCAATCTGATTATTATTAATTTTTTAAACTGAAATAATGGAGGTAGTCAGGTATAGCCCACAGAGATATACAGAAAAAAAATTAAACATTGATGCTGTTCTTGTGCATATGAATATGACTGAAAGGTCTAAAGATTGGCTCATGGAATTATATCCAGAAGGTATTTCTCATGTATTAACCAAATTATAAAGGATCCCTCCATAACAAATGAATGGAGTGACCATTCACATGGGAAAATCTCAAATATCATGCACAGGTGATATGGACACCAAGGAAGTCTTTGGGATGGTTCTCTTACTTCAACTTCCTCTCACAGTACTAGGTCTAGGTTCCAGGAGACTACTATAAAAAAAGTCACATTCAAATATACTCAAGGAGCAGGGTATTCTATTGTAGGGTAAAACATTCATTACTTTAGATCTTTAGCCCTTACAGATGTATTTCAATTTATTCAAAACCAGTCACTTAATGACATTTTGATATTTTTTATTTTTTACATTTATTTGTTTTTAGTTTTCAACATTTATTTCCACAAGATTTTAAGTTCCAAATTTTCTCCCCATCTCTCCCCTCTCCCACTCCAAGACAGTATGCATTTTGATTGCCTCTTCCCCCAATTTGCCCTCCCTTCCATCACACCTCTCCCTTCCCTTATCCCCATCTCCTCTATCTTCTTGCAGGGCAAGATAGATTTCTATACCCCATTGCCTGTATTTCTTATTTCCCGGTTGCATGTAAAAACTATTTTTAACATTTGTTTTTTAAAACTTTGAGTTCCAGCTTCTCTCCCTTCCTCCTTCCCCATCCATCCCGTCTGAGAAGGTAAGTAATTCAATACAAGTTATACATGTGTAGTTATGCAAAAGACTTCCATAAAAGTCATGTTGTAAAAGACTAGTTATATTTCTCTCCATCCTATCTTGTTCCCCATTTATTCTGTTCTCTCTTTTGACCTTGTTCCTCCCTGAAAGTGTTTACTTCTAATTACCCCTACTCTCACTTGCCCTCCCTTCTTTCATTTCCCCCCACAACTCACTTCTCCCCTTCTCCCCCAGTTTCCTGTAGTGTAAGATAGATTTTCATACCAAATTGAGTATACATGTTCCCCTCCATTGAAAATGCTTTTTCTTGTCTCTTTTAGGATAGATAATTTGCCCCATTCCATTTCTCCCTTTCTCCTCCCAATATATTCCTTTCTCACCCCTTAATTTTACTTTTTTTAGATATCATCCCTTCCTATTCAACTCACCCTGTGCCCTTTGTCTATACATATATAATCCCTCCAACTATCCAAATACTGAGAAAAGTCTCAAGAGTTACAAATATTATCTTTCCATGTAGGAATGTAAACATTCCAACTCTAGCAAATCCCTTATGATTTCTCCTTCCTGTTTACCTTTTCATGCTTCTCTTGATTCTTGTGTTTGAAAGTCAAATTTTCTATTCAGCTCTGGTCTTTTCATCAAGAATGCTTGAAAGTTCTCTATTTCATTGAATGATCATTTTTCTCCCTGAAGTATTATAATCAGTTTTGCTGGATAGGTGATTCTTGGTTTTAATCTTAGCTCCTTTGACTTCTGGAGTATTATATTCCAAGCCCTTTGATCCCTTAATGTAGAAGCTGCTAGATTCTGTGTTATCCTGATTGTATTTCCACAATACTCAAATTGTTTCTTTCTGGCTGCTATATTTTCTCCTTAACCTGGGAACTCTGGAATTTGGCTACAATATTCCTAGGAGTTTTTCTTTTTGGATCTCTTTCAGGTGGATTCTTTCAATATTTGTTTTACCCTCTGCTTCTGGAATATCAGGGCAGTTTTCCTTGATAATTTCATGAAAGATGATGTCCAGGCTCATTTTTTGAACATGACTTTCAAGTAGCCCCATAATTTTTAAATTGTCTCTCCTGGATCTATGTTCCAGGTCAGTTGTTTTTCCAATGAGATATTTCACATTGTCTGCCATTTTTTCATTCCTTTGGTTTTGTTTTATAATTTGTTGATTTTTCATAAAGTCATTAGCTTTCATTTGCTCCATTCTAACATTTAAGAAATTATTTTCTTCAGTAAGCTGTTGGATCTCCTTTTCCATCTGGCCAATACTGCTTTTTAGGGCATTCTTCTACTCACTGGCTTTTTGATCTCTTTTGCCATTTGGGTTGGTCTATTTTTTAAAGTGTTATTTTCTTCAGCATTTTCTTGAGTCTCTTTAAGCAACCAGTTGATTAATTTTTCATGATTTTCTTGCATCACTCTCATTTCTCTCCCCAATTTTTGCTCTGCTTCTATTACTTGATTGTCAAAATCCTTTTTGAGCTCTTCCATGGCCTGAGATCAATTCATATTTTTCTTGAAGGCTTTGGACAGAGGAGCTTTGACTTGTTTTTTTCTGTTTGCATGCTTTGATCTTCCTTGTCACCAAAGAAAGATTCTATAGTCTGATTCTTTTTCCTGGTTTTTGCTTATTTCCCCAGTCATTTACTTGACTTTTGAGATCTTTGTCAAGATAGTTCTCTGCTTCCAGTGAGGATGGGGGTGGGGTGTACTGTCAACTGCTTGATCCCCTCATAATCAGTGGGCCTAGAGCTCCAGAAACAGTGACTGCAGCTGCTCCTGCTGCTGCTGTGGCTGCTGTGAGTTCCTCTGCCCCCTCTCCCCTCAGCCACCCTTGGGCTCAGGACAGACAGCTCCACTCTCCTGCACTCTCCCACAGGCTTTTCCCAATTTATCCTCAGTATTTTGGGGTCATGAAGTCTGGAAACCACCACAGGTGTGAGAGATTCAGTCTCCCCAAGACCTGCTCAGGTCCCCTCTGTACACTTGCTTCCCACACTGGACTGTGCTCTGCTCCCAGTGTTGTGCAGTAGACACTTCCCCATAACCTTTCAGGCTGTCTTGGGCTAGAGGTTTGCTTCACTCCATCATTCTGTGAGTTCTGCAGCTCCAGAATTTGTTTAGAACAATTTTTACAGGCATTTGGCTGGGCTTGACAGGAATACTCTAGAAGGTCCATGCTCTTACTCTGCCATCTTGACTCTGCCCCCAATAATGACATTTTTAGATCTTAATCATTACTACCTATGTAACAGTAAGGTAAAATAAATATCACAGATACTCTTATATTAAAGCTCATGCAGATCTCACCCTAGGACCAGCCAGTAGCAGGATCTTGCCCCTAGAGCCAGCCTGCAGTGAGATCACCCCAGTACCTGCCACCAGTGAGACCCCACCTCTGGATCTAGCCAGCAGAAAGACTCTGCCTCCATAGCAAGCCAGCAATGAGGACTCATATCTGTGAGACCTCAACCACAGAATAGTCTAATAGGAAAACCATGTCCCCAATACAACACTTTTCACACAAATAAAGTCAGATCTAAACAACTGGAAAAATATCAATTGCTCATAGGGAGGCTGAGCCAATATAATAAATATGACAATTCTACCTAAATTAATACATCATTCAGTACCTCACCCATCAAAGTACCAAAAATGATTTTATAGAGCTAGAAAAAATTATAACAAAATTTATCTGGAAGAACCAAGGTCAATAATACAAGAGGAAGTTATAAAGAAAAATGTGAAGAAAGGTGGTCTAGACATACTAGATTCCAAATTGTACTATGGAATGTTAATTATTACAACAATCTGGTACTGGGTAAGAAACAGGGTGATGGATCAGTGGACTAGACTAGATGCACAATAACTTGTAGCAAGTGACTGTTGTAATGTAGTGTTTGATAAACCCAAAAATCCATGGTTTGGGGACAAAATCTTATTATTTGACAAAACTGCTAGGAAAACTAGAAAATGGCATGGCAGAAACTAGGTATAGACCAATATCTCACACTATATACCAAGAGAAGGTCAAAATAGATATGTGATTTATACATATAATGTGGTACCATAAGCAAATTAGAAGAGTATGGAACAGTTTATGATTGCACTTGTATAACTCATATCAGATTGTTTAATCATCTCAGGAATGGTGGAGGGCAAAATTGGAGGGACAGAATTTGGAGCTCAAAACTTTAGAAAAAATAAGAAATAAAAATTGTTTTTGCATGTAGTTGGGTAGAAAAATATTTTAAGGAAATAAAGCAAATGCAGGGAAAATGAATATATCACAATTCATAAATAAACATTGGTCATACTTTCTTTCATAGGCAGACAGAATGATAGTGCATGCTAACTTCCCTGCTCATCTCCAATTTCATGTCTCCAACTGTTTTTGAGGAATCTCAAACTAGAGGTCCAGTAGACATCTTAAACTCAAAATGTTCAAAACAGAATTTTTTTTGTTTCCTCCTAAACTCCCCCCCACCCTTTCTTAATTACTGTGGAGGGCAACATTGTCCTCTTAATCCTTCAGGATCACAACGTAGCAGTCCTTGACTCCTCACTATTTCTGAACCTTCCCACATATCCAATTTGTTTCTAAGGACTGTTGATTTCAGTTTTTGCGAAATCTCTTGAATATGTCCTCTTCTTTCCTCAAAACAAAGTCAAGTGCAAGTCATGTCATCAGTTCTCTGATTGCACGGTCTTTTTCGGCAACAAAGGTGGAATACAGTCTTGTGAGTAGATGTAGCTGGCTGAATGGGGACCCAGCTGGCTGAGCAAATCAGCTCCTCCTCCCTTGTCTGCTTACCCCTCCCCTTCCTTTTCCTCTCCAAAGGTAAATTTGGATGGCCAAAAAATGTCCAGTTGAGTTGAGTTTTACGGGTTCCTTTCCTTTCCTTTCCTTTCCTTTCCTTTCCTTTCCTTTCCTTTCCTTTCCTTTCCTTTCCTTTCCTTTCCTTTCCTTTCCTTTCCTTTCCTTTCCTTTCCTTTCCTTTCCTTTCCTTTCCTTTCCTTTCCTTTCCTTTCCTTTCCTTTCCTTTCCTTTCCTTTCCTTTCCTTTCCTTTCCTTTCCTTTCCTTTCCTTTCCTTTCCTTTCCTTTCCTTTCCTTTCCTTTCCTTTCCTTTCCTTTCCTTTCCTTTCCTTTTCCTCCCTCCCAGCCTGATGTCTTTTTTTTCCTGGACCTCATTAAAGTGGCCATGCCCTGGCTACTTCTTCAACGGGTCTATTCAATGAATAGGTGTTACCTCACCCTAAGTGAGTACTTTCAAAGACTTTGGCCTAAAGGGACAGAGGTCTCCCAGTGCATCTTGGGTCATCTCCAATCATCCTGATGAATATCTGGTCAGTGGATTCAGATGACTCTGGAGGACAAGTGAGACTGGTGACCTTGCACAGCCCTGCCTCACTCAGAACAAAGTCAAGTGCAAGTTGTCATCTTTTATCTGATGGCATGGTTTTCTTTGGCAAGCTTCCCCAATGATATAGGAAAAATCAGAAAGAATGTCTATTATACAGATTGTGATATGCAGTTATATGAATAATGAGCTAATTCGGTCCTTGTCCCTGTTTACCTTGATTATTATATCAGCCTTCTCTTTGGACTTGTATCTTTTCCCTCCTTTCTACAATTCTTTTTCCACATAGCTGCCAAACTGATATTCTTAAAGTGCAGTTCTGAGTATGTCACCCCTTGTTCATGAAGCTTTGGTGACTCCCCATTGCTTTTAGAATAAAGTATACATTTCTCTGGCATTTATAATACTTCACAATCAAACTCTAACCCATCTTTCTTTATAGATTTTATCCCATAGCCAAACTGACCTATTGTATTTCTCTGAGTATGGCATTAGATCTCTTGTTGTTACCTTTGTGTGGGTTCTTTCACATATGGAAAGGTCTTGCTCTTTACCTCTGCCTTTCAGAACCATTAACCTCTCTCAAATATTAGTTCAAGTTCCACTTCCATTTGGTCACCTTTCCTAATTCCCCTAGTTGTTAATAGCTTTTACTACATTACTTGGTATTGATTTTTATATACCCTATATTTACTTATCTATAAACGTGTTACCTCATAAAATGTAAGCTACTTGAGGGAAGTGACTTATATTCTTTTTTTTGTAGCACTTAGTCTAGTTCCTGTCACAAAATAAGCACTCAAGAAATATTTGGTGGTGGACTCAACTAATTCTTTCCCTTTCTCTTTCTATCTCTGCTTGCCTGTCTTCTTTGTCTGTTCATCTATCTATCTATCTATCTATCTATCTATCTATCTATCTATCTATCTATCATCTATCTATTCATCTATCTATCTATCTATCTATCTATCATCTACCATCTAATCTATCTATCTATCTATCTATCATCTATCTATTCATCTATCTATCTATCCATCCATCCACCTATCTATCTATCATCTACCATCTAATCTATCTATCTATCTATCATCTATCTATTCATCTATCTATCTATCCATCTATCTATCTATCTATCTATCTATCTATCATCTACCATCTAATCTATCTATCTATCTATCTATCTATCATCTATCTATTCATCTATCTATCTATCCATCTATCTATCTATCTATCTATCTATCTATCTATCATCTATCTATTCATCTATCTATCTATCCATCCATCCATCTATCTATCTATCTATCTATCTATCTATCTATCTATCTATCTATCTATCTATCTATCATCTATCATCTAATCTATTTATCTAATCTATCTATCTATCTATCTATCTTTCATCATTAGCATCATCTATGCACTATCATCTATTTATAATTTATCTATTATTTATCTACCTATCTAGCTATCTCTTGCATAGTCACTGAAAATGAACAATGAGCTAAACTCAGAATTAAATAAAAGAGCCCATGGGGAAGTTGCAAAGTTTATTCAATGATCTGAAATTTTCCCCTGAAACCAATGTTCCCCTTTTTAATATTAATACTTTACCAGTATTATTATGTTGCTATAAATCATAGACCACTATTTCAAAATAATCAAAAATTATTATGATTCAGAGGGCAATGGAAAAGCTACAAATAAGGAACTATGAAGTAGAAACAGAATAAAGGATATCATCAAAGAAATGTATAATTCAAAAAGAAGATGGGCTGATAATATAGTCAGAACAAAAGATTAGTGGAAAGCTCGGGTGCTCCATAATTAAACCTGAAATGCCAAGAAAATGTGAGGAAGGCTTCCCACACATAAATTGGATCCCCTATGGTGAACTTATAATAGAACATGGATAAGAGGCACCCAGAAAGAAACTCATTCTTTTTACGGGGGGGATATTTACATTAATAAGCTAACAGATGCATTTAAATATTATTTTTAGAGTATTTTTAGATCGCTAATGAAGGTGATAATAGAAAAATACACTTTATCTGAGACTTAGGTCAGGCTCTAACAAACTCAAGGAAAGTAATTCTTCATATTTTTAAACCAGTAGTAACTTTTCACTCCCTCTACTTTCATAGTAGCTCAGTCTAATTCTGGCTCTAAAGTACCTATTTTCATAGGCCACAGAAATAAAAATTGTATGTTATTTGCCATATATGAGACCTTGGATCAGTCATGACCTCCCTGACCTCATTGATATCATATGTAAAATGAATGCAGTGAATTTGTTGGCCTCTAAATTTCCCTCCAGCAAGGAATTCAAATCTATGGTACTATGATTCTATAAAGGATAGATATTATCTAATATGCTTCTTTCTTAAACCCAACATGTACAAAACTGAACTTATTTTTCTTGCAAAGCTCTCTCTTCTTCTAAACTCCCCTATTACTATTGAGGATACCATTATCCTCCTAGTCATCCAGACTCACCACCTATGTGTCATCATGGACTTATCATTCACTTTCACCAACACCAAACCTCATATCTAATCAATTGTCAAATTCTCTAGATTCTGCCTTTGAAATTTGTTTGGCATGTACCCTTTCTTTCCTTTTTACATTGCTATCACCCTAAAAGAGATCCTTTTCATTTCACACCTGGGCTATTGCAACAGCCTGCTTGTTTGTATCCCTACTTTAAGTCTGTCTTCATTCTAGTCTGTCCTGCATTCAGCTATTACATTGTTCTTCCTAAAATGCTCGTATAACAAGTCACATCATATTACTTAAATTTTAGTGGCTCCCTATTACCTCCAAGACCAAATATAAAAATCTTCTGTTTGAGCTGCGGCAACATGGTGGCGGTCTCAATGTCAGCAGCTCTGAGGCAGGCTCTGGGGGCCAGAAGGGCAGTGGCCGTGGCCTCCCAACTTCCCACTAGGTCACTGAGCACTTCCACATGGTGGCTGGCAAAGGACCAAACTCAAGACACGCAACTCATCACAGTTGATGAAAAATTGGATATCACTACATTGACTGGTGTTCCAGAGGAACATATCAAAACCAGAAAAGTTCAGATTTTTGTTCCTACTCGCATTAACATGCAATCTGGAGTAAACAACACAAAGAAATGGAAGATGGAGTTTGATACCAGAGAGCGATGGGAAAACCCTTTGATGGGTTGGGCATCAATGGCAGATCCTCTATCAAACCTGGTTCTAACCTTCAGTACAAAAGAAGATGCAATTGCATTTGCAGAAAAAATTGCTGGAGCTATGATGTTCAAGAGAGAAAGGTCCCCAAACCTAAATCCAAGTCTTACAGTGCAAACTTTTCTTGGAGCAAAAGAACAAGAGTGTCCAACAAATAGATCGGCACTGATTGTATCTGTGTCTGACTGTGAATAAAGTCGGCTGTGCAGTATTTATAGTCCACGTATAATACATCTCTTAATCTCCTAATAAATGTGACCTTTAAACTAAAAAATAAAATCTTCTGCTTGACTTTTCATATCTTTATAGTCGATTGTCTTCTTCCATTGACAGTATTTTCACATTTTACTCTCTTCTAAGCACTCTGATCCAATGCCACTGTTTTTATTGCTGTTTTTCATCCACAATGCTGTATCCTCAGATTGTACATTTTCTTTTTTTTAACAACCAAACTCTAATTTTATAAAAAATCAATGTGTTTCTGATTTTATAGAAATTAGTTCTTTGGTATTGACACTCCTATATAAACTCATGACATAAACAAAACTTAAAGAAGATATGCTTGAGTCATTTTTCAGATGTTGAGGACTGATATCTTCTGTTTCCTCTATTTTCAGACATAGATAGGGATACTTGTGCCTTGTCTAAGTTCTGATTTCAAATACCCTTCAAAATCATATGATAGAAAGATCACAGGTTTCTTCTTTAGTAATCTTGGGATTCAGTGGTCTGTGAATGGTTGTCAGAGAGAACAACGTATCCCTTTCAATGCTGTTGATTAGGACAACCCATACAGAAGAAACTTCAAGTCATGTAGAGATCTTCCCAGACACATTTTACATATATAAAAAGTATATAATTAGTCTTTGGTATGTGCCTTATATTTCTCTTGGTTCTTGTATGTCGAATCTTCTATTAAGTTCAGGATGATTTTTTAAACAAAGTCTTCAAAGTCTGAGAGTTTATCAAATGTCCATTTTTTTTTTCACTCAAAATAGTACTTAACTTTTCAGGGCATGATATTTTTGGCTGGAGTCCCAGTTCTTTTGCTCTTCAATATATTATGATCCAAGACCTGCAGTCCTTTATTGCATATGCTGTTAGGTCTCCAATTATGGCACCAACATATTTAAATTATTTTAATCTTGATGCTCTTAATACTTTTTCCTTGAATTGGGGGTTTTGGAATTTGACTATGATATTCCTATGAGTTTTCCTCTTTTAAATAGTGATTGATGGATTTTTTTCTATTTTTACTTTACCCCTTGTTCTAATGATTCAGGACAATTTTCTTTATTTCTTGTATACTGTATCAAGATTTTAAAAATAATAACTATCAATTAGTATGATTATTTCTATATTTTATCTTCTCGATATATCCTCCAAATCTGTTGTTTTTCATATAAGCTGTTTAACTTTCTCTTCTCTTGTTTCAGTATTCATATCTTTTTAATTATTTCTTGATCTCTTACAGTTTCATTGGTTTCACTTTGCCATTTTTCAAGTTGTCACTATCTTTCTTAAGATTTTCTAATTGGTTGATTTTCCTTTCATGACCTTTCTGTTTTTCTTGGATTATTCTTATATTTTTTCAAAGTTTTTCCTCTATCTCTGTCATTTGATTTTTAAAATCTGTTTTAAGATCTTCTATGAATTCTCTTTTGGGCAGGTGATCATGTGACATTACTCTTTGGGGATTTCAATATTCTCCTCTTTCTCCTTTGCCTGTGCATTTTTTGTGGTAATCGCTAAATTTTTGTAATCACCTCTATCCTTGGGGTAAGGGAAATGGTGCCACCTCCCCCAGATCTTCAGTTCTCCCCTCCAGCCTGGAACCAAAGTCAAACCTCCAACCTCCTGTAAGTGCCCACAGCCAGGGGCTTTCTGCCCTACAGATTGTGCATTTTCACTAACTGTTTCCCACACTTGGAATTCCCTCACTTTTCATTTCCATTTTTTTTGGCTTCTGTGACTTTCTTCAAATCCCAACTAAAATCTTACCTTTTATAAGAAGCCTCTCCCAATATCCCTTAATGATAGTGCCTTCCCTCTATAGCTTACCTTAAAATTATCCTGTATAAAATATTATATTTGTATATATTTACATGTTGTCTTCTCAATTTGACTTTGAGCTTCCTGAGAACAGAGAGTATATTCTTGTTGTTGCGTTCATCCTTCATAGACAAAGAAGATCATGCCCTCAGAGAAATGATGACATGACTTGCACTTGACTTTGTTTTGAGTGAGGGAGGGCTGTGCAGGTCACCAGCCTCACTTCTCCTCCAGAACCATCTGAATCCAGTGACCAGATATTCATCAGGATGACTGGATTCTGATTTTCTTTGCATCTCCAGCACATAGCACAATATGTGATAAATAGTAAGCTCTTAGTAAGTGCTTTTTAACTTGACTTCTTCCTAAAAATGAGAGAACCAAGGCTGAGGGTGTTTAGGTGAATTACTTAAAGTCATACAATTAAGTGAGTAACAGAGTAATGTTTCAGACACGGAGTTATTTTTTTTTTTACTCCAAATACAATATTCTTTCCACTATACTATTCTATTTCTATTATTTTATAGAATCAAAAGGGGCTAGTTATATTAAAAATGAATAACCTCTGATCTGGGTTTCGGGGAGAGGATGCTGAAGAATTTGAAAAATCATATAATTCAGTTTAATTCTTTATGCATTTACTGAGTATGCACAATGTGCCTAACTTTGTTTCAGATGACAAGAAGAGCAACCGTCTTGCTATCCTACAGTATGTCCTGATGACCACTCAGGGTTCAGTGCCCTAATGAGGCCAAGGTATTGATTTTGGGCAGTGTTTCAAGAAGATGGGCAGTTAAAGAGAAAAGAAGAAATAACTGGTACTACAATAGGACTTTAGGGTCAGATTTACAAAGAACTCATACATGGCCTCTTCATCACTTAGAAGAATTCTTCTTCCACACAAAATCCTCAAGCTGGAGGCTGCCTTTTGTGATATGTACTTCCCTTACCCACTTTCTTTGTTTAATTTAACAAAATTTTCATTCAAATTAGATATGTAGGTTCCTAGACCTCAAACCCCTCTAGGGATGACTCTGATGATGATATATGTATATGATATACATAATAATATATGTAATGTACACACACGCAGAAAGAACACATACACACACACACACACACACACACACACACACAAGATCTATCCCCTATCCCTAAGGAGCTTACAATATAGTAAGAGAGGCACTTCAGGAAACAGTTGAATAATATAGAACATTATGTGAATAAGTTACAAAAGGCGTGATACACTATATTTCTATTTCTGCTTAGGTGATCAAGACTAAGTTGGAGGCTATAATTCCATTTTTATGCAGTTATAATTAAAGCTAGCCATTTGTAGCCTTGTCACACCCAAGATATCAATTATACAAAATATGAAGCAAATATCCAAAATGACATATTTTCAAAAAATGAAATACTTTCACAAATGTCCATTTGAATGCCATATGTGCCATCTCAATTTCTTGACATCAATTGATGTGAAGATAGTTTCCTCTCTGCTTTTGCTGAGTTTTTTCTTCTTTCCCTTTGCTTCATTTACATTCAGAAAGAGCATGTCTCAATCCAGTGACTGAAGCATCTCAATTTATCCCAGAGAAGGAGACTGAATCAGAGCTCTCACAGATCATGGACTGTGGCCTCACTGAATAGAGGATAAATGGATGGAAGAAGAAAAGTGTGAAGAAAGAAAACTTGTTTATGCATCAAAAATTTCTATAATCAGCACTGATGGGAAGTGAAATAACAAAGAAACTGATAATTTAATTAGAGTTTAGTCTCATTAGACAGTTTAATTTCACTCAAGCACAACAGCAATTTTACTTATTTCTAAGCTTATCCTTTTTATCCCTACCTTAAAAAATTACTTTCTCCCCTTAGGATACTGCAATCCTCTTTAATTCTTGTGAATCACAAACTACGAAATAAAGGTAGAGAG
Source organism: Notamacropus eugenii (assembly GCF_028372415.1). Lineage (NCBI taxonomy): Eukaryota > Metazoa > Chordata > Mammalia > Diprotodontia > Macropodidae > Notamacropus > Notamacropus eugenii. The sequence continues at coordinate 387,899,960 of NC_092876.1, forward strand.
AACATAATTTCATTCAAAAAATATTTATGAGATGCCTACTATGTACAAAATGCAGAGCTAGGAATTTAAAGATAAAACAAAACCATACTTGCTTATGAAGTAGAATTTACATTCTAATGGCAGGATATAATGCAAACACAGATAAAGAAATAAAATGCAGTTTGAAGAAGGGGAAAGTATTAATGAGGAAAGTTTGATGAAGGAAATATAATGGGAAGCGTCCATTTTGAGGTTAGAGCTAAACTTAGAGGTTTGGAGTTCTAAATTCTCTCCCTCCCAACCTCCCTTTGAGAAGGCAAGCACTTTGATACTGATTATGCATGTGAAGCCATCCAAAATGTATTTTCATATTAGTCATGTTACAAAAGAAGATGAAAAATGAACCAAAAAAGTATACTTCAATCTGCATTCAGAGTTAGCTGATTCTCTCTCTGGAAGTGGATAGAATTTTCATTATGTCCTTTGGAATTATTGTGGATCAGTGTCTTGGTCAGAGCAGCTAAATCTTCTGTAGTTGGTCACAGACTCCTACCACATCCATAAATCTAGTAGATATATTTTCCCATGCTCCCCTAATTTACTTATGATACCGTACTCTGTGTCTAAATCATTTATTCATTTTGACTTCATCTTGATATATAGTGTGAGATAGTGATCTATGCTTAGTTTCTGCCCAAATGCTTTTTCCAGTTTCCTAGAAATTTTTGTCAAATGTTGAGTTTTTAATCTAAAACCTTAAGATTGTTGGGTTTATTCAAACACTAGAGTACTATGGTCATTTAGCACTGTGTGTTGTATACTTAATGTATTCCACTGATTCACCACTCTATTTCTAAGCTATCACTGGATAGTTTTGATGATTACTCTGAAATTGTAACTGGGATCTCTGTTCTTCTGTGGCCACATGGGACTGTGACTCAAAACTCTATATGTATGTGCAATGTAACAGAGTCCTTCACTCTGTGACAGCAAAGGGTTCCTGTAATTTCCTTCTCATCAGTTGTCTGACCCTCTTATTATCTGTGGACTGAGAACTTCAGAAGTTGTCACTGCAGATTCAATTACCCACAAGATTTACTACTGGCTTGCTGTTGTGTGTACTGTACTGGACCACACTCTACTTGTACCCTCTTCCAGGAACTCTTGTGTCCAATTCACATTTTTCTTTGAGGCATTGCTTGTAGCTGCTTTGAATTCATTGTCTTCTTCTGAGTTTGTGTTTTGATCTTCGCTGTCACTACAGTAGCTTTTTGTGGTCAGTTTATTTTTAAAAAATCATTTTCACACCCAATTTAAAAAAAAAATTAAACTTTGTTAATGTTGGGCACTGTTCCTAGTGTACGTGGGGAGAGAGGCACCTTTTAAAGCTTCAAACTTTTCTTACTGATATTTTCAGAGAGAGTTTTAGGATAGTTGAAGTTTTTAATTCTTCCAAGGTGGTGTGATCTGGGGAGAAGTGTGGTCACTGCTCTCTTCATCTCTATTCTGATCCTTACCCAGGAAGGGCAATTGGTATTGTTTCTCAAGGTCTCTGATCCCTTGGGATTGTGATACTATTTCTCAAGGTCCCTGATCTCATGTGACCAAAAACAAAACTGCTTTTCAGGGCTCTTATTTCCTCTTGACCAACTGTAGTCCTCTCTGCCTCTCACCTATGACCCAGAAATTGGTATAGATAATGGAATTGCCAAACAGCCACTGGTCCTGTGTGCAGTGCTATCACAGGGGTCTCCTATAACTTCTTTCTTATAAGTTGCAAGGTCTCCTTGCCATCTGTGGCTTGAGTGCTCTCAAAGCTACTGCTGCTTCTGTTGCCACCACTTGATCCCAACCCTGATGTGAACTTTGGTTCAGCCTCCTGTTCCATGTCACAGATCTCTCTTTCTGACCTCCTAAGTTGTTCTGCACTAGAAGAGTGTCTCACTCTGACCTTCTGTTAGCTTTGCCACTCCAGAATTCAACTTGAAGTGTTTTTAAAGTAGTTTGGACTAGAGTGCTGGAAGAACTTTGCTGAATGCTTCTCTACACTGCCATCTACCTTCCACTTCTCGTTTTCTTTTGTACATTAGCTCTCTGTGCCCCTGGGGTGGGGGAAGGCAATCAGAGTTAAGTAACTTACCCGGGGTCACACAGTAGTGTCTGAGGCTGGATTTGAATTCAGATCCTTCTGACTTTAGGGCCAGTGCTCCATCTAATTCACCACCTAGCTTTCCTTTGCACATTCTCTCTCTCTTTTTCTTAATTTTACAAGGCTATTGCATTTCATTTTCCCAATAATATGTTAAAACAATCTTAAACATTCATTTAAAAAAAAATTGAATTTTAATCCTTTTCCCTTTGTCCTTTACCTTACCCCTTCCTAAGATGGCAAGCAATTTGATATGGGTTATACATGTGCCATCATGCAATACATATTTCCATATTAGTCATGTTGATTTCACTACTTTCTTAACAGGATTTTGGTCAGAAAGGACTAACAAGTTTTATTAGAAATGTGAGATAATACTAGCTATCACTTCAAGATTAGTTCCAGCTCATTGCATCCTTACAACAACCCTGTCTGGTAGATGCTATTAAAACCATTTAAAGATCATTTAGATATAAAAATGACCAAAATATTTGCCCAGGTCAGAGAACTAGTAAGTGTCTGAGATAGAATTCTAACTCAGATCTGTCCAAACTGAAGTCCAGTAGCTATTCTGTCTAGCTGTCTGACACCTATTATGATATCAATTGTTAACAATTTATTACAGATATAATTTTTTATAAATCATTTATCTTATTACCTTGATATAATTCTCAATGGAACAGGCAGTTAATCCTAGTTCTGGATATTAGAAGAGTTATGAGTGAATTAACTTCATTGCAACTAGTATTTGTCTAGGACTTCTCCATTTTTGCCTTCTTGTTTGGAAACATGAGTCCACATGACAACCATTACATGCTTCAGTTAGATTGCAACCTGACTGAGGATAGCAATTTTATCTTTATGTTGTGAATAAATGAAGCTTAACATTGGTATATTTAAAATTAGAATTCAAGAAGTCAGCTCTCTCATTTTGCAGCTGAGGAATTAAGGTTCAGAGACATTAAGTCATTCGTTACAGGTCACACAGATAGCTAGTCACAGAATGAAACTCTTCTGACTCCTCCATTATGCCAAATTAAAGAAGGTCTATGTCTAAGCTATGAAAAGTTTAAAAAACTTGTAAGTTACAGTATCCTAGATTTTCATGAAATGAAAAGACTATTTGCAAGCTTCCTCCCACTCCCATTTGCCTTCTTAGTCAGGATCGTGGGCTACAGCAGAACATGGACACTATTATGTGAACAGTTGAAGATACACCTTTATGTACCCTTTCAAGTGCTGCTCACTGAAAGAGTGTGTTGGTGGTTGATGTGTACTTCAACCATAATTAAACTTTAAACATCAAACAACACCCCAAAATGTTCAAATATCCCCATTATCCTTTCCTTTAGCTTTTTTTTTTTTTCATCCCTCAGGGAGACCCAGTTCTGCTTAGAGGCATCTTATGGTTTACCCTCACTTAATTCAGTTCATCCATGTGATTCTTAAAGCTTTCTGAGAAAAGATAGAGAATTGACATAGAATATATTACTTATTTCCTGGGTATTGAAATGCCACCATCTCCAAGACAGCCTAAGGTCTCCTTAATTCTATACCAAGACTATTGACCTCAATTTATTGTTGAGGTAGGGCCAAAAGTATAATTATTACCATCATGTTCAAATACCGAGGTTATCAAATACTTATGTTTGTTGGAAGTAAGGTAAGGTTAGGGGATATTGTTGCTAAGGAAGTCAATTACAGCAAGGTCCTGGATTACCTTTTGGGGTCTGAATTTAAAACATGAAAAAGCCACACCTCAACATGTTCAAAATTGAATTCACTATCTTTACACAAGGACCTTTAACTTCCTTGACTCCTGTTTCCTTTAATAAAAAAAAAAAAATGCCACTCCAGCCCTGCTGCTTCTACTCAGATCATAACCTTGACCATGGTAATGTCTACTGAAAACACTCTAGTTCAGGCTGCAATTTCTTGATGGCTAGGTTACTGTAATTATCTACTAGGTGATTCTACCTCTAGTCTATTGCCTTTCTAACCCATCCTTCACAATGCTATCAAAGTGACCCTCCTAAGTAACAAATCTGATTGTGTTATTCTCCTGCTCAAAAACTTGTAGTGGCTCCCTTTTGTTAAATTCCATCAGGGTCTAAATCCAACCTACATTTTCTACTTTAATTTATATTGTCCTGTTCTAATCACCCTAATTTCTCATGCATTCACCATAAAAAAATTTATTTCATATTCTGTCCCCAAAATCTTACTTAATTTATAATATACTTTGCACATAGTAATAACAATGTTACTTCATGGACTCAAAACTTCACCAGTGTAGGATTTTAGAGAGAGAAAGAAAGGCAGTTACAGAGACAGAAAAGAAAGAAAACTGATAATAAGAATTTGCTTTGGAAAAAAACAACCTCAACAATTTTCCAAGGGATGTCATAGTTTCAACGAAAATTCAATCCATCCTGTACTCTCTAGTTGTTCTATTATATAAGGAGAATTCCATTAAGTGCATTTTGGTTTTCTAATGCTTTAAAAACTGGCAATGTATGTATAGTATACAGCAAATCAGTTCATCCCAATATGCAATTAACTGAAACATCATAATTTGAATAGCCATTTCCTGCATTTAGTGTCATATTGATCTCCATTACTCAAGCATCTTACCAGCCCTCTCCATGCTAGAATCTTTCATTTTTCAACTTGCTGATGCCTTATAGGCACAGTTTGAGTGAAGAAGAACATATGCAAATTGAGCTTCTGGAAAGCTCCACAGTTGTATTCTAATTTAAATAGCAATCTCTCCATCAAGGGTATGAGGATATAATGCATTGATAAGATGTATTTTAAAACCTGAAATGATTAGAACTCTGGCCTGATCATTATCAATTCCCTTGATACTCCTATAATAATATTTTCCTGAATAGGTTCATTTTGTGCTAATGTGAATACCATAGATACTTCTAGGGAATTTCTGCTGTAGTTCAGTGTTATTAACAGGGCCATTATTTAAATGTGGTTCATGACCCTACATGTGAGATTTCTAAAAAGTGATTTATTATGTACCACCAAACAGAAGAACTTTTGAATTTTTTTTTTTAACTCTACCTCAGGATAATCTGTGATTATCCTTCAACATCGTATCTCTAGCATGAGCCAAATTTTTCCTTAAAAAAAGAAGTGTTTTTGTCACCTTTTGCATCATCCCAGAAACATAAATCCCCATCAATAACCTTTTATTGGGGGCAATCTGATGAATATGGTGCTATTTTGTTTGGTAAAAAGATTAAGTGGGAATTTAAAGGAACATTAAAATAAGAGACAAAGTCTTCAATATGACATTCTAAAACAGGAAAGAGAATAGAATTAGTAATTTCAGTGTTAGAGAGCAACATTTTGATTACTTAAATACTTCTTACTTAAATACTCCCTGGGTCATGAAGGCCAAATAAAAGGTAGAACTCAATGTCACCTTGTCACATACTGAGTAGTGAGAAGTCATGGTTCTGTTCTCAGTTCTTCCATTAACTAGAGATGTCACTTTAGGCATAATTTGCTGCTTACTTCAATGTTTCAGTGGACTGGTGAATATTTCCATACAAGTGCTCTTTCTAATTAACTATACAGATCACAAACCACTCATACTTTCTCATCTTGTGAAATTCTTAAGCACATCATTACACACATCATCTAAATGTTCTTGGGAGTTCTCTTAGCTCTTTTATCATTTTGTGAATGCCAGGGTACCACAATGGCTATTGAATGGTATATCCTTTCCATATAGCTGAACTACTTCCTTTTTTGTTTATACGTTTCCTGATTGGTGTCCCTGATGAATTTCTTGTTTGCAAATTATTATTGGTTAATTGATAATGTATTTCTGCCACAAATTTCCTTCTCTCTGCCCATTTTGTCATATTTAAAATTTTAATTTCTTTAAGATTTTGATATTCTTTGAATTTCAACCAAACAATGTTGAGAAAATATAGAACTAAAAAGATGAATTTTTTTGTCAGGAAGTATCAAGTCTCTAATTCTAAGTGCACATCCTTGTTAATTAATATGGTCTAACTTACATACACACAAATACACACATATATGTATGCATATATATGTATGTATATATATATATGTGTGTGTGTGTGTGTGTGTGTTGTATATTCAACAAGAGATGTATTGAAAGATTAATTAATGGTTTGGCCATCCAGATGAATTTTATAGTCTAGGCAAAAATTTTTTTTCCATCTGCTAGTCTTGATCATTTTTTTGATTGTTTTTAAGTCTCAATGTGGTGACCTTATTCTATTTTGTGCGATGCATTCAGTACATCTTTAGCAATCAGAAGCATATAGAAGACCTTATTATCTGAAGAGAAGTTAGGTGGGAAGCAAACAGAACACTGGACCTAGAGTCAGGAAGATCTGGGTTCAAAACTTGTTTTAGGCACTTTTCTACTTATATGACCTTGGGTCAAGTTACTTAACTTTTCTCAGCCTCAGTTTCCTCATCTGTAAAATGGAGATAATAATAGTACTTGCCTTCTAATATCTTCTCAAAATAAAACCAGACAATATTTGCAAGGTATTCTATATTCCTTATAGTGCTATATAAACGCTGTTATTATCTTAGAAACAAACTGCTTGTTAATCATTTTTTGTTCTTCCATTTCCAATGTAAAAGTCATTTTCCTTGGCAGAGAACATAATAAGTAAAATGAATATTGAGCATCTCTGCCTTCTCTTTGTTATCAGTTAGCAACACCTCATCCATCCCAACCAACGGTCCTGTATTTCCTTTGATCTTCCCTTTTCTTCCAATATTACTAAAACAAACAAAAATATCCCTTTGTCTTTAGCTTCTCTCACCATCCTGAGCTCATGCTGAGCTTTAGCATACTTGACATCTTGTGTAAGACTATTCTACCCTCTTATATCCACCCTTTGTTATCTGGCCTTTCTTGCATCTTTTGTATACTTATTTTTAAAATCTGAATTATTTAGGGTAAGCCATGGAGGATGCAATTTCAGGGATCATGTAACATATCTTGACAATGCTGTCCGTAATACAGTAGGAAAATAATTTATCAAAGTAAAAGAAAAGACAAATGAGGAGGAACTTACAATTCTAAAAACAGGCAGAGGTCTCAATAATATCTCTGTAGAACAGACTAGCTGTGTGGGAAAAAAAATGGCGTTATAGTTTTGATCTGGATAGAGACCTCTTTGGATCAGATTAAACTAGCATATTTTTAATGTGAAATTGAGTTATTTGTTTGTAAACCAACTTAGCAATTGGGTTAATTCTTAGATTTTATACAGTCCATAAGGAGTATATAATTTGGGGAGCTGGATTGAGGAAGCAATCACCATGTGTCTGAAACCAAGAGAGACCCTTTGTTCAATCTTTGTTTAGGTTTTGCACAATATGAACTATGACCTACAACCATTTCATCAGACAAATTCCCTTTTAACTCCCTATGGGAATATTTCTTTTGGAATCTTCAGTTTCATTTTTTTGAGCATCACCTGTCCCTATGAAGTTGATTTCTCTCATAGTATTTTGGTCCCTGGGATGCTACTTATATTTTCTCTGAACTTTTTAAAATATGCTGTTCCTCAATCTAGGAAACCAGTCAAACTATGTCCAGATATTTTTCCATTCTTTCTAGAAGGGAGTTGTCATATCTCTGTGATTTCTATCATTTGTCTTAGCAACTAGTTTCTTCCTGTTATTGAGAATCAGATACAGAATAGCATTTCCCCTTTCTGGTTCCTCAAACTTTAAAGGATAATATTAACATTAAATCAAGTTAAGAAGTTGCTATTGGCTCTGCTTTTGATAGAAGTTAAACTCAAGCAAATGTTTATAAAATTGAAGATCTCCTTCCACCACTGGTCTTGTCATTACCATTATATCTGTGTCAGGATTGCAATGTTTTCCAGAATTCTCATTTTTTTTTCTGTCCAGATGGTCTATAATTTAATGACAAAGTCAGCTTTGTTTGTCCCTTTGTTAGCCTTCCATCAAATACCCTTTGTGATGTCTCCCCTCCTAATAGTTCCTCAATTTTCTCAATATACTGTGCTACCTCTTCCCTGCTTTTATCTGTCCTCTTTCTTTTGAATAATGTATACCAATTTAGAACTATCTTCCATTATTGGGTTTCATTTTAATATATGATACTTTGAACTCAAATTTGCCTCCTTGCATTAGAATATCTCATTCTTTTCTATTGTCTAATGTTTGAACATTTGCATATGGATATTTGAGGCTACAGGTTTTACTTCTGTTTTTTTTTCTTGGGTTTTATTGCTTTAGAATTTCTGTCTGTCAGATGTTCTCCTTCCTCCTTGGTAGCTACTGTCAATGGTATTTAACTTGGTTTATATCCATAGACAATATTCTCCCTTTGCTGTTCTTCTTAGATCAAAGTCTTTTTAAAAATTAGATTTATGACACCAAGAAAATACCTTTTAATCAGACTTTGTTAGGTAGACTTCATTTCTGGGAGGAAGCTGTCATCCTTCTATACTAAGTCAATATCTTGAAATCCAAATTCTGTCCTCAGTTACTGACTTTCTAGGCAGCTGTTCACTTTCCAGATTAATTTTTTTTCTTCTGTATCTCTTGCCTTTAACGGGTAACAACAAGAAGAAAAAATACAAAATGTTCCCTTTGGTCTCCAGTTTCTTGCCCAAAACTTCATATTTATTAGAAATAAATATGATAGTGGCATTTGTATCCAGGTGAGTCAGCAGAAACAGGAAATTGTTATCCATTTTGATAGGGCATAGGAAATTTTCTGTCATGACAATTTTTGCACTAAGGAATACAAGGCAGCTCTCTATTATTGTTAATAAACCAGTACCTTTGAGAAGAGAAACACAAATCCTTACTACTCTTTTCCTCTTACTCTTCCTGCATGATAATATCTTAAAAGATGACTTTTGTGACTGCAAGATTGTATTTTTGAGAGGCTATGCTGCTTTTGCCTGGGAAGCAGCTGGTGGAACAGTGAATAGAGAGATGGGTCTGGAATCAGCAAGCTAAAATCTGGCCTCAGACACTAGCTTTGTGAGCCTGGGCAAGTCACTTAAACTCTGTCTGCCTCAGTTTCTTCAATGTAAAATGAGAACAGTAATAGAACCTACCTCTCCATGATTGTAAAAAAGCACTTAGCACAGCGCCTGGCACATAGTAGAAGTGTATCAATGCTTATGCCTTTCCCTCTCTTCTTCCTGAGAGCATCCAATTCTTTATTCAGAAAGAGGCTCAAATATATTTTTTGTAAAGCCTTTATTCTCTAGCTTTCCTTCTTTCTTTTCTCTTCTGCACAGTACTTGCCAACATAATGACAAAAGTAGTTTCCCCTCTGCCACCTCAGACATGGCTTTTGCTCAAGATTGAAATCTCACTTCTCTTAGGAATATTTCCTTTTCCCCAACAACCTGGAGTGTGAAGAGTCGTTCTTTAAGTCCTTTTACCTTCTTCCATCCCTGGAACACAGATAAAAATCAATTGACTCTGGCAGCAATACAAACACTGCCTATTACAGCAGAAGTCTTGAGACTTTTAACCTTTTTTTTTTTTAATTGCTTGTGGGTATTTTAACACTAATGTCAAACATGCAATGGAAAGTCTTATAGTATCATGTTTTAATAACTTGACAACCACACTCAGTTTACTTAGCCTAAAGAACTCTTCATGTCTCCCCTTAGCCTTGCACCAACCTCCAGTTTAACCAGATTACCCCATCCACCCACCCAAGCTCACTTTGCTTTACTCTCTAATTATTCTATTTATTTTTTATTATTTTACCTTGCTTTGCTAATTACCTTATCTACCTAGATTCTTTATCTTCAGTTTCTTCTCTCTAATCCTGTTTAAACCTCCTTAATTCTCTTTAATCCTTCAATATCCTCCTAAACTGTCCTTGATCTACTTGTTTCAAACAGGAAACAACGCGGAGGAATACCTGGGCCTAGAGATTGTTCTCAAATTGTTCTCAATTTCTTCTAAATTTCAGCCAATTTTTCTTCCTCCAAACCCATCTAGGGCAACCATCCGGTCTTCCTTTTACTCATTTTGCTCAAATTGAAAAGAACCTTGTTACTTCCCCAGATTAACATAGGAATGAGAGACATCTTGCTTGAGGAGAGACTTAAAATCTCTGTTTTAAATTGATCTTTCATAACATTTCATAATTTTTCATAATTAACCAACAGAGAACATGATGGAGTCTTATTTTCTCTATACTTCCATATTAATTATGAAGATGTCCTAAGTTATAGAAAATAATCTAGCCTGTTGCCATCATGTATTTTTATCAAGGAAACCTAGTTATGTGTAGGTTCTTTTCATTAAAAAAATTCATAGAAATGAGAAAGAAACTACAAGTCTCAATTGTTAGTGATGTGTGTGTGTGTGTGTGAGAGAGAGACTAAACTTGGAATCAAGAAGAAGTGGGATCTAAATCCTTTATCAGACACTTATTAGCTGTAAGATGGAGCAAGCAACTCATCTGGACCTGAGGGGATAGGTTTTGATGACCACTAAGCTTTCTCCCAGGTTCTACAATTCTATGATCCAATACATCAAGATTTTATTTCCCAGTCACTTTTCCTCTTTGAGATATTCTGAAGGTCAGTCTCTTACTACTTTCAGTGCCACCTCAAGCACAGATTCCTTTTTACTATTTATAGATAGTATGAAAACTGGACAAATCTTTGTATATTTCATGTACTTTCCCATGGCTATATCATAGTCATTGCTATAGTAAAATCTGACTACTCAGGACTGAAGGCCATTTTGTCTTCCTTTTTTGTATAGTTTGTATGAATTCATGACTTAGAGATGAACCACTGTATACTTAGGCTCTTTTTCAGTAAGGGGACAGTTTTTCTCTAGTTATGTTCTCAAAAGGTTTTTAGGTTGGTAGAACCTTCAAGAGCATATGATTCAGTAACATTGCCTTCAACAATTCAGGTTCATTTCCCATTATGATGTGGTCACAGAGGGACCTTTTTCTGAAGCATGAAAGATATTGGTATGAAGTTTCTGAGTAGATTACAAACCTCTGACCTCTTTCCTTTCTTAATTTTGAGAACATAAGTTATGGCATTCTTGCCCTCAGAAAACTAATAATTTGTCAGGAGAGTTAAAAAAAAACCATATACAACTATAAAGAATTTGTCATCAATTAGAGATTTCATACATAATATCGCATATCATTATCATTATTTTGTTGTCCCAGGCTTGTCTGTGTCCTTTAAAAAATTGACTTTAAATGGAGTATAGCAAAATTTCATAGCAAACAATTGTTCTAAACTCAGTCAATGTCTGGGGTTTAATAAGGATTGAAATGTGATCAATGAAAGTGACCATATTCCCATAGCCTATGTACATCTTATTCATGGAGAGCAGGCATTTCCAGAGCAGTGCATGGTAATAAGCATTAGGAAACAATGAGATAGATGTTGTACTTCAACACCTGGTGTGTCAATATGGTTCTATTAGATAATTAACTTGGCTCTTCTATATACAATCCAGGAAGAAAAATAATATGCAAATAGTTGTTCTCATTGCTCTCACAAAATGCTAATTTTCTTCCTGACTGGCTTCTAGAGGCACTTAAGTGTGTGTAAGATGATGTCCCAACCCAGGTGTTTCCACTTTTTATTTTTCTCTTCCCATTTCCCCTTCACGCTATTCATGACCTTCAGTTAGCCAATTAAAATGAAAACCTATAATAACCAATCAGCAAAAATAATAAAAAACTTTAAAATGCCTGACAATTACTATGGGAATATTACTCTCTAATGTCTCATTTTTGATGCAATAAAAAAGTTCTCTAGCATTAGCAAAGTTGCAGAGAATGCAAGGAGAAGGTAAGAAATATAAAGGAAAATGACCCTGGAGCGAGATGATTGCATTAGTTCATATAACAGAATAATAGACAGTTAGCACTAGATGGGATCTTAGAACTCACGTAAAGAGGCAACAGTACAATTAAAGAAGAATAGGTTTAAGTCATGTGAACTTCATTCAAGTCTAGGCATTGATTCTTATCAGGTTAAGAAAGGAAAATCACACACTTGCAAACCTCAATTTCCCCATCTCTAGAATGAATATAATTAGAGTTACATTACTTATGTGACAGAGTTTTATGTGAAAAAGCATTTTTTAAGATTAAAGTGTCAAATTATAGGTGGGATTAAAAAAAATATTGTTGTATAATTCCATCATATTGAAGAGAAAGAAATTGAATCACAGAGAGGCTAAAAATTTGCCTGTGGTCAAACAATGTTTTAGGGGATAAGTTAAGAATGGAATTAAGGTGCTGTCACTATCTCCCTTTGTGATATTCATAAAAAATATTCAGGAAAGCTGGTAATCAGGAAATATCAAAAAGCATTTACTAAGTGTTAAAAGCATGTAAAAGGCTCCATCAAGTCCTATGGTAGTCCTTTGTCTTGGCACCAAGGTGACTGTGGATTCACAAATAGTTTCCCAAAAGAGTTTAGGCTCTTGAAATTTCTACTGTTGTAGAAAGGTTTCAAATGCACACTATTTTCTGAGAAGCAGATTAATGAAGTAGAGGAGGATCATCGCCAACAGACGGGCCACTTTGGAATTTATTCTTTGGCTATGGAAATTCATGGAAAACATTCTAAAAAATCCCCAAAGGTCTTCAGTCCTTGGTAGACTCCTTTCAGCCATACAGTGATAAGGTCAGGGTAGAATAAAAAGGGGAACAAGGATGCTAAAAAAACAGGATCATAGTTTTATGCCATCTATGAACATTCACTTGACTGTTGATATTCTCACTGTGAGATTTTGGTCCATTCATTAGCTGGGTATACTACTGGAAGAATAGAATTTTATAAAAATCTTGACATTCTCAGTACAAATGAAACTAAGCAATGGAAGGTGGGCTCAAAAGTATTCTTTGGAGAGGCATTGGTAGACTTGATTTTATCCTTTATCCAAAGGAAACAAGAAACTTAATTTCATAGAATACTTGGCCACTTCATATTACAATATTTATAATAAGTATTTTGAAAAAAAAAGTCTACCAGGAAAAGAATCACTTTTGAATTTATGAACTAGCACATGTTGCAGAGGATGAAAGACAGGGAAAAAAACTTTATAATATTAAGCAAATTTAATTGATTAGGGCAAAGGTGAGCATAGTGGAGTATGAGGAGAATATGCTGGAAAACATAGCTCGAGTAAAAAATGAGAAAGAATGAAAGATTATGCAGAAGCATCATGCCTACATTTGATGAATGCATTCTTCAGAAAGATTGTAAGAATGCACTGCACAAAGTGTTGAATATGGCTATAAAACAGAAGAAATATACTAAATACTGAAGGATGGGAAATGACACATAACATCCTTTGCCTGCATGCAGACAAACTTCTTAGAGAAAATATAAAATCAGTACTAAAATAGACAAAAGAATTAAAATGTGAAGATAACAGCATGCTGGAAAGGCAACTTCAAGTTATTCTATACATATTTGTAATAGATTTTCTTCATCTTGTCTTCTGAATGAATGGGAGAAGGAGAGAATTTGGAACAGGAACTAAAATCAAATTAAATTAAAAAATAAATTAATTATTGATATATGAAAATGGAGGAAATAAATTTAAAGGCAGGAAGGAAAAAACATCTTATATAAAGTTTGCAAATAAGCCTGAGCCAGAGAGATCATCCTGAGTATTTTAAAAATGAAGTAGGAAAACAGAGAGAAAAATAATCCACAGAAATTTCTGTAGATAACTTTCTTCATTAATGATAATAGAGTGACTGAAGTATCATACCCTGTTGTGCTTCATGAGAAACATGCTATTAGCAACTGAACCAGAAAAAATACGCATGAAGTAGGCTTGTGTTGGGGGTAACATGATTATGAGGACCTGGGGGATGAGTTTTAAAGATGTAAGAAAGAGAAAAAGATAACAACTGCTTGCAATTATTACTGAATAAATAAATGACAGAGATAATATCAGTAACTATTAACTGCTATGCCTGCTTTCCCATCTCTACAAAATAATTGGGAGAATAACCTATGATCATATGAGGGTGAACTTGATGAGGGCATGAAGAGGGGATATACAGACCTTTACGTGCAATATTCTATAGCAGCTATGGATAATGGATAAAGAACTGGTTCGTGCATTAGGCAATTCTGAGTTCAAAGCCTGCCTCTAAAACATATTGGCTATGTGACCTGAGGCAAGTTAGCAACTTTCTAAGATTATAAATTTCAGAGTAGATGTTAACCTTCATTGGCAAAGACTTTGCTCCTCAGGCATTCCTTATACTATTGAAATTATGAGTGTTTAATGACAATACACCACATATGTACAATAATACAATGAAAAAGGAAGAAAATATATGATGCAGTCATTGCTGGTTGAAAATAAAGCCATATTTGACTCAGTAGAGTAAGAGAACAGTTTAAAAGCAATTCTCCAACCAAGAGTCTCTCATGCATATGTCAAAATCAGATCCTTGTTAGATATAATAACAAAGAAAACTTTATTAAATAATTCTCTGATTATTAATATCAACAAAGGAACAGGAAGACATATACTTACCTATAGCATTGACCATTGTCACAGACAGTGGGGAGGGATGTCCAACTCAGAATGGAATTAGGAGAGAGATTCTTCATAGATTCCTCAGGTGCTTCAGTTTGTGGAGGATGTAGTCCTGATTGCATTGAGTTTTTGTGTGGTGGTGATCACCCCCATTTTATACATAAAGAAACAGGGGCTAAGGAAACTAAAGTGACTTGACTAAGCTCACAGAACAAATATATCAAATTTATAAGCTAGGACTTCAGACTCCAGTACATTAGCTACTACTCTCTGCTGTCTTACTAAGCAACTAAGATTTTTTTTTTAAAGATATAAGCAGAAGGTAGAAACAAAGCTGGATATAAGAACATAAATACAAATGGGCAGTTGGTTGGTTGATTGTTGTCCTTCATTCTTGAAGAAGACCAAAATGACATCACCATGATAAACTCAAGTTTCAGTGTGTCCAACTGTGGCTGATCAGACCAATATGAGCTTGGAATGCTCTACCACAGATTGGGTACGGATAGTCCATGTGAATATTTGGAGTGGATATTCCAAATTTGCGCATCCTACATTTACTTTGTGTTGATTCAATTCTTCTTTGTTCATAGAACACAGCACCCTTTCTGATGTGGATATGTCATGCTGAGTGGTCATGTACCAGTGTGTCCCATGTCACACAATAAAATCCAGAGTTCTTGAGAGTGAGCTTGTATTGCTTTTTCTGACCCCCATGTGATCACCTGCTTCATGTGAGTTCTCCATAAAATAGCCTTTTTGGACAAGCATACATTTTGCATTTGAACAATGTTGTCAACCCATCGGAGTTGTGTTCTCTAAAGCATAGTTTGAATGTTTGGCAGTTTAGTTTGAGCAAGGACCCCTCAGTGTCTGGCATCCATCCTGCCAGGTGATCTTCAGAATCTTCCTAAGACAGTTCAAATGGAAACGATTCCATTTCCTAGCATAGCACTGGTAGACCGTCCATGTTTCACAGGCATACAACATTGAGGTCAGCACGATGGCTCTGTAGACCTTCAGTTTGGTAGTCAGTATTATACCTCTTCTGTCCTAAACTTTTCTTTGGAGCCTCCCAAACACTGAACTAGCTCTGGCAATGCATGTGTCAACCTCATTGTCAATGTGTACATCGCTGGAAAGTATACTACCAAGGTAAGTGAACTTATCCATGACATTCAAAACTTTTCCATTTGTTGTTACCAATGGTTCCACCTGTAGATGGTGTGGTGGTGGCTGATGGAACACCTGTGTTTTCTTGGTGTTATTAGGCCAAAAATACACAGACAGCAGAGAATTAATTCATACTTTGTTGCATCTCAGCTTCAGAAGCTCCACTGAGTGCGCAATCATCTGCAAACAGAAAATCATGCACTAACCCTCCCTCCACTTTGGTCTTGGCTTGTAGTTTTTTCAAATTGAAGAACTTACCACAAGTATGGTAGTTGACTTTGAGGCTGTGTTCATCCTCACTGAAAGCATTTGACAACATGGCTGAAAACATCATGCTACAAAGCATGGCAGCAAGCATACACTCTTGTTTCACTCCATGGGTGACTGGGAAAGCATGCAAGCATTATCCACTATCCAGAATCAGGGCAAACATGAGATCATGAAATTGATGTACAATACTGCTGAACTTCAGATGCTCTGAACACTTCCATAGTGTTCTCAACAGACCATCATCAATCAATGCTGAGGCCATTGACTCTTTACCTCAGGTTGAAATCAATCCCTCCTTAGCTGAACTTCCAACTGAAGAAGAGGTTTTGAGAGGGGGCCATTAGGCTTCTTTCATGTGGAAAAGCACCTGGTGCTGATGCTATTCCAGCTGAGATTTGCAAGGTAGGGGGACCATTGCTCATATAAAAGCTGACTGAAATTTTCCAGGTTATATGGCAAAAGGAGGTTATCCCCCAGGAGTTCAAGGATGCCTCCATTGTCCATCTCTATAAAGGTAAAGGGAATAGATTGTCCTGAGACAATCATGGCGAGGTCTTTCTCTTAGTCAATCCTGGCAAGATTCTTGCTAAAGTCCTCCTTAAGAGGCTGATCCTTCACCTGGAAGATGGTTATATACCCGAGAGCCAGTGTGGCTTCAGAAAGGGCTGAGAAAGTTTATAAGGTGTTTTCTGCCTGACAACTCCAGGAAAAATGTCAGGAGCAGAACAGAGGCCTGTACACAATGTTTGTGGTTCTGGCCAAGGCCTCTGACACTGTTAGTCATGAAGGCTTATAGAAAATTATGTAATTATAGAACTGTACATGATAATCAATTTTGTAAGAACTAATAGACAATATTGCTGATTCAATCAGTGATATTTGCAAATTTCAATCAGTGATATTTGAAGGAACATGGAGGTCTGAAGAACCAAGACAAGAAGAGGGAAGATGTCCCAACTTAAAAAAAAAGCAAATACATATGGAGGAGAATAGAGCCTAAAAACTCTAGGCCAATGAACTTATCTTTGAATGCCTGAAAAATATTAAAGGGATGGTTAATGAACAAGAAATAAAAATGATGACCATAAAGAGCCAGAATGGTCTCATCAAGAGTAGAACATGCCAGCATAAGTGTATTGGCAAATATTTAACAAGTGAGTCTTCACATACTTTGAAATTTAATTTACATAATTAAAATTTTCTCCATCACTTTTTAATTCTAGACAAATAACAAAACAATAAATCATTTCCCAATTTGTAGCTTTGATGATTTCTGAGTTATAAATTCTCACACTGAAACTTTTAACAATTGGTTCCAGTAAAAGTCAGCTCCTGTATGCCTTTGCACTAGAATTACCTTATTTTCTTTTGTGAACAGGCTACTTAATTAGCACATGAGGAGAATGCTATAGATATTTTTAACTTGATTTTATGGAAGCATTTGAAGGAATCTTTGTGAGAAAAGTGGAGATATGGGATAGATAATATTGTACTTCAGTGACACTGAAACTAGTGGAATGCCAGACAGAAAAAGTAATTGTTAATAAGTCTATGTTGCCTTGGAAGGACTCTGTTGGATATTTTTTTCAAGACTTGGATAAAGTCATAGATGATCTGCCTATCAGATTTGAAGATGATATTTCTAGAGTTAGCTAATAAACTGGATGACAGATTTGGTTTTCAAAAACAAACCAGAACTTTTACCCAAGTTAAATAAGATGAAACTCAACATTAATAGATATAAAATCTTACACTTGGAATAAGAAAAGAAGACTTCAGAAGTACAGTATAAAGAAGTTGTGACTAATCAGCAGTTCATCTGAAAGACATATGATGTTTTTTTGGACTTCATAGTCAATAGTGTCCATACTCATCAGTTTCACATGGAAATCAGAAAGACAATGCCATCTTTGACTTTGTTTAGAGAATTCCAGGAATGAGAAGCTGGTGGTCTCTTTATTTCTTGCCTACATTAGAACATATGTTAAGTAATGTGTTCTGTGCTGGGTGCAAAGCTTTAGGAAGGAAATGGATAGGCTAGAGAGAATTCAGGGAAAGGCATTTAGACTAATTAGTGATCTTGGTGGATGAAACTGGAGAAGGAGGAGATTCAAAGAAACATGAGGACTCTGTTTCTGCATTTGAATGATTATCACAAGAGGGACTTTGCAAAGAGCATAGAGGAGCAAAAAGAGGCAAATTTAGGCTTTATAGTAAGGGAAGTTCATGAACTAAGAATGGAACATCCTCCACAGTAGATAGGGAGGGGATCCCCCTCTTTAGAGTTCTTGAAGGAAAGCTTGCACTATTCTTTTCATCTTATGTTATAGAGGGATTCTTTTTAAACTATGAATTAGATTAGCTAGATGAGAAGGACAATAAACTACTCCCAGTATTGAACGGGAGAAGGAGAATAAATTAAACAACCTTTGGAAAATTGTGAATGTTGTTAATAAACTCAAGGTTTTCCCTAAAATAAAGATCTATTTTAGAAATATTTTTTAATTAATAATTTATGATTTTGAGTCAGAATACTATGATCTCTAATGAATTAAAGTTTCAGCACATCCAAAGGGCAAGAAAGAGGATCATGGTAGATTTATAATATTATCAACAAACAGTTGCTCACTGGAAGTAGCATTAAAGAAAATAGTTGAGCCCCTCCCCCTCCCTGAAAAAAATAAGATGGGTATATAATATATATAAAAGTAACATAGAAGCTTTTTTAGAATAAGGACTGTTTCATTGCTATCATATAGCCAACACAATGCAATGCATAAATATAATGGATGCTCATTGATTGATTTACCAATTGATTATAGCTCACAAAAATCCACTAAAAGTGGATTCACTAAAATTCACTAAAGTCTTTTCATATAAAAGATTTTGTTATGCCTATACAATCTAATACTTTTAAAGTTAATTTTTGAAAATCAGCTATAGGATTTTTTTATTTTTCTCTATTAAAGTTAATATACCAAAGCTTTCCCAATCAGTCTAGGTTATGTAGATTTTTTTTTGGTCCTGCCATCTAGCTTAAGAGCTTTTCTTCCCAGATTTGTGTCATCTATCAATGTGATAAATATTACATATACATCCAAATAAAAATCCAAATTCAAATCCAAATATGTTATAAACATGACATATATTTGATCTGACATATATGACATGGCATACATCTTAATCTAAATCCAAAATAAACCAAAATACAATTGTTGACCACAACAAGGCCAAGACATTTCACTAGAGATCTCTTTTCAAGTTGATGGTGACTGAATGATCTTTAGCTTCTGTCATTCAACCAATTTCAATTTCACTTAATTGTACTATCATTTAATCCACATCTGTCTAAATTGTTCACAAGGACAGTATGAAATATTCTAATAATTGCTTAGCTAAAATTAAGGTGAACTTTTGTAATAACATTGTACAATCTATCATTTCAGTCAAGACATAGGATTTCATTGAGTTGCTTCTGGCATGGAGGATTTCTACAACTTGTCCATGTTCACATAACTAATAAATGTCGGAGCCTGGCTTTGAATCTAAGTCTTCCTAGCATCAAGGCTAGCATTCTATACACTATCATCCCATTGCCCTTCATCAGTATAATAATGTCAGTAATTTTTTAGTAAATTTTAAAATTTTTATAGTAATTTTTTTGTGAATATATAAGATAAAATAAGGTGAGTCTGGCATGATTTCTTCTTGATGAAATAATACTGACACTGATCACTACTTCTCTTTGTAAGAGGTTCACAAACCATTTCTTAAATATTATATTCTAGACTTTTTCTAGAAACCAAACTCTAAGTCACAGGCTTATAATTTTCAAACTAAATTCTCTTGTTTTTGAATATCAGAATATTTGTATTTCTATAGTTCTTTCTTATGCTTCACAGTATTAACTCATATTTGCAAAGTACTTTGCTCACCTTAAACATATACAATGGGGCTTTCACATACATGTGTGTGTATGTGCATATACACATACACACATCAACTAAAATAAAATCTCCCATAGAGGAGATGCCAATGATCTGCTTTTTGGAAAAGACATTCTACATTTTTCTGCCATGTGGGTGGGGGGAGTCTCTTTCCCTTGATTGTGCAGTTGGTCAGAACTGGCTGACTCTTAACATCTACCTGAGCAAGACACAGTTACTCTCTCTGGTAGTAGCC
The DNA here is from genome assembly GCF_028372415.1 of Notamacropus eugenii. Classification (NCBI taxonomy): domain Eukaryota; kingdom Metazoa; phylum Chordata; class Mammalia; order Diprotodontia; family Macropodidae; genus Notamacropus; species Notamacropus eugenii. The sequence continues at coordinate 387,920,289 of NC_092876.1, forward strand.
CAGTGGTGAAGGTCTTATTCATTCCTTGAGTGTTACCATGCAGCAATTAATTAGAGAAGGACTTGAGAACTTCTTACCATTCTTCTAGGCCAGGTGGCACCAAGAAATGGACTTGGGATTTTGCTCTCTTCAGTTTGTTTTTTTCAATCTTAAATTAATGGGTGAGATTCCTAAACTTTAGAACTACAGCCATGGGCTCATTGGAGCCCAATACTTTAGGACAGAGTTTACATCCAGCTCAGCAGAGAATCACTAAGGAGGCTGGGCCCTGGAATAAAAGCCCCAAACGAGTTTTGGTTTAGAATTTGGTGGGACTAATGTTATATAGGAACTGAGTTAAATTGTTAACCTAGCCTCCTCTCATCCAAAAACTGAGGAATTATGGTCCCCTAGTGAATATCTGTTCATGTCATACATTTGATGTAAATACATCTTTGCAAAATATAATTTATGAAGGAGTTAAATACAGATGGGGCGCTGGAAACCCTAGAATTATGGGAAATCAACTGAGTGCTTGGGCCAATATAAAAGAGACCATTCCATATTTTTAAAGGTACAGGAGAGCTCTGAAGAAAGTGAAAAATATAACACATCTGGCCATATAGCAGTGGGAGACAGAATAATCACTGTTATATATGTCAGGTTTCTTGTAAAAGTATTTTTGTCACTATTTTGCAGATGAAGAAACTGAGGTCCTGAAGTGCTAAGTGATTTATCTATAATAACACGTTAGTTGTTATCCTTTGTTTTTGAAGAGGACCAAAATAATATTACTCTATTGGAGTCAAGGTACAAAGTGTCCAACTGTGGTTTATCAGAACAATATAAGCTTGGAAGACTCTACAACAGGTTGGGCACAAATAGTCCGTATGAACATGTGAAAAGGAGATGTCTCTAAATTTGCATATTTCATATTTCTTTTGAGATTCTGCAAATCTGCTTCACTCACAAAACACAGTGCCTTCTTTGATGTAGGCATGCCATGTTGGGCTGTCCTTTGCAATGTCTCCCATGTCATACAATCAATTTCAAAATTCTTCAGAGATTTTGAGAGTGTCCTTGTATTACTTCTGACCACAATATGAGTGCCTATCTTGTGTGGGTTCTCTGTAAAATAATCTTTCAGGCAAACATATATTTGGTATTCAAGCTATGTGGCTAGCCCACCAGAGTTGTGCTATCTGCAATAGAGTTTGAATGGTTGGAAGTTTAGCTAAAGAAAGGACCTCAGTGTCCAGTACTTTATCTTTCCAGGTGATCTTCAGATAATTCAAATGAAATGAATTCAGTTTCATGACATGGGTTTGATATACCTTCCAAGATTCCGCGGCATACTACAATGAGGTCAGCAAAACAGCTCTGTAGACCATCAGTTTGGTAGGCAATCTAATACCTCCTCTCTCACACTTTCATTTGGAGCCTCCCGAACACTAAACTATATCTGGCAATGTGTGTGTCAACCTATCATCTATGTGAATATCTCTGGAAAGTGTACTGCAAAGTAAGTGAATTTATTCACAGTTTATTCAACATTTCTCCATTCGTTATAACCAGTGCTTCCAGGTATGTATGATGTGCTAATTAGTGAAGAACCTGGATTTTCTTGGGTGTTGTTACACTAAAATTAGCAGAAGCAGCAGAGAATTGATCCATCTTTGCTGTATTGCAGTCTCAGAGGCTTCGTTGAGTGCACAATTATTTATGAATAAAATATCATGCACCAACTCTCCCTCCACTTTAGTCCTGGTTGGTAGCCTTTTCAAGTTAAATAATTTAGCATCAATTTGGTAGCTGACCTTGATTCCATTTTTGTCTTCAATGAAGACATCTGACAATATTGCTGAAAATGTCATGATAAAAAGCATAGAAGCAAACATATAGCCTTGTTCCACTCCACTGGTGACTAGGAAAATGCAAGAGCATTATCCAGAACATGGATGTAAGCATGCTGTCACGAAATTAATGGTCAATACTGATGAACTTTCCTGGTTGTGCTTGAAGTGCTCTAATTTGTTGACATCAAGTCTTTTGGTAGTCATTTTGCCTTGAGGACACCACTTTTGTTTAATGTGAGTATTTACCTTAGAGAGGATAAGTCTATGATCAGTCTAGCACTCTGCACTATACATTGCCTTTGTCACTCTTACATCCTACCTGTCTCTTCTCATTACAATGACTTAGTCTATTCAATGTCAACGTTTCCATGAGGGTGTGTATCCATGAAGTTTATTACATATAGGTAAACAGAAGACAGTGTTGGTGATGAGGTCAAGTGATGTACAAATCTTCAGTAGTAAGTGATCATTACTGTTGCTTTTTCCAACTGCATTCTTCCCAAGGACTCCCTGCCATGTCTGGTAGTCTATGCCTACTCCTGCATTAAAGTCACTCAGAATTACCAGCTTCTCCTATTTCAGTACATTTATGATGAGGGATGCCAGGTCTTCATAAAATTTTTCTTTGACTTCATCAGGGTTCATCATGGTGGGAGTATACACACTGATGATGATGGCATGGCTTTTTCCTGCAAGTGGAAATTGCATTATCATAATTCTGACATTCACTCCTTTTTGTAGGTATATAAGCTTATTGACTATATTAATCTTGATTACAAAAAACTATCCTAGCTTCATGGTGTATCACTTCATTGAAGCCACTCCAGAAAAAACTATGTCTTCATCTTTGACTTTTGTAAGTTGCCCTTCATTGCTAATTTGGTTTCACTCAGGCTGTTTTTAAATGTGATATCTGCTGAATCCTCTCACAAGAAGAACTGCTCATCTTTTAAGTGTACTGGATTTTGGGTTGTTCATAAGTATATGCATGTTCCAAGTACTGAAGATGAGTGAAATTTATACACACTTTTTTGTGTGTTTCAGCTGCATAGGGGGATCCTCACCTGCTGCAGTAATCAGGCCAGAATCAAGTAAAGCAGAAAATGTTTAGGGCCCCTTTTTTAGCCTCTTTGTCACACCAGGAGGTGACCAGTGAAGTCTTTAAAAAAGGTTGCTCATATACCTAGGGGGCTTCTACATTCCAACTGCTGCTTCAAGTAAGAAAATGACCCTATGACCTGGGCTGCCTGTGTGAAGGAATGTGATTACAGCTCCTAGTGTATCTGCACCTGCTGCTTCAGCACTTGCACGTTGCCAAAAGATTTTGACATGGGTAAAATTGGCAAAGTGGTATAGATGATGTCTTCTGATTCATGCATAAATTGATTTTACAATAGACCGAGTTGTTCCATAGTTGTTGGTGTCACTCTCTTTTCTGCAGTCATCAAAGTCCAGTGACAAGACAAAGTTAAGATCAGTGGTAATTGCTCAGGAAGCAAGGTTTGACCTTGGTATCTTGAGTGTCTAAGTTTTCTACAGCACCTGCTTTAGCCACCTTCCTGACCATTGGAACAAATTGTTCTCATCCATCCATTTTACTGGGAGAAGTCTTTGCATGCTTGAAGTTAACATCCCCTCATACTGAAGATTTTGAGACCTCTTGCTTACCCTCAACCTGGTTTAGCTTGTTTGCTAAGATAGTTTATTACAGTGTGACCACTGTGTATACTACTGGCTTCTTGGAGCCACAGGTGAGAGTTGTGTGAATTATATGGCCACAAAAGGTGGAAAGCAGCCTTCACACCAGAGGTACTATTTTCTCCTGAGCACAATCCCACACCCCAATCATACAGGTAGAAAGTGTCTAAAGCAGGATTCAAATCCATATCTACTGAATTCAGGTCCAGTTCCCTATCTTCTATGCCATGTTCATAGTGCCTCAAAAATCATCTTCATAATTTCTCTTAGTATATTGGAATATAGTCACTCTGGGCCTGGTGACTTGCAGTTATCAAGAGCAGCTAGGTGCTTTCATACTATCTTTTCAGTCTTGAATTTTTGTTTCCTATTGACTGGGATATCTAAGGGAGAACCACAGTGGGTCATCTTTTCCATCCAAAATCACAAATTTAATCTACAGGCAATGCCTAGGTGAAGAAGTGGGGAAAAAAGTGGTCTGGGACTGTAGTTAGAGCTCTCCATTTCTGAACATGGCCTTAGTACCGTCTCTTTCACCCAGAGGTTGTGATTCAAGGCTCACATTAGCAAAGAACAGCACTCTATGGTTGTTTCTCTAGTCTTAGAGAGATGATGATGGATTCAGCCGCATTGAAAGAACTGCTCCTTGTTTTCTTCCCCATTGAAATTGTTCTTTATGTCTATAGAATTTCATTCATGAGAAGTTTTCATCCTCCTTGAGGTTATTTCCCTTCTAAAGCCATGATACATCTATCATTTTTTAAATTTATTTATTTTTAATTTTCAACATTCATTTCCACAAGATTTTGACTACTAAATTTTCTTCCCTTTCCCTTCCCCCCACCCCAAGACATGATGCATTCTTATTATCCCTTTTCCCAATCTGCCCTCTGTTCTAACTCCCCTCCCTTCCCTTATTCCCATCTTCTCTTTTCTTGTAGGGCAAGATTGATTTCTATACCCTATTACCTGTATTTCTTATTTCCTAGTTGCATGCAGTAACAATTCTCAAAATTCATTCCTAAAACTTTGAGTTCCAACTTCTCTCCCTTTTTCCCTCCCCACCCATCTCTACTGTGAAGGTAAGGCATTCAATATAGGCTATGTATGTGTAGTTATGCAAAATATTTTCATAATATTCATGTTGTGGTAGACTAATTATATTTCTCTCCATCCTATCCTGCCCCCCATTTATCCTATTCTCTCTTTTGATCTTGTTCCTCCCTAAAAGTATTTATTTCTAATTACTCTCTCCTCCCACTTGCCCTGCCTTCTTTCATCGCTCCACCCCACTTCTTCCCTTCTCCCTACTTTCATGTAGTGTAAGATGGATTTTCATACCAAATTGAGTGTGCATGTCATTCCATCCTTGAGCCAAATGTCATGAGAGTAAGCTTCACTTTTCCCCTCTAATCTCACCTCTTTCCCCTTCATTGAAAAAGTTTTTCTTGCCCCTTTTATGAGAGATAATTTGTCCTATTACGTTTCTCTCTTTCTCCTCCCAATATATTCCTCTCTCACCCCTTAATTTTATTTTTTTAGATATCATTCCTTCCTATTCAACTTACCCTGTGCCCTCTGTTTATATGTATGTAATCTCTCCAACTACCCAAATACTGAGAAAAGTATTACAAATTTTATTTTGTACAAATATTATCTTTCCATATAGGAATATAAACAGTTCAACTTTAGTAAGTCTCTTATGACTTATCTTTTCTGTTTACCTTTTCATGCTTCTCTTGATTCTTGTGTTTGAAAGCCAGATTTTTTTATTCAGCTTTGGTCTTTTCATCAAGAATGCTAGAAAGTCCTCTATTTCATTGAATAACCACTTTTCCCCTGAAGTGTTATACTCAGTTTTTCTGGGTAGGTGATTCTTGGTTTTAATCCTAGTTTCTTTGACTTCTGCAATATCATATTCCAAGCCCTTTGATAACTTAATGTAGAAGCTACTAGATCTTGTGTTATCCTGATTGTATTTCCGGAATACTCAAATTGTTTCTTTCTGGCTGCTTGCAATATTTTTCTCCTTAACCTGGTAACTCTGGAATTTGGCTACAATATTACTAGGAATTTTTCTTTTAAGATCTCTTTCAGGAGATGATCAGTGGATTCCTTGAATACTTATTTTGCCTTATGGTTCAAGAATATCAGGGCAGTTTTCCTTGATAATTTCATGAAAGATGATGTCAGGTCTCTTTTCTTGATCATGGCATTCAGGTAGGCCCATAATTTATAAATTTTCTCTCCTGGATCTATTTTCCAGGTCAGTTGTTTTTCCAATGAGATATTGCACATTACCTTCCATTTTTTCATTCTTTTGGTTTTGTTTTATGATTTCTTGGTTTCTTATAAAGTCATTAGCCTCCATCTGTTCCACTCTAATTTTGAAAGAACTATTTTCTTCAGTGAGCTTTTGAACCTCCTTTTCCATTTGGCTAATTCTGCTTTTGAAAGCCTTCTTGTCCTCATTGGCTTTTTGAACCTCTTTTGCCTATTGAGTTAGCCTATTTTTCAAGGTGTTATTTTCTTCAGCATTTTTTTTGGGGTCTCCTTTAGCAGGGTGTTGACCTGCTTTTCATGCTTTTCTTGCATCTCTCTCATTTCTCTTCCCAGTTTTTCCTCCCCCTCTCTAACTTGATTTTCAAAATCATTTTTGAGCTCTTCCATGGCCTGAGCCTATTGAATATTAATTATGGATGTTTGGGATACAGAAGCTTTGACATTTATGTCTTTCCTTGATGGTAAGCATTGTTCTTCGTCATCAAAAAGGATGGGAGGAGATATCTGTTCACCAAGAAAATAACCTTCTATGGTCTTATTTTTTTTCCCTTTTCTGGGCATTTTCCCAGCCAGTGACTTGACTTCTGAGTTTCCTTTCCACACCCACCTAGCCTCCAGATCCGCCCAGCTAACGCTTAGGGGCTGTGATTCAAATGCTGCTCCCAAGCCTCAGGGCTTTGGCAGGGGTGGGGCTGTTATTCAGTGTGAGATTAAGTTCAGCTGCTAGGGTGGGGGCAGGGCTCCCTCATGGAGCTTAGTTCCCTCAGGGGGTTTATGCAGAGACCTTCAACAATGGATCTGAGCTTCTGCCTGCTTTGGGAGCCCTTGTCCTCTGCCGCCTCCACTGCTGCCTCCCGAGGGTGCCTGAGTTATGGGGACACCCCACTCCCCTCTTGGAGAGCCAAAAAGACTCTCTCAGTGACCTTTGGCTCCTATGGGTGGAGGGACCTGCACAGTGCTGGAGATTCTGCCCCTGAAACCTGCTTGGATCTGCTCCCCTTGGTGCCATGCAGCCAAGGCAGGGCTGGGCTCTGCTCTGGCTCTGGGGTGCAATGCACCTTTTGTGTCAGTTTTTCAGGTCTCTCTGGAACAGAAATCTCCTATGCTCCATTGTTCTGTGGCTTCTGCTGCTCCAGAATTTGTTGGGAGTTCTTCTTTACAGGTGTTTTATGGGCTGTGGGTTTGGAGCTAGCATATGTGTATCCTTCTACTCCGCCATCTTGGCTCCTCCTCCCTGTTGACTTATTTTTCATGATTTTCTTGCATTACTCTCATTTCTGTTACCAGTTTTTCCTCCACCTCTCTTACTTGATTTTCAAAATCCTTTTTGAGCTCTTCCATGACCTGAGACCATTGCATATTTGTTTTGGAGGTTTTGGATGCAGAAGCCTTGGGTTTGATGTCTTCCTCTGATGGTGAATAAGAAATTAGATTTTCTTATTAAATTGTAATATCATTCAGATTTAATAGGCCTGAGCTATTGAACGTTTAGTCTCAGGACTTGACCATTCTTTAAACCTTGTACGTTCTTGGCAATAAAAACAGGAACTCGCCACTCCTGAAACTGCTTATGTTCAAGGGAAGGTGGCCCCTTCCTTGAGCATAAGCACTTGACAGTGATAAAATGTGCTGAGCTTCAAGGTTTTTGAACATGTCAGCAATTAAAAAGCCAGAATTAGACCCAGACACACAAACTGCATATGCTAGGGAAGTAGGCTAAAACTCTGTATGTAACTGCCTTGGCCGAGAGCCTTCTTTTTTTTGCGAACCCTATAAAAAGCTCGGACTACAAAGTCCTGTTGAGCCTCACCCGTGGGAGGACCCTTCGCGCGGGACCATCTTTACACAATTTGTTCCGGCTGCAACGGGGCTCCCAGCCGATTAGCCTCACCCGTGGGAGGACGCTTCGCGCGGGACCATCTTTACACAATTCAAGTTGTTCTGGCTGCGACGGGGCTCCCAGCCGATTGAGTTATTGGAGGTTCCCTTGAATTGGTGATGTATTCTCTTCCTCTATCTATCTGTTGTAATTATAGCCCTTGTATTAATAATCATTATATTTGCCCTCTGCTTCTTCTGCTGTCCTAAACTGTCTGTACCGTGCCTTGTGTAATTAAAGCTTTTTACTTTTGTTTTGATTGAGTCCGAGAGCGTCATTTACAGGAGCGAATCCGAACTTTCTTAATACAGATGGTATGTATTGTTCTTCCTCATTCAAAAGAATGGAAGAAAATACCTGTTCACCAAGAAAGTGATTTTTTTATAGTCTTATTTTTTTCCCATTTTGGGGGCATTTTCCCAGTCAGTTACTTGACTTTTGAGTTCTTTGTCAAGAGGAGGGTATACTCTGGGGACCTGTAAATTCTCACTTCCTGCAAGGTGGTACAATAAAGGGAGAGGAGTTTACTTCTTTCCTGGCCTGTGCTCTAGTTTGAAAGCAGCCACAAGCTTTTCTGTCCAGGATCTGAAAGTAGAATGGAGGCTCTAAGAGCCTCCACTAGTTCCCACAAGCCAGTCAACATTCTTCCTCACACCAGGAGCACCACTCAAGGCTGAGATCCAGATCAGCTGCTTGATTCCTCCAGGGGCTGAGGGCTTCTAAAATATAAGATGCACAGTGACCACTGCTGCCCTGTGGCCACTGAGACCAGATCATGTTCCCTTCTCACTCAGGTGAAAGAGCTTTGTCACTGACCATTAAAGCTGTCTTTGATGTTTGGGGGTTCAGTAACCTGGGAACCACAGTTGCTTCCTGGGATTCCATGTCCTGAGGCCTGCTCCAGTTCTGTCTGAGCCATGCTGCTAGGCCAAGGCTGGGCTGTACTCTGAGGGCTGTCTATCACCTGGTGTGATAGACCTTTCCTGTCAGACTTTCATGCTGTCTTGGACTCTAAATTTCTTTCCCTCTGTCCTTTTGTAGCTTCTGCTGCTCTAGAATTTGTTCAAGGTCATTTTTACAGGTATTTTATGGGCTATGGGGGGAGAGCTACAGTAGGTGCATCTTTCTACTCTATCATCTTGGCTCTGCCCCCCCTATATCTATCATTTTTAAGATTCATTGGGGTCATCTTCCTCCAAGGGTGTTTTTCTTTTTTTCTTTTTTTTTTTTTTTTTTGAGGTTAACAATCCTTCTTTAATTAAACATATATAAATCATTCACTAGTTCAGGGAAAAGGTTCACACCCTGAATGTGGAGAAAATACGAACAGAGAAAATACAAGCAGAGAAATTAGCACACATTAAACAGATAGGGCTCTTACTGTCTGAACAAAGTCACACAGCCACCAACATACACCACTGGATGGGACAGTACAACTTCTGAGTAGTTGGGCGACGCTTAACAAATGGACATGCAGAATGCTGTCCAGGGAATCAAAAGGTCCTTCTCATAAGCAAACCTGCAAAGCGAAATAACAATGTCCCAATATATATAACAAAGACTTAGCTCCTGATTGACTCAGAGCCAGTAAGCATAAAATCTACAAAAAGAAAAAAACCAAATTCTCATTTTGTTTGCTCTTACAACTGGAATAAATATTCTTTTTTTTTTTTTTAGTCAACATTCTTCAAAGCAAAGTGGATATTCTGTCTCTCTCTGCATCTGTCAATGTATTGCTGTCTCTATCTCTGCCTCTGTTTCTATGTCTCTGTCCATCTCTGTCTCTGTCTTTTGGTCTTTCTTTTTTTTTATTTTTTATTTTTTTTTATTTTTTAATGTTTAACAATCACTGCCATACAATTGAGATTTTATCCCCCCCCCCACCTACCTCCCACTACCCCCCTCCCTCCCCACGACTGCATACAATTCTGTATCAAGTGTGTTTTTCTTTAAATCTTCACAGGAACTACCACAGTTTGTATTTTACTGGCAAAACCTTTTTCAATCATAACCAAGGATCACCTTCAAATCAAGAAGAGGCATCATAATGGGACTTTTAAAAATTCCTAAGATGATTAGGTTACAGAGATATTTAGAAGTACTTTAAGTTGAAAATAAAGAAAGAGATTATTGTCCATGTGGTTGCTGAGACTGAGTGGTTTTAAAAGGATCCAATAGAAAATTTCAGAAATGAATTGGTGTAGACTGCACTAGACTTGTGGCTGATTGTAACAGGCAGACAATATCTTTATCTTGGCCAAGTTAATGTAACCTTAGCTTGGTTGACAAGAAATAAAACTGACACTCTGAAAGTTGTCAGGTCCTATCAGGACGTGACAGAAAATGGAACAGATGACTGAATGACATGAAAAAACAGATTGATGATTTTAGAAAAAAATATATCTTTCAGAAATACGTTCTCCAAAGTCAAGAATGTACTTATCACATCTTAATTTTGATGTTATATATAGAACTTGCTCTATTAGATATTACAAATCTATTTATTTCTTAACTTTTCTAATTCACTTAGATTAAAAAAATAAAGCATAATAACAATCTCTCTATATTTCCTTTGTATCTGATTTACACCAATCCTTGAATAGCCACTGGGGGACCCTGGTCAAAGGTGAGGTGCAGCTGACTCTATCACTGCAAATCAGGGCTTGATTTATTATTTTGCTGATAGTCTAGACTTACAAAAGTGCCAATAATGTAGGTTATTATATCCATATTTTTTCTCCTATAGAGACCATTTACCAATAGACCTCTGCATTGCTTTGTAAGCATTCCTTGATCTCAGCCAGAGTGTAGTAGAAAGCTCAAGAAATAAAGTCATTATGAGACTAAAGGTCTACTGACTATAAAGCTAGTTACTATAGACTACTGCTGCTGATAGCTGCCTTCTATTCAGTATTTTAAGGCTGAAAAATGCTTTACATCCATGATCTAATTTTGAGCCTTCCAACAATCCTGTACTTGATGGCAGGGATAGTCAAGGGATAGAAACAATATGTTCATATAAGATGATAAGAATTGCTTCCATTTGGCATTTGGCCTTTTCCATGAAGTGAGAATTCCTGGCAATAACCTCCAGTTTTTCTTTACCACTCCTCCAAAGTTTCTCATACTTGCTTGAAGTTCTTTCAAACTTGGGGTAATTTGTTTGATTTGGCCCTAGTCAATGGGAGAGATAGTTGAAAAGGTAAATGACATGGTTAGTTTCTCTACATCCTCAGTGGAAACTATTGACTGTGCTACAGGAATGCTGTTGGATCACACACAATGATATGGGGAAGATATACATTGAATTCAGGAATCCTAATTTAGCTGGTTGAGAAGTGCATGTTGTGTAGACTTCACAGCTACCTGAGCTTTTATTTTTCAAGAATGTAACACTGTATGCCTCACAATGAACTCTGGTAGAATATATTGACTAGAATAGAAACATTAGGATGAGGCCCAGGAGGTCACATTCCAAAAGAATTATATCATTTTGTATAGAGATTGTGGTAGCTGGCAACAATGACAAATGAATGACAGCTATAGATGATCTGGTTGCTGTGGAGGACATGGAATATGCTGGCAGAAGCTTTCTCTGGACTAGAGATAGGGAGACATATTGCGTGAATGAGTATAAAGTAAAAGGAAAAGCAGCATGAGGACATTTTATACAATTACTACAACATTGGTTTTTATTTTTTTTGTATTTTTTATTTATTTATTTATTTAACTTTTAACATTCATTTTCACAAAATTTTGGGTTACAAATTTTCTCCCCTTTTATCCCCTCCCCCCCCAAACACCAAGCATTCTAATTGCCCCTGTGACCAATCTGCTCTCTCTTCTATCATCCCTCTCTGCCCTTGTCTCCATCTTCTCTTTTCTCCTGTAGGGCCAGATAGCTTTCTATACCCCTTTACCTGTATTTCTTATTTCCTAGTAGTAAGAACAGTACTCGACAGTTGATCCTAACACTTTGAGTTCCAACTTCTCTTCCTCCCTCCCTCCCCATCCCTTCCCTTTGGAAGGCAAACAATTCAGTATAGGCCAAATCTGTGTAGTTTTGCAAATGACTTCCATAATAGTTGTGTTGTATAAGACTAACTATATTTCCCTCCATCCTATCCTGTCCCCCATTACTTCTATTGTCTCTTTTGATCCTGTCCCTCCCCATGAGTGTTGACCTCAAATTGCACCCTCCTCCCCATGCCCTCCCTTCTATCATCCCCCCACCCTGCTTATCCCCTTATCCCCCACTTTCCTGTATTGTAAGAAAGGTTTTCATACCAAAATGAGTGTGCATTTTATTCCTTCCGTTAGTGGAATGTGATGAGAGTAGACTTCATGTTTTTCTCTCACCTCCCCTCTTTATCCCTCCACTAATGAGTCTTTTGCTTGCCTCTTTTATGAGAGATAATTTGCCCCATTCCATTTCTCCCTTTCTCCTCCCAATATATTTCTCTCTCACTGTTTGATTTCATTTTTTTTTAAATATGATCCCATCCTCTTCAATTCACTCTGTGCACTCTGTGTCTATGTGTGTGTGTGCATGTGTGCATGTGTGTGTGTGTAATCCCACCCAGCACCCAGATACTGAAAAGTTTCAAGAGTTACAAATATTGTCTTTCCATGTAGGAATGTAAACAGTTCAACTTTAGTAAGTCCCTTATGACTTCTCTTTGCTGTTCACCTTTTCCTGGTTCTCTTCATTCTTGTGTCTGAAAGTCAAATTTTCTTTTCAGCTCTGGTCTTTTCATCGAGAATGCTTGAAAATCCTCTATTTCATTGAAAGACCAATTTTTCCCCTGAAGTATTATACTCAGTTTTGCTGGGTACGTGATTCTTGGTTCCTTTGACTTCTGGAATATCCTATTCCATGCCCTTCAATCCCTTAATGTAGAGGCTGCTAGATCTTGTGTTATCCTGATTGTATTTCCACAATACTTGAATTGTTTCTTTCTAGCTGCTTGCAATATTTTCTCCTTGACCTGGGAACTCTGGAATTTGGCCACAATGTTCCTAGGAGTTTCTCTTTTTGGATCTCTTTCAGGCGGTGTTCTGTGGATTCCTTGAATATTTATTTTGCCCTCTGGTTCTAGAATCTCAGGGCAGTTTTCCTTGATAATTTCATGAAAGATGATGTCTAGGCTCTTCTTTTGATCATGGCTTTCAGGTAGTCCCATTATTTTTAAATTGTCTCTCCTGGATCTATTTTCCAGGTCAGTTGTTTTTCCAATGAGATATTTCACATTATCTTCCATTTTTCCATTCTTTTGGTTTTGTTTTGTGATTTCTTGCTTTCTCATAAAGTCATTAGCCTCCATCTGTGCCATTCTAATTTTGAAAGAACTATTTTCTTCAGTGAGCTTTTGAACCTCCTTTTCCATTTGGCTAATTCTGCTTTTGAAAGCCTTCTTGTCCTCATTGGCTTTTTGAACCTCTTTTGCCTATTGAGTTAGCCTATTTTTCAAGGTGTTATTTTCTTCAACATTTTTTTGGGTCTCCTTTAGCAGGGTGCTGACCTGCTGTTCATGCTTTGACTTCATGTCTCTCATTTCTCTTCTCAGCTTTTCCTCCACCTCTCTAACTTGATTTTCAAAATTCTTTTTGAGCTCTTCCATGGCCTGAGCCCATTGCAACGGCCTTCTGTGTCTTTGCCTGATTATAAGCATTGTTCTTCCTCATCAGAAAGGCAGGGAGGAAATGCCTGTTCACCAAGAAAGTAACCTTCTATAGTCTTATTTCTTTTCCCTTTTCTGGGCATTTTCCCAGCCAGTGACTTGACCTCTGAATATTCTCCTCACACCCACCTTGCCTCCTGATCCTCCCAGCCAGCATTTGGGGTCTGAGATTCAAATGCTGCTTCCAGCCTCAGGGCTTTTGGCGGGGCAGGGCTGCTATTCAGTGTGAGATTAAGTTCAGGTGGTCAGGTCTGGGCAGGGCCGCCTCTCAGGCTCAGTTCCCTCAGGGGGTTTATGCACAGACCTTCAACAATGGATCCAGGCTCCTGCCTGCTTGGGGAGTCCTGGTCTGCCGCCTGCCTCTCAGCTTCTGCCTCCCGAGGGGGCCTGAGTTATGGGGTCACCCCACTCCCCTCTCGACCTGCCAAAGAGACTCTCTCACTGACCCCTGTCACCTGTGGGTGGAGGGACTTGTGCAGCCACTGGTGATCCCGTCCCTGAAGCCTGCTCTGATCTGTTCCTCTCGGTGCCGCGGCCGTGGCAGGTCTGGGCTGGGCTCCGTGTCTGTAGCACGACGGACCTTTTGTGAGAGGTTTGCAGGTCCCTCTGGAACAGAAATCTCCTTTGCTCCACTGTTCTGTGGCCTCACTGCTCCAGAATTCGCCGTGAGTTACTTTATACAGATGTTGTATGGGTTGTGGGTTCAGAGCTATGCGTATTTGAGTCTTTCTACTCCGCCATCTTGACTCCGCCCCCTCCCATCTTGGCTCTGCCCCCTCACAACATTTTTAAGGAAATGATTTAATAACTCAGATCAATGCAATAACCAAGAAAAACTACAAAAAAAACCCAGCAACTGATTATTAATCATTCTTACCTCATGGCAGAAAAGCAATGGACTAGAGGTACAAAGTGAGACATTTTCAGAGACAACCAATATATGGATTTGCTTTGTTTAACTATACTTATTTGTAGAAGAGAGGGCTTTGCAGGGGGTAGGGATAGTACTATGAAATTTTACTTTTCAGTGAAATGTTTTTAGAATATATAAAAGTGAGCAAAGCAGAAGTAAGAAGGAGAGGCCAAAGAGGCCATTGATGGTATTGTCATAATACACATATGCTAAAAAGAAATCAAGCTAAATATAATTGATATCATGTAGAATTCTTTTTTCTTTTATATAGGAAAACATTCACATTTGTTGATGCTTTCAAGTTCATAATAAAAAAGTTAAATTAAAGATAACAATAAAAAATGACCTTGAGTGTATAATATACAGGATTCAAGGAATTTCCACCTCATTGTAGCACCTCAGCCTTATCATAGTTCCTCATCATTTCACTCTTGGACACTCTCAATCTCAAATCCTTATTTCCTATTGGCCACTTCCATCCAAATGCCACATGAGCACTTCAACTGCAATATGTCTAAAACTGAATTCAACCTTTCTCCTCCATAAATATGTACTTCTCCCTAACTTCTCCATTTCTGTTAAAGTCTTTGCCAACTTCCAGTATTTTAGGCTCATAATCCTGCAGTCATCTTCAACTTGTCCTATTCTCTCATCACATCTAGTCAATTTCTAAGTCCTCTTTCCACTTCTATAATATCTTTCTCTTCTTTTTACTGTTCTCTAACTTCCACTATAACAATTCTGGTCAGGCCTTAATTTCATCCAAACTTTTGTAATTGATTTCAAAAGCTTCTTTCTCCTTTTATCCTTATCTGGATAACTATCATAATCTACTGTTATATTTCCACTCTACTCAAAAATCCTTTGTTATGTCCCTAGCTCATAGTGAATAATAAATACCTGAATCTAACATTCAAAAGTCTTCCACAGTTTGGTCCCTACCTATATATTTCATCTTATCTTATTTGATTTCCCCTTGTGTGCCATATATTCTGGCACACAAATGGACCATTTTCTGTCCTTCATTCTTGTACTGCTCCTTCCTAGAGTGTTGCCTTAATTCACCCCTACCTCTTAGATTGAACAGTGTGTGCTCTTCAAGGATCAACTGTGTTAAGATCAGAGATGCTCATTATCAAGAGAATGGCTACCAGATGGTAAATGTTTGGAGACATAAACTCATAAACATCATTTATTAAGGCAAAGAGGAGTTACACTCTGATAAAACTGCAGCCATTTTTATGTCAATCCCAGAAGTCTTTGCAGGTCCAGGCCATTCTTACCTCCTCTAGGGGAGATGTTTAACCAGAAATTTCATTGTGAATGTTTTCATATGCTTTTCTTTTAAAATATCAGGGGAAAATCTGTGAAATACAAAGGAAATGGAAAACCTCTTAGTGTAAGTTTGAAAACAGAATAAATTAATGTTTTATACAATAGTAGCTTGCTCATTTGAGAAGATACATAAAGAGGCAATTTTATTATTCCTTGACCTTTAGAGAATTGCATTTGTCAACTTATCCTTCTAAGATATTGTGACTCAAAAATGTCTTTTTTCCCATAAATATTAAAAAGATGCTCTTTTAGTTTCCACTATTGAGAGTAACTTCTTATACAACTACTCATTACATCATGTAAGATATGAACTTGTCTTTTATTTGATTATTCTTGCCATTGTGATAAAGTATAGATTTAGAGGAATTTTGAAAATGTGAAACAGAAGAAATTAATCAGCAAATAAAAATTAAGAATATAATCCTAACTGAAAGAAAATTTTAAAAAATAACAAGCTTGAGATGGTAAAACCAAGATCATAAGGAAAGAAGTGTATTTTTGGTTTGGTTTTTTTTTTTTTTGGTCTTGCTTTTTAAATTTGGTTCCACCAGAGATGAATTGTGATACCTTGGATCAATTATGATTTTTTTCACCCTTAATTCTTACAACTGTAGGATGAAAAGCATGCCTACTCACTCCTAAGAAATAAGGTGATCTATCTACCCATATGAGTACAAGGTCAGGGCCTAGTAGAATTTGCTATGGGTTCAAAGGAAATTTGAGAAGTGACACTTTCAGAAGACCTTTGTTTTTGGATGTGTCTTCCCAGTAAGGAGTATGGAATGAACCATAGATTTAGAACTGCAAAGGGACATGAGAGGTCATCAAATCCATCCTCCATCATTTTACAGATAAAAAAAATAGGTTACAAGAGCTGGACACTTGTCCATCATCTCCTAACTGCTAAGTTTCTAGAGTAGAATTTGAACTCTGGTTTTCCTGGCACAAATTCAGTTTTCTATTGATTATACTGTATTGCTTACACTCTAGTTCCCATTCATAAGTGTGGAAAGACAAACGAAACTTACTTAAGTTTATTATGAACTCTTATGGACTGATCAGTTTCTCTCTAAGCCTAAATGATGAAGGAAATTTAGAGAATTTTGGCAAAATGTTACTGTGTAAATTAATAATCATTATTTAATCTAAAAAAATTAAACAATGCTCATTTAGTCCAGAGAATGGATCTTAAAGTCAGTGTCTGCATAGTAATAAGACTTCTTTGGATTAGCACTCATGGTTCAAGATACACCAAGATCATTGTAGTAGTTATGCAAATGCAAAGCGATGGCCAACATTCTTGAGGGCATACATTCTCTACCCCTTTCTATATCCCCTGCTATTTTCTGCAATGTCCCTCCTGCTTAGAAAGAAAAGGAAGAATCAGGTTCATCTCTTTTAAGATATCTAGATAAAAATCTAAAGAATGAATTGTGTTTGCTTTCAAAGTTTTCCATGGGACCTTTATGGAATTTGTTAGGTTGGTACTCTGTGTGGTACTGTTTCCCATGTATACACATTTTTAAATTGGTCCTCTGTAACAACCATTTCCTTGAACTCACTTTTAATCAACAAGAGAATAAACAATTGACACAGAAATAAAAGCAGCAGACACATTGTCTCCTGGAGATCATGATTTACCATTTTGTATAAAATGTTTAACAGTAAGTAATTTCATTGGTTTATGTATAATCTCATACCATGAAATGGATGTTCATGTTTTCTGAAATAGGTCTCCTAAGGAAACCACTGAGAGAATTAGAAAAGTTTTATTAGTCAAGCTACACAGAGTTAAAGTGATAATTCAGTGGCAAAACCCCACAAAAACACTTTGAGGCTTAAATCATCCATATTGGTTGTTTTCATCTTAGACTTGTTCAATTTCCCTTTTTTGGTTTGGCCATATGTAAATACTCTAGCCAGAGATGTAACAATTTGGCATCTTAGCCAATATATTTAATGCTCTTTCCAGAACTAGAATCTGACCATTCTTGCATGAAATACTGACAAACAATGAAAATACTTTATTTTTTTCTTACTTTTTAATTTCTGAAGATATAAGTTGTAGTAATGGGCAGCTAGATGGCATAGTGGATAGAATGTCAGGGCTGAAGTCAAGAAGATTTGTCTTTCCAAGCTCAAATCTGGCCTCAGATACTTACTAGCTGTGTGACACTCACTGACTAGCAGTGATTGCCTTGTAGCTACAGTTATGTGTACACTAAAAAGGTATATATTATGATTAAAATGGCTTAATCTTTTTTTCAAATCTATTTGTTTTTAATTTTTAGCAATCACTCCCATAAGTTTTAAATTTTCTCCCCTTTCTTCCCCCTTATCTCCCCTATATGGCATGCAATCTTAAATGGCTGTTACTAAACACATTTTCACATTAGTCATGTTGCATTGAAGAATTAAAATGAATGGGAGAAAGTGTGAATAAAACTAAATAAAACCAAACATAACAAAAGAGAAAAATTCTGCTTTATTCTGTGTTCACACTCCATAGTTCTTTCTCTTTATGTGCATCATATAAAATGGCTTAATCTTGATCCATCCTGGGTATTCAAAGGCATAATAGCATGCTATTATTGTGTAAAGGAAGCTTCTATTAGAAAAATCTTAATTACACCTGTCTTGGTACTTAAGGACATCTGGGTGGCGCAGTTCATAGAGCACCCAGCTTAGAGTCTGGAAGACTCATCTTCATGAGTTCAAATCTGACCTCAAATGCTTAATACCTGCATGACCCTGGGCAAGTCACTTAACCCTATTTACCCCAGTTCCTCATCTATACAATGAGCTGGAGAAGGAAATGGCAAACCACTACAGTATCTTTGCAAGAAAAACCTCAAACATGGTCCCCCAAAATCAGTCATGACTGAAAAGAAGTTCCTGGTTACCTAGAACTATTTGAAATAGACTAAATCCTTTATACTCACCCAATATAAAAGATGAGATGTTTTCCTGTGTTCTGAATAACATTTTATACAAAATAGATTCAATTATATTGCCTAATTTTAATTCTGAATTAAAAATTTTCAAATTGTTTTCTAAAAATGTATACTGAAATTTACAGCAGTTTTTATAAAAAAAATCTACTACAGCTTTTCCTCAATAATCAGTAAGCTGTTGTTATTTTGTTGAGTCAGAGTAATATTTTATTAATGGATCAAATCATAAGAGAACTTAAGTGAATAAATAGAAAGATTCAGATCTGCATTGGTCACAAGCATTAATCCCATTGTTTCATCAGATGATTTAAGAGTGAGAATGACTATTCTAACCAGGTGCATTCAGTGAGGTCATTATTTTCAGGAGCCTTAGGTAACAAATACCAACTTCACTGAATCATAATACTGTACATTTCTGTCCTGTCCTATTTGGGCAATGCATTTATTTACAAACAGAATTTGTCTTAGAATAGCACAATATATGACGCTACAAGAAAACAAGTTAATAATGGTCATTTTTACATTTGATCAGTAAACCACACGTTTGACCCCACATAGGATTTTTCTGTTGGATCAGTTTTCTTCTTTGGGTTGTTTCATACTTGTGAATGGATTTAAAGCAATGTGAACTATCATGTGCCATACATAAAAGCATAAGAATACACCCCTCTATACCAATAATACATGTATGCCATTAGATAGGCTGTTTAGAGGAATAATCAAATATTTTAAAAAGCATCCAATTTATGAACTTGCCATACACAATTAAAGGTTATCAATATTGGCATGATCCAAAGTTAGCTTTTATGTTTGTCAAATATGGACATAACAAACTTCCATATTATTTGAGATGGAACATCTGACACCAATCTCACTGAACAGATGGTGTTAATAGTTCACTTTGTTGCACTTAATAATAACGACTCTGCTGAAGTGTAGCTCCATGAACACTTTACACCAACCTATTCCACTGGGTTTCAACTAACTGAAGCAGGCTGCCTATTTAAGACATACGAGCCTGGAGCTGTAACAATGATGTACTAAAAGAAGAATGAACATGACATCTTGCCTTGAACTTTCATTTTTTAATGGTTAGAGGAATTCACAGTTCAGCTGATTTCTTATTCAAGTTGCAATACAGTTGTGAGAAGTTCTTTAATTTATTGATGTAATTCAGTGCATCCTTTATTACAGATTTTTTATTTGCTTCCAGGTGGTATCGAGCTAATCTGAAATTCTTGCATGATTTAGGTGACCATTATCTCGATAGCCATTGTAGCAGGAAAGCTGGGTAGATTTTGTATTTCCATTCCAGTCTCTCATACATTATTTTCCAGGTAAGCCAGAGTGGGCCCACTATATTTTTGAAAATTTCCAACTTATTGATTATTCCATGGTGGTTTTGATAAAATAGACCTCCAGACCTTCCCCAGTAAACCTACTTTACTGGATAAATCCTTGATTTACCTTGTCAGTTTACCTTTCAATTGCTCAAAAGACTTTGAAAGGCTTGTTGTGCTTTGTACAGTCAAGTCCCAAAGTTACTATATGATTCACCAGAGGCTAGATGCCATGATAAATGCAGCAGTAAGTTGAGGCTAATTTAGAAATAATGAATAAGTTAGAGGGTAGCAAGAAAGAACTGGCACCATTATTAAACATAGGTCTGAGGTAGTATATGGAAGTAGCAGAGGTTTCTAGATCCTATGGTTTTAGTGATCAGAAGGAAGAAGGAAAACCATGTTTTGATATTTTATGGATAATTAATAATTCATTTCAAACTTTAATAAATCAATATCTGCTCATCTCTACCTCCATAATTAGCCTCTCTGTGAACTGTTGTTCATTTCTCATTTTCGAAGAAGACTAATGACATCATAAAGTGATGTCTTAACTTGGGTGTGAACTGGATTTAAGGGAGGCAGAGTTGCACAGAGCTGTTAGTCTCACTCTTTCTTTCAGTCATGGAAACCTGGTGGGAAGACAAAAGTCAGGATGACTGGTGATGGCTCAGGATGCAATAGATAACCTTGGTATCTTCAATATCTGATCAGGTTCTAAGCAGGGGCAGCTTGGTAGTGCAGTGGATAGAGCACCAGTGCAGGAGTCAGAAGGACCTGACAACAGAAGGACCAACAACAAATCTTGCCTTAGACACTTGATATTCACTAGCTGTGTGACCTTGGGCAAGTCACTTAACCCCAATTGCCTCATCCTGGGTCATCCCCAGTCATCCTGATGAATATCTGGTCACTGAATTCAGATGGCTCTGGAGGAGAAGTGAGGCTGGTGACCTGAACAGCCCTCCCTCACTCAAAACAAAATCAAGTGCAAATCATGTCATTATTTCTCTGATGGAATGGTCTTCTTAGGCAATGAAAGAAGAACACAGACAGAAGTTTTAAGCACCCTACAATATCTGTTCCAGGTGTCTTCATGGCCATTGGAAAAGATTGTTCTCATCCATCTATTCTGCTGAGGGAAATCTTCACATACTTGGGATAGACCCCACCCTAATTCACCAACTGAGCTGAAGGGTCAATGGTTACCCTCAACCTGGTTTAGCTAATCTGCTGATATGGTTTTTACCAAGGTGTGATCACTGCAAATCCTACAGCTTCTTGAAGCCACAGGTGAGAGTGGTAAACACAAGAGGTGAATGAGCCACCCTGAAAAGGGCTTGGTAAGCCCTCCCACCAGAGATGCTGATCCTCCTTGAACACCTCAGATGCTCCCCAGTCTGTGTATAAAGGCATCAAATCCAGTTTTGTCATTGTCCATATCATCTGTCAAAGCCACTGTCATGAGCCTCAGCTCTAATTCTATTTCTGTTGTTTTTGCCTTCTAAAGATTAGATAAGGATAGTGCACATGGAGGCACAAATGCCTCCAGAGGTATGCTAGGAAAACTTTTAACAACCAATTCTTGCAGTGGTGATGGTGTGGGGTTTTATACACTACATACTTTAAAAGTTTATTTTACATTTTTTTTTTGAGGCAACAGTGACTTGCCCAGGATAATACAGCTAACAAGTATCTAAGGCCAGATTTGAAGTCAGGTCTTCCTGACTCCATGGCCAGTGCTCTAGCCATTGTGCTGTCTAGGTGCCCCTTTAATCTGCATTTTTAACATTCTCTCCATTGCTTTCCTAAGTAGAGATAATTAACAAAACAATAAATCAAACCCTGATTTTTAGGGTTTGACAATTCCTGAGGTGTAGTGTTTACATTGATAATTTAGCTGCCAGTTCTCATGAATCAGTACAAAACAGGTCAAGAATATCATTAATTATATTTCTTTTAACTGACCATTACAAAAATAAACTAATATTGGCTGTAGAACTGAGAAAGATCTTTTGAAAATAAAAATCAAGAACCAAGGGACAAAATGTTATTTTCTCTTTTGTTGTTCAGTAGTCTACTTTGGACTCACAGTCACATTTTCAGATTGATATCATAATACAGTCCTTGTATTTATACACTAAAATTTTCAGAAGCACCAAAGAACTCCACAGATGTAATCTCATTAATCTTCATAACACTTTTAAGAGGTAGATGACATCACTGCTTATTTCTATGCTGGTAGGGTTAAATTATCTTTTTGAAGTATACCAATTTTGGGTGTGGTCTCCACATCTCTGGCACAGTTTCCCCTAAAATGCCAATACAGAACACTGGAATTTTCTTTAAACTAGTTGCAAAAAAACTAGTACTGATTTCAGGAACAGAGAATAGTCATACTTTGGGTCATCTATAAATGCCCAATTTATCTGTCACAACAGGAGCTTTAAATATTCCAGAATTGAAGTTATTTTGGGAGCTAAACAATCAAACTTTTGAATAAAGTATATCATTTCAAAGGGAAGCCTATTAAGTTTTTAAAAGAATAAATGTATTTCATGTATCTGATTATTCATAAAACCTGTAGCTATAAACAAAAATGCTTAAAAAGAAGTATATTTGGAAAATATAAACCTGTTATTTGCAGTTTGTGCATGACATACTTTGATAGATCTAGGCTCTCATTGAAATGGTCATTTCCTTCAGTGATGGAGATTGCCAACAAACATTTACTCTCAGTCTGGACAATTTGTAGCTTGTAATCTGTTGTGATTAGTGTTGATTTACACGTTAAAGGTGGCATGAAAGTCATCATGAAAGATATGCATTTATAAACAACAATGTTGTGTTAGTTGTATAGCATGAATAAGGCATGCACACCCTGAGGGCTGTACCTGTATCTCCAAACGGTAAAAGAAACTGATGGAACCTTCTAATGCTTTAAGTGAATCCTCCTCAGAAAATTTACTGTAAAGCATTTTCCGAGGATGAGTTTCATCTTGGAATAATATGGATAAATGGCAATCTGCACTGTGAAGTAAGGACTGATATGAACGATGTTATGGTTTCATTGAACAAAGTATTATTTATTTATGCCAACTATGTGTCATTCTTGGGATTCAACAGATCACCAAAGTCTTTGACTATATTAGCAATATATTACAACGCTGTTACTGAATCAGTGGTCCATGATCCCTTTGCATTGTTTTGGAAAAATTCTGAAACTGCCTTCTAACTCCATCTGACAAAACATAAGCATACCAAATAATGAGTTGATTCTTTAAAGTACAAATTGTGTTTTTGCCAATAATTTATATGCTGGAAACATAGTACCTTGGAAATAGAGTATATTTTATGATTCCTAAATTGGAGTTTTCTTCCTTTATTTCTCAGTGGCAGAAAAGAGAGTGGCATTCAAATGAATAAATTAAAAACCTAAGGTTCATCCATCTTTGCTTTCAGAATTCCATTACTCAGTGACTGAGCATATTTCTGGTTTGTAAGATAATCAAGTTTGCCTGCAACTGGTGCAAGTATGATGATGACACGTTTCTTTACATATGCCATTGACTTGCTTCTGTAATGCTTTGAAAGGCTTAGAGGAAGACTGTGCTGACCTCCATATTTCCATTTGTCAATAATTTGCCAATAACTCAGCATGCATTGGCTTAATAAGTTCCCTTTTCAAAGAAGTTTGATAGAGAACTAAATCACCAGATGGCTGGTTAAGTAAAAGCTGTCTGTGTGATTAAAGTCCAGAAAAAGGAACAAAACAAAGGGGAGGATTGTACTCTCTGAGCAGGCAAGCAGATGTGGGACAGTCAAGAATCCTTTTCCGTTGTAAATGCTCAGGTCAGATTCTGGAAGCTAGGGTGGAGGCACGTTACATTTAAAAAAATCTGTACAACTGTACAATAGAACCATTCATAACATTGTTAGAAATTATCAAAATGATGGTTTCTACCTCTTGACCTACACAAGTTTCCTGCTAATGAAGAATATTTTCTACCATTTTAGCTTCTTACAAATTCATTTAGCATGATGAGGTTTAAAGTTATATTTATCAATTAGTAAGACCAATGCTGACTAATTTCTGATATTCAGTCACCTGATATTTTGTAGCTGATACAAATATGAGGAGAACTTTCTCATGATCCAGCAATAAATATATATTTAAGGAGCACAAATCTTGTCTACTACAGGAGACACAAGAAATAATGGACTACTTACCAAACATTGCAGGAACATTCTGTCTTTTTGAAGTCTGGCAAAGAAAAAATTAGACAAATAGAGAAAAGGTAGAAAAATTGCATAACCACAGTAACTCAGAACTTTACTGGTAGGGAAAAATGGTATTCCTGAAAATTCAATATAGTTGATAATCTATAAAACATTTCTTCTATGATTTCATTATATGACTCTTCCCCTAGCACATTTAAAGAACAGAATAAAATCTTGGAGATGGAGTAGACTTCAGACTGCATAAAGTTCAAACTTTTAAGTCCAATTCCTTTTTTCCAATCTGCACATCACATAGTCATCCAGCCTCTGCTACAAGAATACCTTCTGTGATAAAGAGCTCAGTACCCTATGAAGTAGCATGTTAAATTTCTGGACAGCTCTAATTATTAGAAAGTTTTTCTTTGTTTTGGTCTAAAACATGTTTATTATGACTTCTACTCTGGTCCTAGTTGTGTTTTCTGAGGTCTAGGAGAATTCCCTGAAGAAAATAAAATCTTAAAGATTAGAATGGAGCAGATGGAAGTTAATGATTTTGTGAAAAATCAAAAAATTTTAAACAAGACCAAAGGAATGAAAAAACTTAGCAATGTGAAATATCTCATTGGAAACGAACTGACTTGGAAAATAGATCCAGGAGAGAGAATTTAAAAATTATTGACTACCTTAAAGTAAGGATTAAAAAAAGAGCTAGACATCATCTTTTAAGAAATTATCAAGGAAAATCACCCTGATATTGTAGAACCAGAGGGTAAAATAGATATTGAAAGAATCCACTGATCACCTCCTGAAGGAGATCCCAAACAGAAAACTCTTAGGAATATTGTAACCAAATTCCAGAACTCCCAGGTCAAAGAGAAAATATTTCAAGTAGCCAGAAAGAAATAATTCGAGTATTGTGGAAACTATCAGGATAACACAAGATCTAGCAGCTTCTACATTAAGGGCTTAGAATATGACATTCCAGAAGTCAGAGGGGCTAGGGTTAAAACCAAGAATTACGTACCCTGCAAAACTGAGTATAATACTTCAGGGGAAAAATGGTCATTCAATAAAAGCGAGGGCTTTCAGGCATTCTTGATGAAAAGACCAGAGCTGAATAGAAAACTTGACTTTCAAACCCAAGAATCAAGTGAAGCTTGGAAAGGTTAACAGAAAAGAGAAATCATAAGGGACTTACTAAAGTTGAACTGTTTATATTCCTACATGGAAAAGTAATATTTATAACTGGAGACTTTTCTCAGTATTAGAGTAGTTGGAGGGATTATATACATGTAGACAGAGGGCAGAGGGTGAGTTGAATCTGAAGGCATGATGTCTAAAAAATAAAATTAAGAGGTGAGAGAGGAATATATTGGGAGGAGAAGGGGAGAAATAGAATGGGATAAATTATCTCTCACATAAAAGAGGCAAGTAAAAACTTTTTCAGTGGCAGGGAAGAGGAGGGAGGTGAGCGTGAAAAAATGAACCTTATTCTCATTGAATTTGTCTTAAGAAGGGAATAACATGCACACTCAATTGGGTATGAAAATCTATCTTAACCTACAAGAAAGTAAGGGGGGAAAGAATAAGCAGTGTGGGTGGGATGATAGAAGAGAGGGCAAATGGGAGGAAGTAGTTATTAGAAGTAAACACTTTTGAAGAGGGACAGGGTCAAAAGAGAGAATAGAATAAATGGGGGGCAGGATAGGATGAAGGGAAATATAGTTAATCTTTCACAACATGACTGTTATGGAAGTGTTTTGCATGACTACACATGCATAACTTCTACTGATTTGCTTGCCTTCTCAGTTAGGGTCTATGAGGGAGGGGGAAGGGAGAGAAGTTGGAACTCAAAGTTTTAAAAACAAATGTTAAAAATTGCTTTACATGCAACTGGGAGATAAGACAGACAGGCAACAGGGTGTAGAAATCTATCTTGCCCTACAAGAAAATAGAGGGGAAGGGGATGAGAGAAAGTAGGGATATGACAGAAGGGAGAGCAGATTGGGGGAAGGGGTAATTGGAATGCATAATGTCTGGGGGTGAGTGGAGGGGAGAGATGGGGAGACAATTTGGAACTCAAAATCTTGTGGAAATTCATGTTCAAAACTAAAAATAAATAAATTAATTAGTAGAAAAATATTATGTTTTAGGGAGGGGGAAGGGGAGGTAAAGAAGGAGATAATTTGGAACTTAGTTTTAGGAAAAAAGAATGTCACAAATTATTTTTATAAGTAATTGGGAAAAAATAAAATGCTATTTTTTAAAAAAAGAAAAAAAAAGATTGAGGAGTCATCAGACAAGTGGGAGGAGAATAAGGAAATAGCTTCCCAAAACTTAAAAAAGAGAGAATATTCAAGAGAAGATAGTGATCCACTCTATCAAAGGCTGCACTGAGGACTCATGAAAGGCTATTGCATTTGTCAATTAAATACTCAGTGGTAACTTTGGCAAGGAAAGGGGAGGTAGTGTGAGGTGGACAACCAATGGAATCCCTCAGGGTGAGAATGGAAATTAGGAATGGTGCATGGGCCTGAGGACTGCCACAAAGCCTTGGGAGTAGGTCTGGTGGAAAGATAGAAAACTGGAGGTTAATGGATGTGTCTTGAAGGGAAGTAAAAATATAGAACACTAAGTAGATGGGGTAAAGAAGTATAGGAAAAGAGAAAAGAACACTTTTGTTCATAGGTGGAGTAGACAGACAAAGGTAAAAAGTATAGGGAAGAGTGGAGGAGAGGCACAAAGAGAAGAGAAAAGATAGGGAGAGAATGAGAGTGAGGGTAAAGTAAGAGATAAAGTCAGAGAGGAGACAGGAGGAGAAAAGAGCATTCAGAAAAATGTAATTGATAGGACATAGATATGGATAATTGAGAAGTACCATAAAGTTGATAGAAATACATAAATTTGAAGATAATCAGAGAAGGAAGATAAAAAAATACTTATAATACCCCTACACCCCCAAACAACCTCTACATACAAAACACAAACTTTGGCATCATCTTATATGTAGGATTGTATATAGGGGTGTTGGCATGTTAAAGCGCATACAGATGCTTCAAAATTTTGGTATTTTATATTGCATTTTTAGTCTGCATTTTAAGTAAAACAGTAATTTACAAAAACTTCAGTTAAGTTTTAGTTTCTTTAGTTTGATGTCTAGAATAGTATACTTTATGATTAATTATTCAATAAAAGTTCACCTCAAAAATATAAAATTCCCTGATTGCAAAAGGAATTTGCATGCCTATGTTAAGAGATTGATTTTTCATCTTAAAAGAGAATTCACAAAAGCTTCCCTTCAAACAGAAATCTCCTCCCCCTTCCATTCATTTAAAAGAGTATTTAATTTACAAAATATTGATTTCCACATAATTTTTCAGGACAATAGTGACTGTTTAGACACATCTGTTAATATCTATATTTTTCATGAGAAGAGTCAGAATATCAAAAGAATGAGAGCGTATTCAGTTTGCACTTTTCATATAATGCACTGAATTTTTTAAAAATGTAGAAAATATATTTGAAGGAGGGAGAACAATAATTTGTCTCATGGGGAGAAAGCTGTTTCAATATGAAGGAGGAAATTTTAGGAAGGAATCAGGCATTTCAGAGAATCAACAGGGCAAGAATCATATAAGATGGATTAATAATAACCATAATTATAGTGCTTTATAATTGCTTTATAATGTTTTTCTTTAGAAGTGCTTAAAGTACTTCATTTAATCTCATTTATCCTCATAATTTCCCTTTGAGGTGGGTTGTATTCGATTTTGCAGTTGAGAAAAAAAGGGAGGAAAGAGAAGTTAAGTAACTTAACTAACATAATAACAGCAGAGCTGACTTGGGACTGAAATTAGTTCTTTAGATGGCTAATGTTGGAAGACAGACTGTAAGGGGCTGATTGGGAGTAAGAAAGTGAAATCAGTATCTAGTCCACTTCTCTGTACTTTGGGAGATGCAAAGATCTCTCTGGCAAGATCTTTATTGTCAAGAAATTTATAACCTCTTATGGGAGATACTTCAATAGGTTTGTGATCTCATCAGTCAACTCTCCAAAGCTTCAGATTGCAAGATATCTACACTTTACTATGCTGTACCTTTTATCTATGCCCTTCATATGTCCTCTAAAAGGAGTTGACACAGCATACTGAATCTCTTCCTCTATGACATCTATAGATGTAAGTAAGCTTCCATGCTATCCATCAGTTATCACAGAGAGATAGGAAGGCATCAAGATTGGATTATTTGGATCTAGATTTCTGGAGACAATGAGGCACATAAACAAAGCTTCTACATGAATTCTACATTGGAATCCCAGGTAGAAACTGTAACAGATCAAAAGGCATAGTGTGAGTTATAAGGAAAGATACAATATTCAGAGCTAATAAAAATTGGAATAGTCAGTAGACTTAAACAAAAGATATATATTATATATATATGCACACACACATTAACACATGTATACATATCATATACACATACATATATACACATATATTTATATATTCACTACTCAGTGATACTTCATCATGATTATTAATTTTGTGGAAGTTATTGCATGTTTATAAAAACGGGTGGGGAAGTCTGAAGTAAATAAAACCAGGAGACTTTGAATCTATCCAATTCAGGAGATTTAACTATTTTAAAAATTGAAAAAGGAGAAAGTCATTTTAGTTTTATACATTTTGATAAAATTCAAATAATTATTTTAACATTTACTTCATGTGGTACTTTTCTTTTTCGATTTTTCACAGGGCTTATATAAAGATAAAAAGAATTGCAGTATTCAAATGACAATAACCTGTGATTTTGATACTGTGGAATCTCCTTCCACCAGTCAAATCTTAAGAGTCTGAGTGAATTACTTATATATGGTTTTAAAGTCAGTAAGTGTCAGAGACTAGATTTTAACTTCAGTTTTCCTGATACTTAGCAACTGGCACTCAATCTACTTTCACACTGTTTCTCAGTAGGTAATTTGGGGGCTAAGGGGATGACAGAATTCTTAAACCATGTACTTCCAATAGTTAAATGAAGTCTAAAAGGAACATTTGAATCTTTTTTTAGCTATTTTTTTTTTTGGTTTGGTTTTTGAGTATCTCTCATGGAATCCTTTCATATCTCTAACTTCATGGGAGTACCCTTTCTGAAACATGTATGAAAAGAGTTCCCTGTCTTGTTTGCTCAAATTCAATAAATCTAAAATGAAACTCAGTATCTCCACTCCACCTCCTTCTCCTCATCTTTCAAGCTTTCCCTTCTTCTCTACTTCCCTAATTCTATTGAGAGCACCATTGTTGTCTCCGCTACCCAAGTTTATAACCTTGGAGCTTGTCAACTTTTCTCCTTCAAACTTACTGTTCTTCCAATTTCTAATTGGTTGCTTTATTCTATAGATCCTATTTTCAATCTCTTGTATTTGTCTTCTTACTCCACTTCCATAGCCAACTGTCTAGGTCAGCCCCACATCACCTCTTCTCTGGCCAATTGTAATTGTCTCTTAATTGGGATTCCCATTCCCTTTCTCTCTCCTTTCCAGTCTCCATTTCACAATAATGTGGTACAATGAATTCAGAAATAAATTTGGAGACAGAGGATATGTGTTTAAATCTTGTCTCATCATTTTCTACTTGTGTAACCTTGGGCAAGTTATCTAATACTTCTGGGCCCGAGATTCCTCATCTGTAAAAAGAATGGGGGTTGGACTAAATAACTTCTAATGGCCCTTGGAGCTTTAAATCTACCATACAATGATATCTCTTCAATCAACTCTCTAAACAGCTGGCAAAATACTCTACAGCACAGGTTTAGTCAGATCACTTCCTTGTTCAAAAATCTTCAGTGGAGTTTTATAGCCTCTAAGATAAAAGACAAATTCTTCATCCTGACATTTAAGGTCTTCTGCAATTTAGGTCCAGCCTACCTTTAAAAAAAACAGTTTTTTTTCAATTAGCAAAATTCTATTTTGTCTCCCTCCCACTCTTTTACCCTAATTGAAAAAAAATAACACAAAGTCTTTGTAATAAATATTCATAGTCAAGGATAAGCAGATTTACACTTTGACCATGTGCAATATACATGTATATGTATATATATTTATGTACACATAGACCTATTTGTGTGTGTGTGTATTTCTTCTTCACCTTGAATCTATAACCTTTTGTCAGAAGTTGGGTAGTATACTTTGTTATTTGTTCTATGGAATTGTGATTGGTTATTATATTGATCGTAATTCTTAAATCATTCAAAATTATTTGTTTTAATAACATTGCTGATATTGTGCAAGTTGATAGCCTGCTTTTGCTCACTTCAC
Organism: Notamacropus eugenii; assembly: GCF_028372415.1. Taxonomy (NCBI): domain Eukaryota; kingdom Metazoa; phylum Chordata; class Mammalia; order Diprotodontia; family Macropodidae; genus Notamacropus; species Notamacropus eugenii. The sequence continues at coordinate 387,950,741 of NC_092876.1, forward strand.
TCTGGAGAAATTCAAACAAATCTTTTCAGATTTCTCTGAAATCACACATCCTAATTTCTTACAACAAAATGGTATTCCATTATAATAATATACCATACTTTCTTCAGTCATTTCTTTACTGATTGCACCTCTCTTAGTTTCCAGTTAGTCACTGAAGAAAAAAGAATTGTTACCAATATTTTTGCACATATGAGTCATTTTCCTCTTTCTTTGGTCTCCTTAGGGTAGTGTCTTAGTATCATCTAGCTTAGCTGTCCATCTTTATTTTGTGTAATTATTTAATTCATATAATTACCACCCCTCCTATAGTCTATATTCTGGCCAAACTAGAGTACTAGCTGTCTCCTGAATTCCACATTTCATCTTCAGCCTCTAGGCATTCCTCAATTATCTTTCCACATACACAATATACTACTTTCCTCAACAAAATATAGAATATTTATCTTCCTTCAAATATCAACTTGTGTCCCCTCCTCCAGAAAGCCCTGCTTGACTTTCCCAGTTGTTGAGTGGTCTTTGGAACTACATTTTGCTGACATTCCTTTAACTTTTATATTTTTCTTCCTTCTGAAGTTCAAGATAGTTGTAACTTTTGATCCAAAATGAAAAAAAAATACTCAGTAATGCTAAGAAGTAAAACAGATTTATGCATAAAGCAACTTGTACTTTTTTTGTCAGTTGCATAATACAGTGTCTGGTGACATAGGAGAGATGACAGCTTTGCATTTTATTTCTGCAAGATAACTTATGTGTGAAGGGTGATTATGATGTTTCTTTTGTGGTGCTTATGAGTTGCTAACATCTTTTGAAAGATGGAAAAAATAATAATCACCCTTCACTGGAAATAGTGTACTTGTTCTGTGAGAAACTTTTCCCACAAAAGCCTACATTTCTGGGTCTGAATTAATGAGTACATCAGATTCAGCAGCAATCAATCAACATGATTTCAAGTCGAATAGGTATCAAGATGGATGCCAAACCCACCCTATCAGGGCAGAAATGATCATTTGACACTGAAGAAATGTAGGGAGAAAGTCACAATACTAAAAGTCAGGAGGCCTATTCTGTTGTCCAATCTCTCCTACCAATTTGCAGGATGATCATTTACAATTTATTTAACCTTCTGTATAAAATGAGAGGTCATAACAACTCACATATACAGAAAGCTTTGAGGTTTGCAAAATGCTTTACTTGCATTATTTTATTTGTTTCACCCAATAATCTGGTTAGCTGAGTGTTATTCCTGTGTTCCATTTTACAGATTGGAAATTTGAGGCTCATAGAAGTTAAATGACTTTTTTTTATAGTCATAGAGTAATTAATGTTATGAAATTCAAACACATTACTTTCTGACTACCAATCCAGTGTTATGCTATAAGAAAAATGAAACAATTATATGGAAAGAAAGATATCATATAAATTCACCATCATATCAGCATAGCTATTATAGTTCATGCTAACTTATGAAATGTCTGTGTTCAAACTATATTGACAAGATGTTATTTTTTTGAGAATCAATAATGGAAGGCAGAGTCAAGATAACAGAGTGAAGGCAGGGATTTGTCAGAGCTCTACACAAACCCTTCCAAAACCCGTAAATAATGACTCTAAATAAATTCTAGAGTGGCACAACACACAAAAAGATGGAGTGAAACTATTTTCTAGCCCAAGACAACTTAGAAGATTGGCAGGAAAAATCTGTTTTACCAAGGTGACAGAGTGGCAAAGTCCAGTACAGGCTGTGGCAGCACAGATCTTGCCCCAACTAACCAGGAGCAGGCCTCATGGTAACTGAATCAGTGGCAACACTGGCAGTTTCCAGACCTCTCATTCCACAGCCTCCAAAGGCAGCTTAGAAGGTCAGCAGAAAAGGTCTTTTATATCTGGGTAAGAGTGGAGCATAGTCCAGCACAGGCAGTGCCAAACCAGACCAGCACCCAGCAAACCAGCAGCAGGTCTTGGGAGTCGCTGAATCAGCAGTGGCAGTGCTACTTCTGGAGCTCTCAGCCCACACATGGTGAGGGGGTCCAACAACTTGTTAGAAGGCGATTACAAGGTTCTCTTTGCTGGCACTGGGGGTGGGACTCTGTTGCTTTGTCAATACTCATATCCATGTCACGGTCCTGAATGGTAATCCCAGGGTGAGGAAGAGCATTAGCATGCCAGAGCTTGCAAGCTCAGTGGAGTGGGGACCCTCCTCAAAGTTCCAGGGAAGAAAAGAAGTGTTTGTGGTCATTCACAGACCAGAGCACAGGCTAGAAGAGTAGCAAATACCTTTTCTTAAATCATTCCACCTTGAAAGAACTGGAAACATATTGGTTCCTAGAAGTATCTACGAAAACAGCTACACAAAACCCTGATGCTTGAGACAGTACCCCCTCCATACTGGAAGCAAAACTCTTCTTTAATAAAGAGTTATTTAACTTGCTCTACTTGACAAAGAGTCAAAAATCAAATAATAGGCTAGAAAAATGAAGAAATAGCAAAAAAAATTTCTGACCATAGAAAGTTACTGTTGTGACAAGGAAGATCAAAACACAAACGCAGAAGAAGAAAATGAAATCAAAGCTCCTACATCCAAAGCCTCTAAGAAAAATATGAATTGGTCTCAGCCCATAGAGGAGCTCAAAAGGAATTTTGAAAATCAGGTAAGAGAGGTAGAGGAAAAATTGTGAAGAGAAATGAGAGTAAGGCAAGAAAATAATAAAAAATGAGTAAACAACTTGGTAAAGGAGACACAAAAATATTACTGAAAAAAAATAACACCTTAAAAATAGATTAGGTCAAATGATAAAAGAGGTCCATAAAGTAAATGAGGAGAAGAATGCCTTAGAGTTGGCCAAATAGAAAAAAAGATATACAAAAATTCACTGAAACAAAAACGTACTTTTTTAAGTAAGTAATTTTACTTTTTGTAGAATTGGTCAAATACAAGGGGAGGCACAAAAGCCCACTGAAGGATTCCTTAAAAATTATAACTTAGCAAAATGAAACTAATGACTATGAAAATAATCAAGAAACAATAAAACAAAACCAAAAGAATGAAAAAAATGAAGATAATATGAAATATCTCATGGGAACAAACAACCAACCTGGAAAAACAGATCCAGGACAGCTATGATGGAAAAAAGATCCTAGACATCAACTTTCAAGAAATTATCAAGGAAAACTGCCCTGATATTCTAAAACCAGAGGGTAAAATAGAAATTGAAAGAATCCACTCATCATCTTCTGAAAGAGACTCCCAAATGAAAACTCCCAGGAACATTATATCCAAATTCTAGACATCCCAGGTCAAGAAGAAAATATTACAAGCACCCATAAATAAAGAATTAAAATTTTTGGTGCCCCACTTGGAATAACACAAGATTTAGCAGCTTCTACATTAAAATATCAGAGGATTTGGATTATAACATTCAGGTCAAAAGATCATGGATTACAACCAAGAGTCACCTACCTATCCAAACTGAACATAGTCATTCAGGGCAAAAATGAGTATTCAATGAAACAGAGGACTTTCAAGCATTCTTGAGGAAAAGACCAGAGCTCAATAGAAAATTTCACTTTCAAATACAAGACTCAAGGGGAGCATGAAAAGATAAACATAAAAGGGAAATCATAAGGGACATAATTCCTATGTGGGAAGATACTTGTAACTCATTAAGAACTTTCTCATTATTAGGAGAGTTAGGAGTATATGTAAACAGAAGGCACAGGTGTGAGTTGAATATGAAGGATGATATCTTAAAAAAAAAAATAAAATTAAAGGTGAGAGAGGAACAGACTGGGATAAATGGAAAAGAAGAGGCCAGAAAATGTTTTTACCATGGAGAGGAAGAGGAAGAAGTTGAGGGGGAGTAAGTGAACCTCACTCTCATCATAACTGGCTCAAAGAAGGAATAACATACACACTTAATTGGGTATAGAACTATATCTTATCCTAAAAGAAAATAGGAGGGAAGGGCATTATAGAAGTGTGTGTGTGGGATGATAGAACAGAGGGAAGTTTGGAAGAAAGTAGTCAGAAGCAAAACATTTCTGAGGAAGGACAGAATGAAAGAAGAGAAAGAATAGAATAGATGATGTTGGTACAGAAATAGGATGGAGGGAAATTCAGTTATCAATAGTAACAATGAAAAAAATTATGAGCAAATATCTCTGATAAAGGCCTCATTTCTCAAACACATAGAGAAATTTATAAAAGAAACAGCCATTTCCCAATTTATAAATGATCCAAAGATATGAACAGTTTTCAGATGAAGTAATCAAATTCTCTATAGCCATTTGGAAAAATTGCTCTAACTCACTGCTGATTGCAGAAATGCAAATTAAAACCATTCTGAGGTACTCTCTCATAGCTATTAGATTGATTAATAGGGCAGAAAAGAAAAATGACAAATGGTGGAGGGGATGTGGGAAAAATAAGACATTAATGCACTGTTGGTGGAGTTGTGAACTGATTCAACCACTTAAAAAAAAAAACGATTTGGAACTATGTCCAAAGGGCTATAAAACCATGCATTTTCTTTGATCTAGCAGGGCCATCATTTGTGTTACATCCAAAAAAGAGATGAAAAACATATATGAAAGGGGCTGAGATGTTTAAATACATATATATGTATATATACATATATATATATGTATATATATACATATATGTATATATGTGTATATATGTGTGTGTGTGTATATATATATATATATATATATCAGCTCTGTTCTGTTGGTAAAGAAATGGAAATTGAGGGAATGCCCATCACTTGGGAAAGGGCTGAACAAACTGTGCTATGTGATTATAATGGAATATTATTGTGCTAAATAGAATGCTCTCAGAAAAACCTGGGAAGACTTACATGAGCTGATGCAAAGTGAAATGTACTGTATCTAAAGTAACAATGATATCGTGCAATGATCAGCTGTGAATGATTTAGCTATTTTTAGCAATACAATGATCCAAGACAACTCTGAAGGACTTAGGATGAAAAATAATATCCGTTCCCCAGACAAAGAACTGATGGTGTCTGAAAACAGATTGAAGTATACTTATTTTTACTTTAGTTTTCTTGAGTTTTTTTTTGTCTGTGTTTTCTTTCACAACATGACTATTATGGATATATTTTGTATGACTACACATGTGCAACCTATATTGAATTACTTCCCTTCTCAGTGGGAGTGAGGGAGGGAAGGTGGGAATTTGGAACTCGAAGCTTTAAAAAAAATGTTAAAAAATTGTTTTTACTTGTAATTGGGAAAAATAAAATACTAAGTAAAACCCAAAAGAGAAAAAAAACCAGTTAATAATGATACTTTTGAGAGCACAGACCATTTTTACTCCTCACCCAATATATGGCTTTCTTGTGTTTAGAGATTTTTTTTTGAAAAATACAACCCATCAATATTTTGTTTAATGCACACATAACTGGTATATATTTGGAAGAATAATCGGTATTTATAATTTTAATAATAACTATCAAGTCTGACATTTGGTAATATAAAATTATTTCAATTTCATCATCTATAAAATGAAAATATTTACCCTATCTGTCTCAGAGCGTTGTTATGAGAGAGCATCAAAGGAAGTAATATATGCGAAACACCTTAAAAATGTACACACTTAAACTTACATAAATGACCATTATTGTAAGTTTATTTTTGTCATTCTTTTTGATGAGATGTCTCTAGAACAAGTCATTAACTTCGAATATATTTTATAGTTAATATTCTGAGGATTCTTGTACAATTTGATAAAATGACTGCCTTTTGTAATAAAATGAGAATATTTTGAGGTATGGTCATCTTTTTTGTTTATTTACTAAAAATGCCTTTGAGACAACTCCAGTAGCAAATAGTATGGAAAGGATGGAATATATTATCCTGTTATTTTCTGGTTCTAATTTCTTCTGCTACAAATCTATATATTGAAAACTGACATTTCATGGAGATTAGATATTACTTCAGAAACATATTTAAAACAATATTTTTAAATGGCTATGGGTCAATGTAGGTGGTTGTGAAGAATAGTTCTGTCTACAATGATGCTGAATTTCTTATTATATTTGAGGTTTTATGTGTATTATAGGAATTGGAGTAAAAAAATTTCATGTATATAATTCTAACCACCTGATTGTGTCTCCAAATAGCATCTGATCTATGCTAAATTTTTTGTTAACTTCAGCACTATGTTGCTATTCATACTACTTCATAACAGAATTTATATTGATTGGTAAGGTGACAATTATTTGAACCCAAATCTTTATCATAAACCTCTCCACATCTATAAAAATATATTTCAGCAATTTGTCCAGTTCCTTTTTGTTAACACATTGTTGGCCAAGTTTAGGTGGATGTCTCCCACAGAATGCTATTTGATTCAGCTCTTGAAACCTAGCTTTATGATTGCTTCCACGGAAAGCAATTTGTTTATATTGACAAATTTAGCAACATATACCTAACCTTAATCCTTTACTATTATTTTGTGAAGTGAAGTTCATTTGTTCAAAAAATCTTTGTATAATTTCTAATCTATTAATTTTCTGCTCTAATTTCATCTACTAATGTTTCTTCTTTTTCATAAGGCAGTGTTATTTTTTCTTTAACTTCCAATGAACCCTGTTTTTGTAGAATTCTACAGAATTTGTGTTCACCTTCTAGATCTGTTGCCACCTATTTTACCTTGTGAAATGCATAAATTAAGAATAAATTATGCTATTATGTCTGTTAATTAATCTAAAGGCATTCTTTAGAAAATCTATCCATTCTGATTGCAAACTCTAAATGCAGAAGAGCTTTCCATGTGGAAATGAAATATAGCATTTTTGTATTTTCTTATATAACCTTAGCATTTCAGCCAATGATATTTATTTTATCCAAGCCTGAGCTTTCCAATTTTGTACAGATTTCATTTGATCATTATTACAATATTTCTTCTGTCATATACAATGTTCTCCTGGCTCTGCTCACTCCACTTTGCATCAGTTAATATAAATTTTTTCAAGGTTCCCTAAAACAATTTTTCACATCACTTCTAATAGCACTATCGTATTATATCTCAATCATATGCTGCATGTTATTCAGCTATTCTCCAACTGTGGGAATCCCCTTTATGTCCAATACTTTACTACCACAAAAAGAACTGCTAAAATATTTTGGTAGATATGTCTTCTCCCCTTTTCCTTGAACTCTTTGGTATATGGGTATGCACAGTTTTATAGCTTTTTTGGAATAGTTCCAAATTGCTCAAGTTGGACTAGATCACAACTCCAACAACAATTCCTTGGTGTACGTATTTTCCCTCATTCCTTCCAGCATTTGCCATTTCTGATATATATGAGATGATACCTGAGTAGTTTTAATTTTCTTTTCTTTAATCCATAAGGATTTAGAGTTTTAATACAGTTTTAATTTCTTTTTCTTAAAGCTGGCATTTCCTGTCCCTTTATCATTTATCAATTGGGGAATGACTTAATAAATTTGACTTCATTCCCTATATATTTGAGAAATAAAGCTTTTATCAAAAAAAATCTTGCTGTAAATACCCTTCCCCAAGTTTCCTGCCCTCTTTCTAATTTTGGATGACCTTTTTTTTAATATCACATAAACAAAATTATCCACTATACTTTCTGTCTATTAATTTCTTGTTTGGTCATAAGCTTTTTTTTATCCACACATGCATACATTTTTTAATGTTCCCTTCCTTTGTTTATGACATCAACTTTTACATCTAAATCATTTAACCATTTAGAACTTATTTTGATACATGGCATGAGATATTGGTCTATGTCCAGTTTCTGCCAAACTGCTTTCCAGTTTTCACAGCATTTTTTGTCACATATTAAGTTCTTACCCTCAAAGTTTGGATCTTTGGGTTTATTAACAATTTGAATACTATACTCGTTTATTACTTTGCATTATGTATCTAATGTATTTCTGATCTACTATGGTATTTCTTAACCATTATCAGCTTATTTTGATGATTATAATCTTGTAATATAGTTTGAAATGTGGTACTGAAAAGCCTCCTTCCTTCACATTTTTTATAACAGTTCCCTCCATACGTAAGACCTTTTATTCTTTCAGATGAATTTTTGTTAAAAAAAATTTCAAACTCTATGAAATATTGTTTGGTAGTTTGGTTAGTTTGGCCCTGAATAAGTAAATTACTTCAAGTAGAATCATAAATTTATTATATTGACTTGGCTGACCCACAAGCAATTAATATTTCTCCAGTTGTTTAGATCTGTCCTTGTATGTATGAAAAGTGTTTTGTAATTATGTTTATATAGTTGCTGGGTTTGTCTCAGCTGGTAGACTCCAAAGTATTTTATGCTGTTTACAGTTATTTTAAATGAAATTTATCTATCTCCTGCTGCTATGTTTTGTTGGTAGTATATAAAAATGGCAATGATTTATTTAGATTTATTTTATAATCTGTAACTTGGCTATAGTTGTTAATTGTTTCAACTAGTTTTTTAGTTGATTCTCCAGGGTTCACAACGAATACAATAGCATAGCCCGCAAAGAGTGAGAGTTTCTTTTCTTGTTGCCTATTCTTTTTCCTTCAGATTCATTTTATTGTCTTTGCCATAGCTAGCATATCTAGTATAATGTTGAATAATGAGGTGATAATCAACATCTTTGCCTCATCCTTTATGTTACTGGGAAATTTACTAGTTTATCTTATTACACATAATTCCTGGTCTCTTTCAGATAGATTATTGTTGTTTAACTTTTTTCAATCATGTCCAACTCTTTGTGACTTCTTTTCAGTTTTCTTGGCAAAGATACTGGAGTGGCTTACCATTTCCTTCTCCAGCTCATTTTACAGATGAAGAAACTGAGTTAAAATGATTGTATTACTTGCACAGGGTCACAGGTAATAAATGAGACTGGATTTGAACCTAAAGCCTTCTAGATTTCAGGCATGGCACCCTAATCACTGCACCAACTAGTTGGTCCTTTAGATAGATACTATCACTTTAAGAAATAATCCATGCATTCCCATGCTTTCTAGTTATAACAGGGATGGGTGTGTTTTCTTTTAATGTGCATCTATTCACACAGCCGTAAGATTCTGGTTGATTTTGTTATTGATATGGTCAGTGATGCTTATAAATTTCCCAATATGAACCACTCCTGAATTTCCACTATAAAAGCTATCTAGTCATAGTGTATGATATTGCTGGTATAGTATTGTAATTAACTTGTTAATGTTTTATTTTCAATTTTTCTTCAATTGTTTTTGGTCTTCTTGGTTTAAGTAGCAAAATCATATTTGTGCGGTAGAAGGACTTTACCTATGTTTTCAAATAGTTTATTTAGTATTGGAATTAATTGTTCTTTAAATGTTTAGTGGAATTAATTTGTAAATACATACATTCAGGAATTTTTTCTTAGGGAATTCATATGTGGCTTGTTCAGTTTCCTTTTCGACGGTAAGGTTATTTAATTAATTTCCTCTTCTGTTAATCTGAATAGATCATCAGATTTATTAGTTTATAATTGGGCAAAGAAACTCCTAATACGTGCTTTAGTTGGTAGTGTAACCACCCTTTTCATTTTTGATAGTAGTTATTTGGTTTTCTTGTTTCTTTTCTTAAATTAACTCATGGTTCATTCATTTTCTTCATAAAACAAGCTTCATAAAAATAAACTTTTTAAAAATTTGAATTTGATTAATCTCTTCTTTGATTTTGAGGATTTCCATTTTGATGTTTAATTGGGGATTTAAAGTTTGTTCTTTTTCTAGTTTTTGCAGTTTCATGCCCAAATCATTAATCTGCTCTTTCTTTTATTAATGTACACATTTAGAGATATGTTTTCCCCTCAGTAATGCTTTGGCTACATCCCACACATTTTGGTATATCCTTTCATTGTTCTCATTCCCTTTAATGAAATTATTGTTTCTATGATTTGTTATTTGACTCACTCATTCTTTATGATTAAATTATGTTGTTTCCAATTAATTCTTAATCTATGCTTCCAAGGCCCTTTATTGATTGCAATTTTAATTGCATTGCAATCTCTGAAGGGTGTATTCAGTATTTCTGTTTTTTGGAACTTTTGTGAGTTTTTTATGCTTTAACACTTGGTCAATTTTTGTGAAAGTGCCATGAGAAAAACTATACTGCTTTTTGTTCTCATTCAGTTTTCTCAAGAGGTCTATCATATCAAGCTTTTCTAAAATTCTATTAATCTCCTTAACTTCTTTCTTATTTATTTAATGGTTAGATGTATATAGTTCAGAAAGGGGAAAGCTGAGGTCTCTCACTAGTGTAATTTTACTGCCTTTTTTTCTTGTAACTAATTTTAAATTTCCTCTAAGAATTTGGCTGATATTTCCAATAAAGTGGGGGGTGAAACAAGGATGCTCATTATCACTACTGTTATTCAATACAGTACTAGAAAAGTTAGCTTTAGCAATAAGAGAAAACAAAGAAATTGAAGGAATTAGAGCAGGCAAAGAAGAAACTAAGTTATCATTCTTTGGAAACCATACATGATATACTTAGAGCATACTAGAGAATCCAGCAAAAAGCTACTTGAAATAATAAAAAATTTTGGCAAAGTTGTAGGACTCAAAAAACTCCACATAAATCATCTGCATTTCCATATATTACTAACAAAGCTCAACAGCAAGAGATAGAAAGAGAAATCTCATTTAAAGTTACAGTACATGCAATAAAATATTTGGGAGGCTACCTGCCAAAACAAAGCCAGGGAGTACATGAACACAATTACAAAACACCTTTTGCACAAATAAAGTCAGATCTAAGTAATTGGCAAAACATCAGTTGCTCATGGATAGGCAGAGCTAGTATAGAGAAAATGACAATTCTACCTGAATTAATTTACTTATTAAGTGTCATACCAATCAAATTATCAGAAAATTATTTTCTAGGGCTAGAAAAAATACAATCAAAATTCATGTGGAAGAACAAAAAGGTCCAAAATATCAAGGAAATTAATGAAAAGAAATGCTAGGGAAATTGGCCTAACCATACCAGATCTTAAATTTTATTATAAAACAGCAATCATCAAAGCCACTTAGTACAGGCTAAGAAACAGAGGGGTAAGTCAGTGGAACAGGTTAAGTACACAAGACACAGTAGTCAATGAAAATAGCAGTATACTGCTTGATAAACCCAAGGACCCAGCTTCTGGGATAAGAACTCACTGTTTGACAAAAACTCCTTGGAAAACTGGATAACAGTGTGGCAGAAACAGGGCATAGACCAATGCCTGACACTGTACACCATAATAAAGGGTAAATGGGTACATGATGTAGGTATAAGGGCTAATACTATAAACAAATTAGGGGATCAAGAAATAATTTATTTGTCAGATTTATGAAAAATGGAGAAATTTATGACCAAATAAGAGGTAGAGAACATTGTGAAATGCAAAATGGATAATTCTGATTACACTAAATTGAAAAGTTTTTGCACAAACAAATCTAATGCAACCAAGATTAGGAGGGAAGCTGAAAACTGGGAAATAAGTTTTACATTAAGTGACTGTGATAAAGGCCTCATTTCTAAAATATGTAGAGAACTGAGTCAAATTTACAAAAGTACAAGTCATTCCCCATTGATAAATGGTCAAAGGATATGAATAGGCAGCTTTCAGAGCAAGTTATTAAAGCTATCTATAGTCCTATGAAAAAATGCTCTAAATCTCTATTGGTTAGAGACATGCAAATCAAAACATCTGTGAGGTATCATATCACACCTATTAGACTGGCTAACATGACAAAACAGGAAGATGATGTAAGTTGAAGAAGATGTGGGAGAGTTGGAATGCTAATTCAATGTTAGTGGAACTGTGAGCTAATCTGAACTTTCTGGAGACCAATTTGGAACTATGTCCAAAAGGCTATAAAAATGTGCATAACCTTTGATCCAGCAATCACTTCTAGGGCTGTATCCCAAAGAGATCATAAAAATGAGAAAAGGACCCACATATACAAAAATATATTATAGGAACATTTTTGGTGGTGGCCAAGAACTGGAAATTGAGGGAATGCCCATCAGTTTGAGAACGGCTGAAAAAGTGGTTGTATATGAATGTAATGGAATGCAATTGTGCTATAAGAAATGATGAACAGCCAGATTTCAGAGAAACCTGGAAAGACTTATGTGAACTGATGCTGAATGAAATGAGCAGAACCAGGAGAACATTATATATAGTAACAGCCACAGTGTGCGAGGACTGTTTCTGATGGACTTAGCCCTTCACAGCAATGCAAGGACCTAAAACATTCCCAGAGGACCTGAGCCATAATGCCATGCACCTCAAGAGAAAAAGTTATAGAATCAGTAAACAGAATGAAGCAGACTATTTTCTCTTTTGTATGCTTTTTTTGGGGGTTTTTTCTTGATTTTTCTCATTCATTTTAATTCTTCAATGCAACATGACTAATATGAAAATGTGTTCAATAAAAATGTAGAAACCATATAACATTGCATGCCATCTTGGGGAGGGGGTGGAGAGGAAGGGGTAGGAAATCGAAAACATATGGAAATGATTGTTGAAAACTGAAAACAAATACATTAATGTAAAAAAAGAATTTGGATGCTATATTATTGGTAAATAGATGTTTAGTATTGGTATTACTTCATTTTCTAGGGTACCAAATTTTAGCAAAATGTAGTTTCCCTGATCATCTCTTTTAATTAGATCTCTTTTTGCTTTTGCTTTGTCTGAGGTCATATTTGCTACCCTTTACTTCTTTATTTTGCCTCTGCTGAATCACAATAGATTCTGCTTCACTTATTTACTTTTAACTTTGTGTATGTGTGTTTCTCTTTCAAGTGAGTTACTTATACTTAAAATATTGTATTTTGTCTTCTAATCCCTTCTACTACCTACTTCCTTTCTGTGAGTGATTTAACCCCGTTCATATTCACAGTTGTTATTAATGTCTATATTTCCATCCCTCTTATATTTTTCTGTTTACTCTTCTTTTTCTCTTTTTACCCTGTCCCGCTTTAAACGTCTGTTTTGCTTCTGACCACTGCATTGGTTTATCTACCCTCCCTTTCTATTAGTCCCTTCCCCTCTCACTTCTCTTTGGGCAAGGTAGATTTCAACAGTGTGTGTGTGTGTGTGTGTGTGTGTGTGTGTGTGTGTGTGTGTGTGTGTGTATTCTTTATTTTTTGAAACAATTCAGATGAGACTGAGCTTCAGGCATTGCCTGCCACTTGCTTGTTCTACCCTCCCTCTAATTCCCCTTTCTTCCTTCTCCTCTTTCCTTCCCATTTCCCTATTGAGAGATATGTAGTTCTCTCCCCAAATGTGTGTAAATATATTTATATCTATATATTTATATCTAATTATCTGTTGATTTATCTATGTATTCTTCCCTCCCTTGACCAATTCAAATGAGACCATATTGTTCACATCAGCTGCTCCTATCGTCTCTTCCTCCCTGTTTCTTCATATTTCTATTTTCAAATAATTTTATGTGAAATAGTTTTTCCTAAACATCATTTTCCTTCTGTACATTTTTTTTGTCTTGAGTATTAGGTAGTCCAATGTCTCTCTTTTTTTTCTCTTTGATGTTTTACAGGTCATTAGTTTTTGCTTTGATGTACCCAACATTTTCTTCTATTATTTTCAGTCTTTTTACTTTTTAAAAAAATATCTTGTTGTTTCATGAACTCACTGGTTTTTATTTGATCCATTCTAAACTTCAGGCAGAATTTTACTTGAGCAAATTGATATAACTTTTTTTCAAAGATGTTAATTCTTTTTCCAATTCTTTCTTCCATAGTTCTCATTTATCGTCTAGTTTTTTTCTTCAAGTGTTCTCATTTCATTTATAATTTTTTGTATTTTTTTGACTTTGAATAGTATTTTCCCCATTTGTATATTGAGAAAATTTTTAGTATTCATATTTACAAGATTTTAAGTTCAAAATTTTTCACCCTCCCTCCTTCCTCTCCCCTCTTCTGACAATGGCAGGCAGTTTGATATAGTTTATATCATAATTATAGTTTATAGCATGTGCTAGCATGTTAAAATATTTCCATATTAGTCACAATTATGAAAGAAGAAATATGAAAAAGAAACATGAGAAAGAATAAAGTAAATGAAAAAATATGCTTTGATCTCCATTCCAAATCAATTCTTTGTCTGGATATGGATAGCATTTTCCTTCATGAATCCTTTGTACTTGTCTTGGATCATTTTGTTGCTGAGAAGAACTGAGTTATACATAATTGATCATCACACAATGTTCAATGTTGCTGTTACTGTACACTGTTTTCCTGGGTCTGCTTATTTCACTTTGCATCAGTTTGCACAAGTCTTCTCAGGTTTTTTTCTGAAATCTTCCTATTCATCATCTCTTGTTGCACAATAGTATTCCATTACATTCATGGACCATAGCTTGTTCAGTCATTCCCCAATTGATAGACATCCCCTCAATTTCCAGTATTTGGCCACAATGCTTCAATGAATACCATAATGCCACAATGAATGCTATTAATTTTATTTTGCACATGTAGATTCTTTCCCCTTTTTTGCTATGTCTTTGTGATACAGCCCTGGTAATGGTATTGCTGGATCAAAGGGTATGTACTGATTTTGTGCCCTTTGGGCATAGTTCCAAATTGCTCCTGATTGTGACTACCTAATATTTGACTTGTTTCTTTTTGATCACTTGTAGTATTTTTTCCTAGACTTGCTGGTTTTGAAATTTGGATATAATGCTCCTTGGAGTTTATATTGAGATTTCCTGAGGTGATGGGAGAGTCTTTTAATTCCAGGACATTAGGCTACTTTTCCTTGACAATTTTTTGAAAGATTCTGTCCAGGTCCTTTTCATTATGGCTTTCAGATAGTCCAGTGATTCTGATATTATTTCTCCTGCGTCTATTTTCCAGGTCAGTTGTTTTCCCATGAGGTGTTTTCCATTTTCTTCCATTTTTTATTCTTTCATTTTTTTATTATTGATTCTTTATTATTTACCTGTCTTATTTGATTTTAAAGCTCCTTTTTGAGCTCTTCTCTGAGTTCTTTCTCAGCCTGAGATCACTTTCCATTTTTCTTTGGGGTTTTGCCAATAGATGTTTTGACATTGTTGTCCTCTTCTGAATTTGTGTTTTGCTCTTCCTTATCACCATAATAACTTTCTATGGTCAGGTTCTTTTTTTGTTGTCTTTTGCTTTTTTTGTGTGTGGGGGAGGCTTTTTCCTTTTTAAAAATTTTAATTTAAACTCTACACCTGGGGTGAAAGGACACTGTCTCAGGCTTCTTGTGACAGTTGTTGCAAGACCTGACTATTTACCTGATGCTATACTGATGTTGCCCTGAGGTTCATGGAAATGGTCTTATCTGGTGCTATGCTGAGAGGGTGGGTTGGGGGGCTTTCTGGCGCTTCTGGAATCACTAGGGGTCTGGCACCTTATTTGGTGTTGAGATAGGGTCTTAGTGGTAGTGCTTGGAATGTGCTGAGGCTTGGTGGAGCGTTTCTGTGTTTCTCCAGGGCTACACTGAAACAGGTGAAGGTCTGGCTATGGAAGGAGGATTGTTTGCCCAGAGCTACACTGAAGCATGGGGAAGTATGGCCTACTTTCTTGTCATGCTGGAGGATGCCCATTTATCTGGCAACGCTAAAGCACATGGCAGTTCTCCAAGCTGGAGTCTGCTGGTTCCTTTTAGCTGGGAGGTATCCTTGCATTGGTGTTTGCCTGCTCCACCACACTGGGGCTCAGGATTTCCCACTGTTTTGCTGGGATGCTTCCTGTTCAAGAATGCACTCCCCTTTTACCAGAAGGAGACAAACCTTTCTTGCCAATCTTCCAAGTTTATGGGGCTAAAAGACTGTTTCACCCAATCTTTTTGTTGGTTCTGCTGTTCCAAGATATGTTTTGGGGTGCTATTTTGTGATTGTTTAGAGGTGAATATGGGAGAATTATAGTGATTTACTGCTTTCTTCACTATCTTGGCTCCCAGGAGTCCTCATTTAAAAATTTTCTTAAAAGTCTTACTTCATCTTTTCTATGAATTCTGGTTGTGTATGTGCAAAAGCTGTGTTTTTCTTTGCAGGTTTGCTTGTAGATGTTTTATAGAGTTATTCTCAGAATTAGGGTATAATGGTCACTTTGTCAGTCAGTTGTCCTTTTTTCTCAAAGAAGGCCAAAATGATATCACTATGTTTTAGTCAAGTTACAGTTTATGTGACTGTGGATTATCAGAAGAATATGAGCTCAAAAGGCTCTACCACAGGTCAGGCACAAATAATCCATATGAGTATTTGGAGTGAAGATGTCTCTACATTTGTTCATCTCACTTTTCTTTTGAGCTACTGCAATACTTCTTCACTCATAGAGCCCAGTGCCTTCTTTGATGTAGGCATATCATGCTAGACAGTCCTTTTCCAGCATCTTCCATGTCATGAAATCTATTCCAAGGTCTTCAGAGACACCTTGAGGGTGGTCTTCTGACCACCATGTGAGCATCTGCCTTACATGAGTTGGCGGTTTTAGTCAAGAAAGGACCTCAGTGTCTACTACCTTATCCTGCCAGGTTATCGCAGACTCTTCCTAAGACAATTCAAATGGTAGTGATTCAGTTTCCTGGCATGGAGCTAATATACTGTCCAGGTTTCACAGGCATGCAGCAATGAGGTTGGCACAATAACTCTGTAGACCTTCAGTTTGGCAGACAGTTTGAGAACTCTTCTCTCCTGTACTTTCCTTCAGCACCTTTCAAACACTGAGCTAATTCTGGCAATACATGCATCAACCTCATTATGAATATGTGCATCCCTGGAAGGTATAATGCCAAGGTAAGTGAACTTCTCCACAGCATTCAAAACTTCTCCATTTACTGCAACCTTTGGTTCACATTTGGATAGTGTGATGTTGGCTGATGGAGCACCTGTGTTTTCTTTGTGTTAATTGTTAGGTCAAAATTAGCACAAGCAGGAGAGAATTAATCCATACTTTCTTGTATTTCAGCTTCAGAGGCTACATCAGGAGTACAATCATCTGTGAACAGAAGATCATGCACCAGCACTCCTCTCACTTTGATCTTGGCTTGTAGCCTTTTCAAGTTGGAGAATTTACTGTCAGTGTGGTAGCTGACCTTGATGCCATGTTTGTCTTTATTTAAGGCATTTGACAACATGGATGAAAACATCGATGGTAAAAATCATGGGACAAGGATACAACCTTATTTTACTCTATTGGTGACTGGGAAAGCATGAGAGCATCATTCATTATCCAGAGCCTACACAAGCATGCTATCATGAAAGTGATATACAATGCTTATGAACTTCTCCAGACAATCCAATTTTGACATCATTTCTATAAGTCCTCACAATTTACAGTATCAAAGGCCTTGGTCAGATTTACAAACATTGTATATAGACCTCTTTTCTGCTCAGGATAAATGATAGTGAGGTACATATAGTGAGGTATATATGTAGAATGCATGTCTAGCAAGTCAGATTCCAAATCTCAAAACTATAGGACCCAGAAGTTCTTTCTCCTTTTGTAGCCTCTTCTTATAGCTTTTCTTGGGGCAGGATCTCTCCTGAATTAATTGCTCAGCTGGGTTCCTAGAGAAAACTACTCTTCATAATTTGATTATCTTTTCTACTATCATGAGTGATGCTTCTTTAAACTTCCTCTGTTTTTGTGTGGAGTGTACACCTCAGATCCCTAATGGATGCAATTTCTACTGATCTAGTAGAAGTTTGAAGGGGAGCTCCCTCTCAAAGCTACATAGCCAATGATGAGGGCAATGTGAGAAATGTTTCCTCCTTCCCTGAACCCTAGTCCATAGGGATCTCCTCTATAAAAATATTTCTGGCCTATATCTCTTCCACTCTCAAGATAACTAGATGGATTTCCTCTCATTCCACTGCATGAACAATGGTGGAAAGAAGGAAGAGAGAGATTCCTTTCTTCCTACAAGGAGTCTTTCTCTATAACTTCTACATGCCTTTAATACCTTGGTCTCCTCAGGGTTTAGCTATTCAAATCTCTCCAGAAGTATGACTTATTTGTTTACTCAACCATAGCTATTGTGCCTGTCTTGAGAGAGTTATATTTGGTAGTGGACAGAACAGTTGACTTGGAGTCAGGAAAAATTGAGTTTGAATACTGTCTTAGAAACCAATTAGGTATGTGACCCTGGGGAAGTCACTCAATTTCTCAGCCACAGTTTCCTTATCTGAAAATAAGAATAATAATAGCACCTACATTAAAAGACTAGGAGGATCAAATGACATTACACATATAAAGTGCTTTCAAATCTTAGAACACTATATACATGCTATTATTAATAATAATAATTGCTGTTATCATCATCTCAGAGAAGAGTTTACAACTCATAAAAGATCATAATCAGACACATCTTTATAGTTACTGTTCAGTCATTTCAATCATGTCTGACTCTTTATGATCCCATTTGTGGTTTTCATGGCAAAGATACTGAAATGGTTTGCCATCCCCTTCTCCAGCTCATTTTACAGATGAGGTACTGGGGCAAATAAGATTTAAGTGACTTGCCCAATGTTACACAGTAAGTGTCTGAGGTTAGATTTGAACACAGGAAGATGAGTCTTTCTGATGCCAAGCCAAATTATCCACTGAATCACCTAGCTGTCCACATTTTTATTCTTAGATACCTCATTAACATCTGGTGATTACATTCTGGGCCTTCTGTGACTATATCAGTTGGCATGGTGTTGGTGCACTCCTGTATGTCTAAATGTGGTAGGCTCTTTCTTTTCTACACATTTTGCAGCAGTGTTTACCATGTAGTTTATGCTTTCGAAAATATTTAGTGTCTTTGTATTTTTGCTATCTTTACTTTCACCATTGCTTAACCACTGTTTCTTTAATAGTATTTTATCAATAGTCTATTTGTAATAAACTTGCTTGATTTAAGAATTTTGAATGTAGGTAGAAACTTAATACAGAATTTATGCTTTCCATTTATCAACATACAATCTTTCTCCAAAGATTTGATGAAAAGAAATATTTAAATCATTCTGGAAACATTGTAGACTCTGTTCTTAATTTAACCAATATCTAAAAAGTAATCATCTTTCATTCTCCATCCCCTACCTGCCTCTCTCTTTATTTTAAATGTTAAAACGACAGTTTATATGACTGACAAGTCATATTTTATTTCAGTTTACTTATCCTTAAAGTACTTTTATTTTCTCTTATAGTAATACATGAGGGAGTGTGGTCTAATGTTACCACCTACAGTGAAAAAGTTCATGAGAAAATATTCTGAATAATATAATCCAATTGACCTCTCCAAATATTTGCCCTCTAGATGACTTTAAAATGACACCTCAAATCAAATTCTGGAGCAGCAGATCCAACAAAAGGTCAGAGGGAGATATTTTTCCGGCCTAAGACAAATTAGGAGGTTAGCAGGAGAAGTCTGGAACATCAGAATGGGGACTGACCCTGAGCATACTGAGACAGTTATTACAGTGGTAGCAGCAGCCCAGAGAGAGTATGGGAGTTGGGCAACTTGTCAGAAAGATATAACCAGGGACCATTTACTTGCTCTGGGTGTAGGGTCTGGAGCTACTGACAATGCATAGTTGCACATACATAGTTCTAGGTCACAGTCCCAGGGTGGAGATGACCACTAAAGCTTGTTATTGCAGGAAAACTAGGTACCTGGCTGTAGTCCCAGGACTGAAAGGAGTTCTATCACTTGTAGCTACAGTGGGGCCAGGGCTCTTACCTGTTAAGATTGGAGCATAAAACAACAGAGGTGGGACCATACCTCTCCCCAGATCACACTACATTAGAAACACTGAAAATGAGCGGATCCCTATAATTAGCACTGAAGTAACAGAACAAAAAGGCATAAAGCTTAGGACAGTGGCTTCCCAGCCTTAGGTCAGCAGACTCTGACTTTAACATAAAGTTCAAAAGTCAAGAAATAGTCTGGAAAAATGAACAAACAAACAAAATCTTTATCAAAAAAGCTACTACAGTGCAAGTGTGACCAAGACATAAACTCAGAAGATGACAACAATGTGAAAACAACTACAACTAAAGTTTCAAAGAAAAAAATGCTAATTGGACACAAATGCAACTCACATTCCTGGGAGAATTAAACAAAAAGATGAATGATATAGGGAAAATTGGGAAAAGAAATGAGAGTGATACTATAAAATTATGAAAGGAGAATTAACAGTTTAGTAAAAAGAGGCACAAAAATTCAGTGAAAAAAATTCCTTAAAAAATAAAATTGTCCAAAAGGAAAAAGAGGTTCCTAAATGCACTAAATAAAATAATTCCTTAAAAACTGAAATTGGGTGAGTGGAAGCTAATGACTCCATGTGACATCACAAAACAATAAAACAAATTCAAAAGAATGAAAATCTGAAGAAAAAAATATCTCATCAGAAGAAAACAATTGATCTAGAGAATACAGCAAGGTCAAAGAACTTAATAACAATTGACCTATCTGAAAGTCATGGTCAAAAAAATGATATTAGTGACTGGATTTCAAGAAGTCATAAAGGAAAATTGCTCAGATATTTTAGAAACAGAAGATAAAGTGAAATTGAAAGAATTAACTAATCTTCTTCTGAAAGAGATCCCAAAATAAAAAAAATTACCAGAATATTATAATCAAATCCCAGAGCTTTCAGGTCAAGGACAAATGATTTTTGGCAGCCAGAAAGAAAGCATTAAAAAATTGTGGAGCCACAGTCAGGATCGTACAAAGTTTAGCAGTTTCTCCATTAGAGTGGAGGGCTTGGAATATGATATTGCAGAATGTAAAGGAGCTAGGATCACACCAAGAATAACTTGCCCACCAAAACTGAGTGTAATCCTTTAGAGGAAAAAAAGATATCTAATGAAATAGAGGACTTTAAAATATTCCTGATGAAAAGACCAGAGCTGAATAGAAAATTTGACAATCAAACACAAGATTCAAGAGAAGGATAAAAAGGTAAACATAAAAGAAATCATAAAAATCTCAATAAGGTTAAGCTGTTTATATTCCTATATGGGAAGATGATACATGTAACTCTTAAGAACTTTATCATTATTATGGCAATTAGAAGGACTCTTGATAGAAAACATGGGTATGAGTGGATTATGTTGGAATTTTTAAGGGATGAGAAAGAGAGAAGGGAGGAGGGAGGAAGGGAGGAGGTAAAGGATAATGGGAAAAATGATCTCACAAAAAAGAAGCATGAAAGGAAGAGCTTTTCATAGTGGAGGGGAAAATGATTGGTTTGCTAACAATGCTTGAACCTCAGTCTTATTGGACTTTCTTCAAGGAGGGAAGAAGATATATACACATTCAGTTGGGCATATGTATTGTAAAACATATTTTTTTGGCTTAATTTGAAGATCTTTCTATCTATTAATAGGCCCATGCAACCTACTTAAATCACATGAAAGCCTAAGTCACATGTGGTGGGAGGAACTTGCTGAATGGGTGGAACAGGAAGACGCAGAGCTGGAGCAGAACTGAGAGGAAGTTGGTCAGACTAGTCAGAGCTGGGAAGGACAGAGAAAGCAGGAACAAGTGTGAATGAGAGAACCTGTTTGTGATTTGCTTTTAGGGGAGCTGGTTTGTGGGAAGCCTAGCAGGGGGAAGGTTTGGGGATGGTAGTGCACCCTGCATTGTTATTGTTGATAGATGTTTTTGTTGAGGAAAAAGAAGCAGAAGCAGAAGCAGAAGCAGAAGCAGAAGCAGAAGCAGAAGAAGAAGAAGAAGAAGAAGAAGAAGAAGAAGAAGAAGAAGAAGCAGAAGAAGAAGAAGAAGAAGAAGAAGGAGAAGGAGAAGGAGAAGGAGGAGAAGGAGAAGGAGAATGAGAAGGAGGAGAAGGAGAAGGAGAGAAAGAAGGAAGAAGAGCAACAGAAGAAGAAGGGGAAGAAGGAGAAGATGGAGAAGGAAAAGGACAAGGAGAAAGAAGGAGAGGAAGAGGAGAAGGAGGAGGAGGAGGAGGAAGAAAAAGGATGGAGGGAAATACACAGAAATCATAACTATGCATGGGATGAACTTAACCATAAAGTGGAAGCAGATAGCAGAATGGATTAAAAACCAGAATGTCACAATGTTAGTTATGAGAGAAATGCATGAATGAGAGAGAGACACATCCACAGATTAAAAGAAGGGGCTGAAGCAGAATCCATTATGCTTCAGTTGAAGCTAAAAAAAAAGGCAGGGGTAGGAAGCTTGACTTCAGACAAAGGGAAATATAAAATAAACTTAATTAAAAGAAATTATCAGAGAAACTTTATTTTGATTTATTGATATGATAGACAATATGTAATATCAAACATTTTTATGGCAAATTTCTCAGTTAAAGGTCTCGTTTCTCAAATATGAAGAGAACCACATCAAGTTAATTTAAGTAAGAGACCTAATTTGATAAATGGTCAAGGAAAATGAACAGGAAGGTTTCAGAAGAAGAAATCAAAGCTTTGTGTAGTCATATAAAATACTCTAAATAACTATTGAATAGAAAAGTGCAAATTAAAATAAATCTGAGGTATCACTTCAATCCTATCAAAAATGACAAATGCTGGAGGCAATGGGGGGAAATAGATAAAGTAATGAACTGGTCCAACCATTCTGGAGAACAATTGGGAACTATGCTCAAAGTGTTGTAAAACTGTGTCTACCATTTGATGCAACAGTACCAATACTACATCTGTGTCTCAAAGAGATAAAATAAAAAGGGAAATGATCTATATGTAAAAAAAATGATTTATAGAAATCAAAGGGATGCCCATCAACTGGGGAATGGCTGAACAAATTGTGGTATATACTGTAATGGAACACTGTTGTGCTATGTGAAATTAAGAAAGAGGTGGTTTCAGGAACAACAACAAAAGAAAAACATTACAAGACCTATGAACGGATGCAAAGAGAAGTGAGAACTGGGAGATAATCGTGCACAGTAATAAATACAATGATAAAAGATAATTCAAAAGGACTCATGAAAATTGCTATCCAACTCCAGAGAGAGATCTGATGAACTCTGAGTGTAAATTGAAGTAGAGTTTTCAAACTTTCTTTGTTTTTCTTGCCTTTTTATGCAATATGGCTAAAACAGAAATGTGTTTTGCATGGTTTCAGATGTATAATGGATATCATATAGCTTGTCTTCTTAGTGATTGAAAGAGGAATTGGCGAAGGGAGAGGTTTTGGAATTCAAATTTTTTAGTGTTAAAAATAAATAATAAAATTTAAAAAACAGTATTTACTACTTTGAGTAAGATGCCAGTAGTGGTGACAAAATAAAAAATTTCTCTCAATATATATCTTGTCCATGAGCCATGAAATATTCTTGAAATTATTTTTTTAATTTATTTATTTAACTTTTAACATTCATTTTCACAAAATTTTGGGTTCCAAATTTTCTCCCCTTTTGTCCCCTCCCCTCTCCCCAAAACACCAAGCATTCTAATTACCCTTATCACCAATCTGCTCTCTCTTCTATCATCCCTCTCTGCCCTTGTCTCCATCTTCTCTTTTGTCCAGTAGGGCCAGATAACTTCCTATACCCCTTTACCTGTATTTCTTATTTCCTAGTAGCAAGAACAGTACTCAACAGTTGTTCCTAAAACTTTGAGTTCCAACTTCTCTTCATCCCTCCCTTGCCACCTCTTCCCTTTGGAAGGCAAACAATTCAATATAGGCCATATCTGTGTAGTTTTGCAAATGACTTCCATAATAGTCGTGTTGTATAAGACTAACTATATTTCCCTCCATCCTATCCTGTCCCCCATTACTTCTATTGTCTCTTTTGATCCTGTCCCTCCCCATGAGTGTTGACCAAATTGCTCCTTCCTCCCCATGCCCTCCCTTCCATCATCCCCCCCACCCTGCTTATCCCCTCCTCCCCCACTTTCCTGTATTGTAAGATAGGTTTTCATGCCAAAATGAGTGTGAATTTTATTGCTTCCTTTAGTGGAATGTGATGAGAGTAAACTTCATGTTTTTCTCTCACCTCCCCTCTTTTTCCCTCCACTAATAAGTCTTTTGCTTGCTTCTTTTATGAGAGACAATTTTCCCCATTCCTTTTCTCCCTTTCTCCTCCCAATATATTTCTCTCTCACTGCTTGATTTCATTTTTTTAAGATATGATCCCATCCTCTTCAATTCACTCTGAGCACTCTGTCTCTATGTGTGAGTGCATGTGCGTGTGCATGTGTGTGTGTGTGTGTGTGTGTGTGTGTGTGTGTAATCCCACCTACTACCCAGATACTGAATAGTTTCAAGAGTTACAAATATTTTCTTTCCATGTAGGAATGTAAACAGTTCAACTTCAGCAAGTCCCTTAAGATATCTCTTTGCTGTTTACCTTTTCATGCTTCTCTCCATTCCTGTGTTTGAAAGTCAAATTTTCTTCTCACCTCTGGTCTTTTCATCAAGAATGCTTGAAAGTCCTCTATTTCATTGGAAGACCAATTTTTCCCCTGAAGTACTATACTCAGTTTTGCTGGGTAGGTGATTCTTGGTTTTAGTCCTAGTTCCTTTGACTTCTGGAATACCCTAATCCATGCCCTTAATGTAGAAGCTGCTAGATCTTGTGTTATCCTGATTGTATTTCCACAATACTGGAATTGTTTCTTTCTAGCTGCTTGCAATATTTTCTCCTTGACCTGGGAACTCTGGAATTGGGCCACAGTGTTCCTAGGAGTTTCTCTTTTTGGATCTCTTTCAGGCAGTGATCTGTGGATTCCTTGAATACTTATTTTGTCCTCTGGTTCTAGAATCTCAGGGCAGTTTTCCTTGATAATTTCATGAAAGATGATGTCTAGGCTCTTTTTTTGATCATGGCTTTCAGGTAGTCCCATAATTTTTAAATTGTCTCTCCTGGATCTATTTTCCAGGTCAGTTGTTTTTCCCATGAGATATTTCACATTATCTTCCATTTTTTCATTCTTTTGGTTTTGTTTTGTGATTTCTTGGTTTCTCATAAAGTCATTAGCCTCCATCTGTTCCATTCTAATTTTGAAAGAACTATTTTCTTCAGTGAGCTTTTGAACCTCCTTTTCCATTTGGCTAATTCTGCTTTTGAAAGCATTCTTCTTCTCTTTGACTTTTTGACCCTCTTTTGCCAATTGAGTTAGCCTATTTTTCAAGGTGTTATTTTCTTCAGCATGTTTTTGAGTCTCCTTTAGCAGGGTGCTGACCTGCTGTTCATGCTTTACCTGCATGTCTCTCATTTCTCTTCCCAGTTTTTCCTCCACCCCTCTTACTTGATTTTCAAAATCCTTTTTGAGCTCTTCCATGGCCTGAGCCCATTAAGTGGGCTGGGATACAGAAGCCTTGACTTCTGTGTCTTTTCCTGATGTTAAGCATTATTCTTCCTCATCAGAAAGGAAGGGAGGAAATACCTGTTCACCAAGAAAGTAACCTTCTATAGTCTTATTTTTTTTCCCTTTTCTGGGCATTTTCCTAGCCAGTGACTTGACTTCTGAATAATCTCTTCACACCCACTTGGCCTCCATATCCTCCCAGCCAGAGCTTGGGGTCTGAGATTCAAATGCTGCTTCCCAGCCTCAGGGCTTTGGGTGGGGGCAAGGCTGCTATTCAGTGTGAGATCAAGTTCAGGTGCTCAGGTGGGGGCAGAGCCTCCTCACAGGCTCAGTTCCCTCAAGGGGTTTATGCACAGACCTTCAACAATGGATCCAGGCTC
Organism: Notamacropus eugenii; assembly: GCF_028372415.1. Taxonomy (NCBI): domain Eukaryota; kingdom Metazoa; phylum Chordata; class Mammalia; order Diprotodontia; family Macropodidae; genus Notamacropus; species Notamacropus eugenii. Next base: position 387,976,401 of record NC_092876.1, read on the forward strand.
CTGCCTGCTTGGGGAGCCCTGGTCTGCTGCTGCCTCTGCTGCTGCCTCCCGAGGGGGCCCGAGCCACGGGGACAACCCACTCCCCTGTAGGCCACCCAAAAAGACTCTCTCACTGACCCTTGTCACCTGTGGATGGAGGGACCTGAGTGGCCACTGGAGATTCTGTCCCTGAAGCCTGCTCGGATCTGCTCCTCTTGGTGCCACGTGGCCATGGCAGGGCTGGGCTCTGCTCTAGGTCCGGGGCGCAATGGACCTTTCGAGTCAGGTCTCTCTGGAATAAAAATCTTGTCCACTCCATTGTTCTGTGGCTTCTGCTGCTCCAGAATTTGTTCCTCCAGCATCTTTTTTACAGATATTTTATGGGCTGTGGGTTCGGAGCTAGCATATGTGTGTCTTTCTATTCCTCCATCTTGGCTCTGCCCGTGAAATTATTTTTAAAACTTCAAAAAATCTTGAATTTTTTGGTTAATTCTTGCTGTTAGCCAGATATATAGCTTTGTCAGTAGTCAGAATTTTAATATATGAAGCCAGGATATATATATATTAGCAATATCACTTCACAAAGTCACATTGTCCCCTCCCGGTGGAGCCCTTCATATTTATAGTAAAGCCTTATTGTAAAACACATGAACTCCTCAGTCACAAATTATAATACATGCCTCATTCTGTACCTATAGTTCAATACATCTCTGCCAAGAGAGAGATACTTTGCTGTACATTTTCTGAAGTCAAAATTTGTTAAAGTTGGTTTCTGAATTGCTCTGACTGACGGTGTTTTTTAAATGTTACTTTCTTTTACAATATTTAGTCACTTTATAAATTTCCTTGTTTCTTTCTCTGTTTTGTATCATTTCATGCAGCCATCCTACATGTCTGACATTCATATTATTTCTTATGGTATAATCATACCTGATTATATTTGTATAACACAATTTGCTCAGTCATATCTCAGTTGATTGATATGTGCTTTTTATAAGACAATCATTGTCTTTATTTGTAACTCAGTAAAATAGTTAAGTAAAACTGTTTGTATGCAGCAACTGCATCTTATAATATACAATATTCAGCACTTAAAGTCCCCTGCATCTCTATGGGGGCATATCAAAAGCATGTAAATGCTCTTTCCATCAGGATGAACATCGGTCATTATACTTAATCAGAATTCAGGTACCCTTTGGTGTTATTTTCATTTAAATTAATATCATTTTTTTATGATTTTTTGGGTTCTGCTTTCTTCACTACACCTCAACTCAAATTTCTTTCAAATCCTTTTATTCATAATTTATATTATCAGCAATATCAATAGAAACATCACTGGCATAAGTACATAGCCTCTATAATGAACTGTCTTGGGGAACAATATTCATGGAGCCTATACCAGACTACTGTTGTTAGAGAAGTGCTCTATATATCAAGAAACCCTGTGTAAATGTCATAATTTAGATTCTTTATTTTCATTATTCAATTTTTCTTTATCTAATAAGCATTCATTAAATGCATACTATGCACCAGTTGTTGCTTTAAATGCAGAAGGAACAAAGACGAAAAATGGTCCCTGCCTTAAGAATCTTACATTCTATATATAGTGCAAAGGCATTTATGTGATCATTCACAAATACACTAATAAAATCACTCTCATTTCCTTACAGTCATACCTCATGTGTGTATATGTAGATATCGATATAGATGTATGTATGTATATGTGAATATATATATATAATATACACATGCATATATATATTTCCTCTATCTCTATATGTATGTAAATACATACACATATAAATACATACACACATACAGCCTTTCCTTTGGCTTTCAAATATACTAGTCTTACAAACAAAAACTCTTTCACAAAATCTTACCGTTCTCTCAATCTTCTTCCACCTCTCATTGCTTTCTCAGCCAAACTCCTTGGAAAAGCTGTCTGCACACAAAACTTGCACTCTCCCTCTTCCTCACTCCTCAGTGCTGACATTCCCTCCAAGATCATCAATTTCTTTTGGGCATTTTAAACTAGATGTGGACTAGATGTCCACAACTGAATTCATTCTTTACCCCCTGATTTTCAGAATTCACTATTTTTGCCAAAGTTACCACCATCTTTCTCATTTTCCAGGTTCATGACCTCAACATCATCCTGAATTCCTTACTTCTCATCACCTCACATTTGCAATCAATTGTTAAATCCTGACACTTTTACCTTTACAATATTTTCTGCATCCAGTTCCTTTTCTCCATAATGCTACCATCATAGCTCAGTCCCTCATCATCTCTCACCTACAGCATTACAACAGTCCTCTAGTTGGTCTCCTTGTCTCAAGTTTTCCACTACTCTTATCCATCCTATACATTGCTAATGTAATTTTCCTTAAGTGTAGATCTGAGCATGTTATTTTCTCCCATCCCAAATCAGCTTCAGTGCCTTCCTATTATTTCCTCTATGATTAAATATAAATTATTTTTAAGTCTTAGACTACCCCTGGGCCCAACTGATATGTCTAGCCTTATTGACATTACTCCCCTTTATACAGTCATGGCTGTGTCTCTGCTCCTCACATTCAACACTCCATTTCTTTTTCTATGCCTTTGTACAAGCTGTTCCTACGTGTCAACTGTGTTCTCTCCTTGTCTCTAGTTTATTCAGTCCTCCTCTTTCCTCAAATATATATAGTGCCAGTGCAATATTCACAGCACCTATAACAGCCATGAATATGCAGGGGCAATTCTGAATCATGAAGACAGAACCAAAAACATTTATTCAGACACCAGAAAGCTAAATCCATCATAATCTATATACAATAACAAGGCAGAGGACAACACCAGCCCCAAGCCTTCCCCCTGCTTGGCTTCCCACAAGCCAGATCCCTTAAATAAAATCACAAACCAGCTCTTTCACTCATGCTAGCCATCAACCTGATTGCATATATCCTTCCTAGCTCTGTCTGCTTTCATGACTAACTTCCTCTCAGCTTTGCTCTAGATCTGCCTCTTCCTCTTCCACCCTTCCTGCTCCATCTGATGGGGTGCTAGGGTGCTTGGACCCCAATTCTAAAATCACATTTCTCTTCAAAAATCACATTTCTCCCTAGCCTCAAAACCCTATCCCAGGCATTTTTCCCCAGCCCAAGGACAGCTGGCCCCAGCTACAACCATTATCTCCCTTCCTGCTACAGCAGGCAGATGCACCTATAGAACTTATTAGTCTGAACCAGCTGTGTACTCAGATATAATCATATTTACTACTCATTGATCAATCACATGTATCCTAGACTTAGACAAACATATACTCCCTTAGATTTATCTTGTTTAACAAGGCATTGATAAGAGCAGCCTGGTATTCCTTACTCAGCCCTGACCAATCGTTGACTTAGTGATGTTTCAGGCTTAAAACCAGACCTTGAGGTAGCCCTCCCCCCAACCTTGGGCTATTTCTCAATGAATTCTGGGTAAAATACCTGCATAGTAGATACCAAAAGTGCATGTTCCTTTAAGAAATAACTACTCCTTAACCACTCCCTAGTCCCACCCCAGTTATGCCTAGTTAGCATATTTGGCACATGCTTTACTATAGAATATCCTATATAGACTACCTGTATCCCTCTAAGGCCACAGGTTCCCTAAGAACTCTTGCTTGCTGAAAAACATAGTAAATCTTTACCAACCTGACCTTAACAATGCTTGAGTCTGTGAATTCTTTTCAGATGGCCCACGCAGGCAACTCCAGTCTTGGAGTTCCTGTACCTCGGTCTCTCCTCCTGCATCATACTCATTCAGGAACCTCCCCCCAACACAGGCTCTGTGTGACTCAGACTTCCACGTGACCTGGGCAGGTCACATGGGCCTATTAATGCATGGGAAAGATCTTCCCATTTAAATTACCATTACAATGTTGCTCAAGCATCATCTTCTGCATGAAACCTTTTCTAACCCCTCAATTGCTAATGTCCTCCCTCTCAAACTGCTTTGTAGTTAACTATTGTGTGTGTGCTTGTGGTTGCAGTTCATCCTTCATTCTCAAAGAGGACCATGACATCGGGGAGATGATTACATAATTTGCAACTGACTTTGATTTGAGTGAGAGAAGGCTGTGCAAAGTCACCAACCTCACTTTCTCCTCTAGAGCCATCTGGATCCAGTGACTAGATATCAGAGATAGAGATCAGGATGACTGGAGATGGCCCAGGATATAGTGGGAGACCTTGACTCTTTTAAGCTAAAGTCTTTCCAGGTTCTCACTTTGAGTGAGGCAACACACCCATTTAATAAATAGGCCTCTTTAAGCCATGAGTCCAGGGAAGACCCCTTTAATTAAAAAAAAAAACAAAAAACAAAAAATTAGGAGATGAAGACGCTCAAGGTTGCTGGCCAAAGGAGAAATAGTTACTATTATATTCCCTCTGAGTCAGCAGGGCCCAAAAAAATAACCATTAAGTAATGCTTGGGCAGGGACCTATTGTTTTCAATCCATGAGATCCAGAGTAAAATTTTTATTGATTCCATTTTGCATCTGCTGCCCTGCCTGGTTTCAACTATACAGAATCAGATGCCCCTTCTTCTCACTTCTCAATTCACCACCATGCTGCTAACTCGAGCCTTGGCTGATACTACCTCCCTGAGCTTCCTTTCCCCTCTGATTGAAAGGCTGAGGACAGAGTACCAAACTCCTTCCAATACCTTCTTTTATAGAGGACAGAAACTGGCATCTCACCTTACTTGACTTTGCATCTGCTGCTCTGCTTGGTTTCAACTCCATAAAGAGGATGCACCACACCCTTTCCTGCATCCTTCTGTGTGTTGTTTTCCCCTTTACATGGTAAGCTCCTTGAGGGCAGGGACTATCTTTCTTTTTATTGATTTTATCTCTAGTATATAGCACAGTTCTTAGGCCCTTAATTAATGTTCATTGGATTGGATTGGATATTTGTGCTAATCTACTTTATATTTATTCTTTACATTTTTTATATTTCACGTATAATATAGATTACTTTCAAGAAGGAATCATTTCACCATTTATACTTATCTCTAGCATTTAGCACAGTGTTTAAAAGCTTGTTGATTGATTGTTTGAGGTGAATGGGGAGAGCACACAAAAGAGAGAAATGACAAGGGATGAGCATTTTAGTATGGAAAATTACAGGGATGTCTTATTAGTCCATAAGGGAGCATATTGACAGACCTCCTCCAGGAAAAAAAATGGCTAAGTTAATTTGATCATGGTTCATGGTTCCAGCACTAGGGCAACAAGAGAAGGAGGAGGTACTATGCCTCTGTGGGACAATGTGATTGTCAAGGAGGAGATGTTACTCGAGAAGGGAGTAAAGTCAAACAATTATTGGACTTTTCTGACATAGTGGTCCCTGAGAAGCAGTCACCAATCAGGACAATAAGGCTAAGGGTGGAAGTTTCTCCAAGACAGCAAAGAAGTTTATTAGAAAGAGATGGTTGGAGACTAGATAGTGAAAAAAGAAATCTGAGATCATTCTCATCTCCAAATTTATTATATTATTATTTTACATCTTAGGTTCAAATGAAGGAAAAGTATAAGGTTTTCACACGATTTCATATAAAATCACATGATTTTGGATAGTTCCATCAACTAAACAGTGATCAATAGAAATTGGGCTTCTGAAACAAATTACAGGAGAATTGCTAGACGATAACCTAGAGCTATTTAAAATTTAAATGGTGCAAAAGAAGTTTTTCCAAAACTAAAAACAGAGATCTTGCTACAGATATTTCTAATACCACAATAAAGTAGCCACAATACATTTGCATACTTGTTTCATAATCTGCTTCACACTTATTTGAAACCCATTCTGGTAGTGAAATTGTTTAACTCCTTTCTTACTGTGCCATCTCTGCCAATATTTCATTCTATACAAAATGCACATATTATCTTTGAGACAAACCAAACTTTGGCTTTAACATAAAGACTAAATAAAACTTATAACTGAAAACATACCTTAAATATAATTCCCTTCCCCAAAGTATATTTTTCCAACCTAAATGAGTTTTGAGAACTAATGTCTTAAGATTTGTAGTTCAGAGGAATACACACACACATACATATGTGTGTTATGTATGTGTATATAAGTATATGCGTATACATACATGTATGTATGTATGTATGTATTGATGGGTCAATTAATCTTTTAATCCTAAATCACACCAACAATCATCAGAGTTACAAAGATTTATCTGCAAACATAACACAAATTTGACTTTTTAACTTTAAATGACTGGATATATTTGAATGCAGTTATGAGAAAAACTTTTTTACACTGTGTTTATGTACTTGGTGCCACAATCAATTTCTGCCCTTGCTATAGGATTTTTTGTCATGTGTACTCACATCACTTGATTAATTGCTTTAACTTTCATGATAGCAATTTCAAAGGCCAAGATTTATCTCAATAAATGACCTGCCAGGGACAGCCTGCATTAGGGGTGATCTGGATCCTGTCTTTGTTTCTGAGTCTGCATGGGATTACTATCAACATTGCCTCAGTTTCTTTACTGAGAACCCAGATGGGTTCTTACCTGGTGTGTGTGTGTGTGTGTGTGTGTGTGTGTGTGTGTGTGTGATATGGAACTCTTGGAAGTCTGGAGAAGCCTGTGGATGTTTTCTCAGAATATGGTTTTAAATTCACAAAACAAAAGGCATAGGATTACAAACAAATGAAGTGCATTTATTAAAAAAAAAAAAAGATCTATAAACTATATTGTGGTGGAGAAATTTCTGTTAAAATCAAGCATACCTATGATTTATTACATCAACATTTTCGTTAGAATGAGTACATATTAGTAAAAGAAGGTTGAATTTACCTAGGTTAGTGAGCAGAACCTGCAGGGTACATTTTGGTATATTTTAGGACAGCTTATATTAATCTAAGTAAATGATATTTTTGGAGTCCTGATTTTGTTAATTAAAGAAATTGGTGTACAGTTTTCTTTCTCTGTTTTTGCTCTCCCTGGTTTAGGCATCAAAACCATATTTGTGATAGCAAAGGAATCTGGTAGGTCTCAACCTATTTTTTCAAAACATGTATATTATATTGGGATTAATTATTCCTTAAGTGTTTGGTAGAATTCCCTGGTCCTGAAGATTTTTTTTTCTTAGGGAATTCATTGAAGCCTTTTTTTATTTCTTTTTCTAGAATATGGTTATTTAAATGTTCTGTTTCCTCTTCTGTTTATTATATTTTTTACAAACAATATGATGTCATTCTTCAAAATCCAAGGACAAACAACAGGATTTTTGTAAATATTCATCCATTTCACTTTGATTGTCATTTTTACTGGCTCATATAATTGGAAAAAATAACTCCCAATGATTTCTTTGCTGTTATTCTCTTCCTATTCAAGAAGTAATCTTCTTTATAGTTTTTGTCTATTTACTTCTCATAGCGCAATTGTAAGGAAAGCACTTTGAAAATAGTAAGATGCTATAAAAATGTGATTTATTTTTGGTGTTATTAATAAAAGGAGAATTACTCTAACCCTAGGTTACTATGTTAGGTTCATATCTGATGGGGCAGGTTTTAAAAGGTCCAACATCCTTAGTATTTCTGCTTTTGCAAGTATGAATTGCAATATATGAAAGTCTTCTGAAGGTGATTACTTGGAGAGTCAAAATTTTCTTACAGTAGATTGAGGTTGTTTTGATTCCAGCTTCTGTGTTGTGTAGGTGTCAGAGATATCCCATATCATCATGCTATGAACAGAAGTACACAAAGAAATGAAAAGACAAGTTCAATAATAGGAGGAAGTCACAGATGTTTATTAGAAGTACAGTTAGATCAATGAGATGTTGTGAGCTCCTTGAGGGCAGGGACTATCTATTGGCTTATTTTGTATCCCCAATACTTATCACAGTGCTTGGCACATAGTAGGAGCTTAATAAAAATATACTGACCAACTAAGATATGGTCTTTAACAGAATAAAAGGAAATGATTAGGAATGTGTTCCCATTGACCTTCTGTAAAGACTAGGGTCTTGGCTAAGGATAGCCGTTTCTTCCCATCTGCTGCTTCTTTCACCTACTCCAGCCTCCTGAGTGAGAATCAATCATTTAAAAAGGCAACATTAAAAACCTAGTTTTACCTCCAACTTGTCTCTAGTGTGTGGTCTAGCTTGAAGAGAAAGGTGATTTGCATATTGCACTATCACCATGACCATGCTATGCTGCTGCTCCACACTTTGGGGAAATCGACCACCTCCTTCTTCTCCCACCGCCTGATATGCTCCACAAAGTCCAGCTATAGGAGGGGAACGCTCCTCCCTCTACTGCAGATAACATCTTAGCTTCCTCTCTCCCCAAACTTCTAGTGTCTTTAGCCCGCATCTAGTCAGAGGATTGTTCTATGAACATAAAGACAACCTTTTTCTAAAAGGTCCTACTTGAACTCTCAGAAACCTTTCCATTCAGTGGGCTCTCTATCACCAGGTAATTCAAATCCTTCATTCAGCTAGCAATTAATTTAGAAAGGATTTGATAAAATCATTCACACTGATGTATAAGTTGTTAACAGAAACCTGTTATCCTTTCCAAGGGCATTTGCATTTTAATAGAAAATAAAGCCTTAAACCAAAGGACTAGGGCAAAAAGGAAAAAGCACCAGATTTGAAGTCAGATGATGGGTTCAAATCTCAGTTTTGTTACTTTCTTGCTGACCTATGGGAGGCCTTTCCTGCTCTTCCTCTCTCACAAGGCATCTAAGTGGTTCAGTGGATAGAGCACCAGTGCAGGAGTCAGGAGGACCTGAGTTCAAATCTCACCTCAGACACTTGATACTCACTAGCTGTGTGACCGTGGGCAAGTCACTTAACCCCAATTGCCTCATCCTGGGTCACCTCCAGTCATCCTGAGGAATATCTGGTCACTGGACTCAGATGGCTCTGGAGGAGAAGTGAGGCTGGACACCTGCACAGCCCTCCTTCCCTCACAACAAAGTCAAGTGCAAGTCACGTCAATATTTTTCTAATGGTATGATCTTCTACAGCAACAAAAGACGAACACACATACCTCTCTCACATTTCCCCTTTACTGCTAGAGTTTTTCTCTGTATGTGACCTCTGTAGACACAAACACACACATACGGACACATGTTTATGTGCACACATTGAGACACACATGTACATATACACACATGCATATAAGTACACATAAATGTACTTATATATGTAATATGTGAACTGTTATCCTCCACAGCAGAATATAAACTTCTTGAGAATAGAGAGGATTTCTTGCTTTTGTCTTAATATTCCTTGGTACAAAGAAAGTGTTTAATAAATGATTGTTGATTGATAGATTAACTTTACTCTTTTGAGCCTTAGATTTCTCATCTATAACTTAATGTTTTTGTATTAAGTGACATCTAAGATCTCTTTCTACCGTAAATCTTATGATCCTATGGAATTAACTTCAGCTTATTCAATCTGAATAAAAAGGAGGAAGCATGCTTGCTTTTCTGTTCTGAAGGGAGAAATTTAGCTTCCTCTTATCAAAATCCAGTTGACTAAGGGAATTCAATATCTGTGAGCATCCACACTGGGAATCTGAAGATGATTTTGAATGAAGAATTTATCTGAACTCTCAAATCCCAAGGTGAACTGATCTCTTTGTAAGGTCGATGATTCTGACTTAATTTCCATTTCTCCAGTCTGAGATTCTCCTTCTCTTTGTCTTTATATGGGATGTCAGGCACAGCACTTACCACTTCATGGAAAAAATTTACATTTGGCCTGACTTTCAACCCTTTTGCATTCCCCTGTTCAGCATGATGCAATCTATCATGCCAAGTAATTTCAAATGATCAGGGCATGTGGCAAAAGAGACTACATATATAGAGTCAGTTTCCCTAGACAGTTTTCAAGAATTAAGACATTTGGATAAGATTTGGGATATTTTCATGTATTTGATTGAATAGAATCTCTGACCCTCTATTTTTCACCAAACTCTCCCTGACTAGTAACAATAAAGAATGCAAATTAAGGAAGAAATCCTAAAAATTTGCTGATATTTAATTTCTATTTGAAGTGACTGATTAAATTATCTCTCTCTAATGGGTCAATATAAGCACTAATGTTGACATCCATCTCTAAATCAACTGAGTCAGTGCTATTCAAGATGATCTTCCAATCTCTCACTGTCCTGAGTAATGAGATTACTTTTATTGAAATGGTTATTCATAAAAGCCTACAAGTCTTCTATGTATTTTGCTTCTTGCCAGGCAAATCTTTAAAATGATCCCCAGTCACATTTTCACAATTGGTTAAAATCATGATGAAATTTATCATTTAAAAATGCTGTAAGCTTGAATCAAGCAAGGCAAAAAACAAAAGATAAAGTGCTCAGTAGATCAGCCTACTTCTATTTTTCAATAATTTGAATTCTGTCTCTGTTTTTGCTCCTTACATATTCAACGCTCGGCTCCCCAAACCTGTAACATGCATAATGCCATTTTTCAATAAAAAAAATCAATGATAAGCATTTATATTTTTCCAACATTGTGGAAAATTATATTGGAAACAATTTTGTAGAACATACTGAAGGATCACCTCTGAAAGAACAATTTGATTAAAAATAACTGGCAGGGATTTATGAAAAGGAGATTTTTCTTAAACTAACTTTGCTGGTAATCACCAAAGATATTGCATCTGGTAGACAATGAAGGGAGGAACAATGATGTCTAGGTTTAAATAAAAGTTGATAAGAATTCAGATCACAGATTATTGTGAAATTTGAGTGAAGAGAATAAATTGAGTTCAAAAGAGTTAAAATTTTAAGCCAGTAAGCCATAGCCTTCAAAAGGAAATAATCATTAATCTCTTTTCATAGCGCACATCAACAAAATCATAGGGTGTGCCATAATTAAGAAAATTTCCGGACTTTTCTCTTTCTCCACCCAGTAATCAATTCTCTCTCCATCTCTTCAGCTTTCCTCATACTATAATTATTTGTGTAAATATACCAGCTTCCAGTAAGCTCTTTGAAAATAAGACAGTTTTCTTTCTTTCTTCCTTTTCTCTCTCTCTCTCTCCTCTCTCTCTCTCTCTCTCTCTCTCTCTCTCTCTCTCTCTCTCTCTCTCTCTCTCTTTCTCTCTTTATTTTTAATCTTAACTTGTGATTTCATTTGTTCCTGGTGTGCAAGATTCCTTCATTTCCTTCTAAAGCCCCCTAACTTTATATCCCTTAACCTCTCAATTGCCCCAGGAGAATCTAAGACAATAAGTTGCGGGTACATTAATAATTCGTTTGTAAGCCAACTTGCACAATCACATAGTTGGTTAAAGGCAGAACCAAGAATAAAATTGACCTCTCTAGGTCTACACTAAACTATACCATTTACTCTATATGTACATATATTCATTGAATTTCAGCCTCCTGGACAAAGAGAATTGTTTTATTTTTCCCATGCTCTAGGAAAGATTCTCATAGGAGTTTTGACATCAGCACGGCAGGTTTGGAGTAGGTGAAGACAATGCAGCTGGAGGGGAAATTCAGTCAGTTTGGATATGGAGAAGATAGAGCACTATGGAAGTGAGGAGAGAAAGAGTCAGGCCCCACTAGGCACTCTGTGATGCCAGTTCAGAGACAAGAGTCTAGGCTTTGAAGTCTTGGCTCCAGTGGGTCTACAGCCTCCCCACATTTAAAAAGACAAAAACAAACAAAAAAACTCATATGGGTTTGACTAAAATGGAATTAATCTGCTGATGCGTACTTTTTTTGAGGTCGATTGAAAGAGAGTAAAGGTTTAATAGCCCTTCTTTGACCTGCATCTGGCAAGTATTTTCTGCATAATTTATCTGTTTCTTCAGCCATTTCTCATTTCTGACTTGTTTTATGTAAAAGAATGAATAAGTATAACCTCCTTATTATTCATGTCTCTATATTAATTGTGTACAAGGGGATTGCAGTGGAGGAAGCCAGTACACAGCATGTGGTGGTAGAGAGAAAATATGAAAGACAAGAGAAACATTTTTTGTCTTATCATTGCGATTGGCCGAGAAAGGGATTCTTTTTTCCTCCCTCCACACTTTTCCCACTTTTGGGGTATGAGTAAAACGAGAATGAATCTTGGGGTTTGAGACTAGAGCTGGAAGGGGCCGCAATAGTCATCTAGTCCAAACTCATTTGACAAATGAAGAAACTGAGGTGCAAAGAGGTTTAGTTACTCACTTGATATCACCCAAATAGAATCAGAAATGGCATTTGAACTAAGATCTACTCTAGATTGCTTTTACCATTTTAATACATCATACTATCTCTTATATGCCTTCCTCTGTCATCTTCGGACTGCCCTAAGACACTGGCAAGGAAAGACGGGGTGTTCTGGAGCATTGGGTGCCTGGCAGAAAGAGTCTACCCTACAATGAACTCAGAAAGCCAGACCGTGGTGACTTCACCGTTTTGCCTAGCTCCCATTCTGCCTATACAGATTTTGAAGTATTTATACATTGCTATGACTACCAGGGTGTCTTCTTTTGAGAGACTGCTTGACTTGAAGTCCAGAAGATATGAGCTCAAAACTGCTTCAGACACTTAGAAATTATATGGCTCTTGCCAAGTCATAATCTTCATGAGTTTGAGTTTCCTCATCTATAAAATGGGGATAATTATACTCAGATCACAGGGCTGTTGTAGAGAAAAAGTGGAAATAGTGCATGCAAAATGCTCTCCAAATTTTAATTCAGTTTATAATAACATGAGGTATTACTAAGCCTTTCTTACTCACCAAACACATCTCTGGACATCCTTCAGGTTATCTGTATCCTGAGGAGCAGTATCCTTTAATAAACTACTTTGTAAAAGAAGGCATTTGAAAAATGAATCCTGGACTAAAAGGAGAAATAAAAGGTATATTTTACTTGAGGTAAAGGGACTTACAGGAGAGATAACTCAGTCATTAGTATAGATCTGTCATGTAGAATTGATGAGTGACATATACACTCTCTGACTCAGAATGAAAATGAGTAGCAGCTACCCTACTATATGGAAGGAGACATACCTTCTACTACCCACACTCCCTGCTCCTTTTCTTGGACAATAAAACCTGATACTTTCCCCTCTGTACTGCTACGTTGTGCTTGCAGATGCATGCTGTGTTTAAGCTTTTTGACTGATGCTCTAAGGATACCTTCCTCCACGTGCTGCCACATTATGCCTGCAGATACACCCTCTGTTTAAGCTTTTGACTGATGCCCAGAAAGGAACTACAGGCTTCTGAGGAAGAGAAGGAAGCTGATAACTTGGAAACAGGGGCACTTGGTGGATAGGCTGACAACCTAGCTGTGTTACTAGAGAAATGCTCTTTGACTTCTCTCCCTGTAAAAATATGTCATATAAGAAATTCTAATTATTTATAGGATGGTCTAGCCATACAAGCACTTTAGCAAGCCCAAAGAAACATCCTCCCTACCTTGAGGCATTTACAGTCTCATGTACAGTGTGACAGATTGGGAAAACAGTGAAGTGGCAGGGATGAGTGGTAATGCAAACAGTGTCATAAAGCTGAATGCAAGAAGGGAGTTTTACCAGGGGATTTGTAAGATGAGTAGGTGGATGTTTCAGGGATTGGAGGCATAGGGAAGAAGGCGTGAAGCTGAGTGCCAGAAGGGAGTACTTATAAAGGAGATGTGTGTGAAACTTTGGGAGCTAGGATGAAAGAAGAGGAAGAAGATAGGAAAGAGAACCAGTGAAACTGGGACATGGCTTGCTGGCCTTGAAAATGAAAGGGTGAATTATGAATAGAAGGCAGAAAGAATAGATGACAGAATAGCTTAAAACATTTCAGGGCTTGGGGCTCTCACAATAACTGGTTTGTTTACTTTCCACAACCAAAAGGTAGGTGAGTTTATATAACACAAGCCATTTACCAGACTCAAGTACTATTATAAATATGCCCAGCTATAGCTTGACAATTGTTTTCAATATCATCCAGCCATTCTGTATACCTTTTGCATGACAGTCTGCTTGCTCTTGGTACACATTCATTTTGCTAGCTGATTGATCTGCAGTCAAGTTTACCATGCAGATATACTGTTGAGCCTAGCCAGATGTCTTAATAAAATTCGACTTTCTCAGTTGAAAGGCAAGTGGGTGCAGCCATAAGCAAATGTAAGAAAACAAAGGGAACATAAAGGAAATAATGTAGTTTATGCGTATCTCCAGCTGAAGAAGTTAAAAAAAGCAGGCATTTATTAAGGACCTACTATATGCCATGTTACAGACTAGGTAATAAAGTAGATTTGAGTAGCAGTGAGAATCCTTTGTAGGGACATCTGATCAAATGAGGAAGGATAAAGGGCCAGCCCTAAGGAAAATATTGAAATACACAGAGTTCTTAAGCTTTGTTCCCTCCCTATCCCTCTACAATATCTGTTTCCCCTCCGATGCCCCAGACCTTTATTATTTTCCCTTCTTCCAGGGATATTGTACTGCTTTCACTTGTAAATTCTGTAGTTTGTATTTGTGTAAGAACAGTCCTGACAAGACTGTGTCAGACCCTCTGGATACCTCAACTCCTTCCCTCTCCTCCCCAGTTCGAACACTGGTGTGTAAGGTAATACTGCAGAGAGGCAAGAAATGATTATCTGCTCATCTTCCACCTTGCAAAAATCAAAGGGAAAGAAATGAAATTTATATTTTTATACCCTTGGCAAGTGGGAAAAAGTCAGTTTGAAGACAGATGTTTATGCCTTCCATTTGAGGCTCAACCCTTCCTTTCTGACATGCATACTGCCCCACAAGGCTACCCGAAGGCCCATGACACACCTGCTGTTTTACATGCCAGATGGTTGATCTTACAGGGCCTGAAACTTTCGTGTGTACTACTTGAAATCTCCAATATTCAAAACATTTAAATCAAAAGGAAAATGCTCTCTCTGAAATATGGATAAAAGGCCTTGGTGGAGTATGTGGTCTCCTTTTACTAGTCAAACCAATTATCACAGACTCAGACATGAATGCTACCCCACTAGACCCTACTTTGTCCCCTCCTCAAAGGAAAGGGCACCTCTCCAAAGGAGAGCAATTTGTTTGGAAATTAATAAAGGATTAGGGAGACCACTTTGAAATTTTTGCCTGGAGACCCAGCATTTAAACATATGTCTCTGCAAACAGGTCCAGATGCTATGGTCTTTATGTAGGCAAAATTCCTAGGGAATCAGAGGGGTTTTTCCTAAGTAAAGATTAGAGTTCACCAAATGGTATAAAAACTGCATTGCTGATTACTGCACCCAGCTAGCCCTGAAGTAAATCAGGCAATTAGCTTAAAATAAACTTGATAAGCTCTGTTTCTGCTCTCTGTTTGGTTTTCTATGGGATTCTGCCTTTCTGAGGTGGCACTCAGTATATTTAGTATAGGCAGATGTTTGTGTTTTCTTAGGAAAAGCTCACAAGATTTAGGACTGAACAAATCTTGGGAAGTGGGGGATAGGGATGGAGATTTGTTGGTTCTGATATACCGCTACTAAACTACATAGAAGGTGAGAGATTGAAACACGGAAGTACTGCCCTCATGCTGTTGACCAAATATCTTCATTGAAATAGACCAAAGAAATTTTTGGGTTTGACATTTCTTGCAATCTCATTAGCATAGTTATCCTTCCCCAGTAAGCAGCTAGATGGTGCAGTGGATAGAGCACCAGTGAAGGAGTCAGGAGGACCTGAGTTCAAATCTCACCTTAGACACTTGACACTCACTAGCTGTGTGACCTTGGGCAAATTACTTAACTCCAATTGCCTCATCCTGGGTCATCTCCAGTCATCCTGAGGAATATCTGGTCACTGGATCCAGATGGCTCTGGAGGAGAAGTGAGGCTGGTGACCTGCACAGCCCTCCCTCACTCAAAACAAAGTAGAGTGCAAGTCATGTCATTATTTCTCTGATGGCATGGTCTTCAGCAATGAAGGATGAACACACACAATCAACCAATAAGCATTTATTAAGTACTTAGTATGTACCACAAAGCGCAAAGTACTGAAGACAAAAAGGGAAGCAAAAACATGGTGCAATGGTAATTTAAATGAGAAGATCTTTCTCATTCATTAATAGGACCATGTGACTTGTTGGCATTACATGAAAGTCTGAGTGACATGGAGGAGTTTGCTGAATGGGTGGAGCAGGAAGGGTGGAACAGGAAGAAGTTGAGTTAAAGCACAGCTGAGGGGAAGTTAGTCAGAGAGGAGTCAGAACTGAAGGAAGCAGGCAAGCCCACAGCTAGCTGAGTGTGAGAAAGACATTTTATTTAGGGGAGCCTGTTTGTGATTTGATTAAGGGTGCTGGTTTGTGGGAAGCCTAGTAGGGGGAAAGCTAGGGGCTGGTGTTGTTCTCTGCATTGTTTTTGTGAATAGCTTTTTGTTGCTATGATGGATTTGGCTTTCTGGTGTCTGAATAAATATTTTTCTTCTACCTTCCAAGTAGAGAATCTGTTGTGTTTTGCAATTCAGAATTGCACCAGGATATTCATGGCCCCTGTAGGTGCTGTGAATATCATATTGGTGATACACATGGTCCCTGCCCTTAAGGAGGTTACATCTGTCACCCTCCATGGAGGAGACAACAGGCAAAAACAAACAAACAAACAAAATCATACAATATATACAGTCTGAATAAAAGGCAATTCAGAAGGAAGTCAGTGTAGGGGTGAATGGAAGGAGGGAGATTAAGAAAGGCCTCTTGCAAATGGTAGGATGGTGAGTCCTGAAAGATGCCAGAGAAAACTAGAAAACAGAGATAAATGGGTTGAAAATTCCAGGCATGGGGACAGTCAGTTAAAAAATCACAAAATAAGTGGTATATCAAAATCAACAAATCTCCACCCTCACTCCCACTTCCCAAGGTTAGTTCAGTCATAAATCTTGTGAGCCTTGGTGAGTGGAGAAATGCAAGCATCCCAATATTACCAATATTAGAAAGTATGAAGGGAAATAATGTATAAGACTAGAAAGGTAGGAAGGGGACAGATTATGAAAGGCTTTACATACTAAATAGAGCATGTATTGGATCCTGTAGATAAGAGAGAGCCACTGGCATTCAGTGAATAGTGGGGCTGACATGGTCACATTGGAGTTTTAGGAAAATCATTTTGGTATCTAAGTGGAGTATGGATTGTAGTGGAAAGAGACATCCAAAAGGCTATGGAAATAATCCAGGCAAGAGGTGATGAAAGCTTGCACTAAGGTAATACTCACTAAGGCATTGGTGGAGTATGTGGTCTCCTTTTTACTAAACCAATTATCACAGACTCAGACATGAATGCTACCCCACTAGACCCTACTTTGTCCCCTCCCCCAGGCAAGATAGTATTGTGTTTGTCCTTCAGTGCAGAAGAAGACCATGCCATCAGAGAAATGATGACATGACTTGCACTTGGCTTTGTTTTGAGTGAGAGAGGGCTGTGCAGGTCACCAGCCTCACTTCTCCTCCAGAGCCCACTGAATCCAGAGACCAGATATTCCTCAGGATGACTGGAGATGACCCAGGATGCACTGGGAGGCCTTGGGTCCTTTAGGCCAAGGTCTTTGCAGGTACTCACTTAGGGTGAGGCAATGCCCAGTTATTGAATGTTTAAGAAGTAGCCACGATGTTGCCCCTTTAATGAGGTCCAGCAAAAGAAAGACATCAGGGGAGCGACCAGCAACAGTTACCATTGATAATCACTCTAAAGCTAGGAGAGTCCAGAGGAGCCCTTAGGCAGGGTCCCATTGGAGGCCCAGTTTCAGAGTGCAGTAGGTTTGAGGACAGGAAAAGACAGGAGAGAACAGGACAGGAAAAGAAAGGAGTCAGTAAAACCGAAGTCAACTGGGCATCTTTTGGCTATCCAAAATTACCTTTCTTTGGAGAGGAGAAGAAAGGGGAGGGGGAGGGAGACAGGAGAGGGGGAGTTGTTACCCAGCTAGCTGGGTCTCCATTCAACTAGCTGCATCTACAATCAATAATCATTTATTAAACACTTATCATGTCTCAGATAGTGTTCTAAGTCTTGTGAATACAAAGAAAAGTAAAAGACAATTACAAGGAGGAGCCAAGATGGTGGAGTAGAAAGACACACATATGCTAGCTCCAAACCCACAGCCCATAAAATATCTGTAAAGAAGACCTCCCAACAAATTCTGGAGCAGCAGAAGCCACAGAACAATGGAGTGGAGGAGATTTCTGTTCCAGAGAGACCTGAAAACCTGACGTGAAAGGTCTGTCACACACTGGACCTAGAGCACAGCCCAGCCCTGCCTTGGATGTATGGCACTGAGAGGAGCAGATCCAAGGAGGCTTCAGGGAAAGAATCTCCAGCACTGCGCAGATCCCTCCTTCCACAGGTGACAAGGGTTGGTGAGAGGGTCTCTTTGGCTGGTCGAGAGGGGAGTGGGGTGTCCCCATAACTCAGGCCCCCTCAGGAGGCAGCAGCAGAGGCGGTAGCAGACCAGGGCTCCCAGAGCAGGCAGGAGTTTGAATCCATTGTTGAGGGTCTCCTCATAAACCCCCTGAGGGAACTAAGTTCCTGAGTGGCAGTCCTGCCCCCACCTGAGCACCTGAACTTAATCTCACACTGAATAGCAGCCCCGCCACTGCCCAAAGCCCTGAGGCTGGGAAGAAGCATTTGAATCTTAAACTCCAAGCGCTGGCTGGGTGGATCTGGAGGCGTGGTGGGTGTGGAAAGAAAATTCAGAAGTCAAGTCACTGGCTGGGAAAATGCCCAGAAAAGGGAAAAAAAAATAAGACTATAGAAGGTTACTTTCTTGGTGAACAGATAATTCCTCCCTTCCTTTCAGATGAGGAAGAACAATGCTTACCATCAGGGAAAGACACAGAAGTCAAGGCTTCTGTATCCCACACATCCAAAATAAATATACCATGGGCTCAGGCCATGGAAGAGCTCAAAAAGGATTTTGAAAATCAAGTAAGAGAGGTGGAGGAAAAACTGGGAAGAGAAATGAGAAAGATGAAAGAAAAGAATGGAAAGCAGGTCAACACCTTCCTAAAGGAGACCCCAAAAAATGGTGAAGAAAATAACAACTTGAAAAATAGGCTAGTTCAATTGGCAAAAGAGGTTCAAAAAGCCAAAGAGAAGAAGAATGCTTTCAAAAGCAGAATTAGCCAAATGGAAAAGGAGGTTCAAAAGCTCACTGAAGAAAAATTAGAATGGAACAGATGGAGGCTAATGACTTTATGAGAAACCAAGAAATCACAAAACAAAACCAAAAGAATGAGAAAATGGAAGATAATGTGAAATATCTCATGGGAAAAACAACTTGGAAAATAGATCCTGGAGAGACAATTTAAAAATTATGGGACTACCTGAAATCCATGATAAAAAAAAAAAAGAGCCTCGACATCATCTTTCATGAAATTATCAAGGAAAATTGCCCTGAGATTCTAGAACCAGAGGGCAAAGTAAGTATTCAAGGAATCCACTGATCACCACCTGAAAGAGATCCAAAAAGAGAAAATCCTAGGAGCACTGTGGCCAAATTCCAGAGTTCCCTGGTCAAGGAGAAAATATTGCAAGCAGCTGGAAGGAAACAATTCAAGTATTGTGGAAATAGAATCGGGATAACACAAGATCTAGCAGCTTCTACATTAAGGAATCAAAGGATGCGGAATATGATATTCCAGAAGTCAAAGGAACTAGGACTAAAATCAAGAATCACCTACCTAGCAAAACTGAGTATAATACTTCAGGGGAAAAAATAGTCTTTCAAATTGGGGGCTTTCAAACATTCTTGATGAAAAGACCAGAGCTGAAAAGAAAATTTGACTTTCAAACACAAGAATGAAGAGAAGCATGAAAAGGTGAACAGCAAAGAGAAGCCATAAGGGACTTACTAAAGTTGAACTGTTTACATTCCTACACGGAAAGAAAATATTTGTAAGTCTTGAAACTTTTCAGTATCTGGGTACTGGGTGGGATTACACACACACACACACATGCACACACACACACACAGAGACAGAGAGCACAGAGTGAATTGAATAGGATGGGATCATATCTTAAAAAAATGAAATTAAGCAGTGAAAGAGAAATATATTGGGAGGAGAAAGGGAGAAATGGAATGGGGCAAATTATCTCTCATAAAAGAGGCAAGCAAAAGACTTATTAGTGGAGGGAAAAAGAAAGGAGGTGAGAGAAAAACATGAAGTTTACTCTCCTCACATTCCACTAAAGGAAGGAATAAAATGCACACTCATTTTGGCATGAAAACCTATCTTACAATACAGGAAAGTCGGGGACAAGGGGATAAGCAGGGTAGGGGGTATGATGGAAGGGAGGGCATGGGGAGGAGGGAGCAATTTGAAGTCAACACTCTTGGGGAGGGACAGGATCAAAAGAGACAATAGAAGTAATGGGGGACAGGATAGGATGGAGGGAAATATAGTTAGTCTTATACAACACGACTATTATGAAAGTCATTTGCAAAACTACACAGATATGGCCTATATTGAATTGCTTGCCTTCCAAAGGGAATGGGTGGGGAGGGAGGGATGAAGAGAAGTTGGAACTCAAAGTTTTAGGAACAACTGTTGAGTACTGTTCTTGCTACTAGGAAATAAGAAATACAGGTAATGGGGTATAGAAAGTTATGTGGCCCTACAGGACAAAAGAGAAGATGGGGACAAGGAAGGGAGGGATGATAGAAGAGAGGGCAGATTGGTGATAGGGGCAATTAGAATGATTGGTGTTTTGGCGCGGGGGGAGGGGACAAATGGGGAGAAAATTTGGAACCCAAAATTTTGTGAAAATGAATGTTACAAGTTAAATAAATTAATTAAATTTAAAAAAAAAGACAATCCCTGCACTCAAGGTCTAATTGGGAAGATAAACATCTGTTTACAAAGGAGCCCCATAGAAAGTAGAGAAGAGGACCCAGTAACTTGGTGGGGTGGGGAGAAATGAAGGGGAAGTGGTGAATAGGAAAGAATTTACAGAAGTAGTTAGGTGAGAGGCATTAGTTACAAAGTTACAATCGTGCTTACTACTTCAGAAGTCCAGAAGTGAGACTTTGGTTCAAAGCTGTATCTGAGTAGTCAAGAACTCCATAGGAGCTATCTCTCCCAGAAAGCTTTATTGAGAAAGGGTGAGTTCATTGGAAAATATACTGAATGTAGTTTCCTTAGACATAAAGCATAAGGGTGTAGCACTGGGAATGTGCTTTTTTTTGCAAGGACCACCAAGCAGGAAGAGAAGACAGAAGCACAGAAAAAGAAGAGTGGTACTTAGGACAGGGGCATCCAAGAGTGTGAGAAATCTGTGCAGGTCAGGAAAACCTCATCTTTTCAGACATTGAATTTTGACCCTAGGCTTGAAAAGATTGGGTGCTTGATATACACATCCAGTTTTGGAGACTCCACTTTTCATGTGAGATTCTGCTACTGGATGTCCCTTGGTACTCTACAATACAGAGAATAAAGACATCAGTCTTAATAATGGAGGTTTTGTACCTTTTGCCACCATTTGAAAGGTAAGTCTTATGTTCTGCCCATTCCACAATCAGTGCTGTGGTAGAAGACAGCAATTATGAGATCCCCTACTAGTAGTTTTACCTTATTTCCTCATGTAATTCTTTTAACTTTTTCTTCAAGAGTTTGGATGCCATTTAGTTCAGTACATATACGTTCAGGATTGATATGACTTATAAGATATCATTTAATAAAATGCTGTTTCCCTGATTATCTCTCTTAACCAGGAGTATTTTTGCTTTTGCTTTATTCGAGCTCATAATTGCTACCTCTCTCTCTCTTTTTTTTTTACTTCAGCTAAATCATTATAGATTCATCTCAATCTAGTCTCTTTAGTCTAGTTCCAGGTCTATCTTTCTGTTTCAGGTGAGCCTCTTAAACAGAATATCACTGATTTTTTGGTTTCCATTATGCTATCTTTTCCCACTTTATGTATGAGTACATCCATTCACATTCACATTTATGACTGCTAACTGTGTATTCCCTACTTATCTTCTTTTTAACTCAATCCCCTCCTCAAAAGTATTTTTTGCTTCTGACAGCTGCCTCCCTGAACAAGCCATGTCTTTTGTCACACCAACCTTCCTTTCTTTTTCCTCTCGTTCTTCCCTGTTGAGTAGGATGAATGTCTATAACCCAGCTTTCTGCATCGTAGATCTCATTTCTTTTCCCAATTTTTTCTTTCTAGCTCTTATTTGATTTTTAAAATAAATTTTTGGTCCTTCTTTTATCTCTTTAGCTCTTTGAGGAAATTTTGTTGGACTGAGATTCTTTCTTCATCTTTCTTTGAAGGTTTGTGTGTAGATGTTTTCAGGTCATTGTCTTCTTTTGAGTTTGCAGCTTGAGCTTCCCTGTCATCAAAGTAGTTTTTCATGGTGAAGGTCTTTTTCTTTTGTTTACCAGGCTTTCCAGCTATTTCTTGACTTTGGACTTTATTTTGGAGTTGGGATCTGCTCACCTTTGGGGTTTAAAGAGCTGCTTAGCCTGAGCTTCTTTCCTTTATATCCTTCTGCTGCTTTCACAGCTCTGACTTGGGGCCTCAAATATTCAGCACTTCTATATGGTTTGATCTTGGGAGAGGTCTGGTCATCACCCTCTTAAGTCTCTGCTCTGATTCTTATACATGTAAGGCACCTGCTCTTTTGTAACTGAAACTATTTTTCTCTGGCCTACAACTGTAATGGGCAAAAGAGTAAATGGCATCTGATCTTGCACAAAGTGATAGTACAATGGTCCACTGGGATCTCTTTTTGACCAGGTGTTCAGCCCTCTTATTATCTCTGAATGCTGCTACAGCCCTCAGCTGGTGCATTCCTGACCTTCCCTATTCCAATTGTCTATGCACCTTTCTTTCTGTCTTCCTAGATTTCCTTGGACTGGAAAAAAATGACTCACCATGACTTTTGCTTCCATTTTCTGCTCAGAATTCAATTTGGTACATTTTTTTAAAAAGTTGTATTGGAGGAGGTTGTGTTGGGACAACTCAACAAAAATGTTGGCTTCACTCTATTATCTTGACTCTACCCTAAAGACAGCAATTATAAATTAAGTCACAGGACATTGAATTTGAGAACTGGAAAGGAGGAGCTGCTTTCAGTCAACAGTATATAGATTTTATATTGCATGTTTCTTGACAGTACCTTAATCTCACAATGCTTGTGAGTGTGTTCAGTCATTTCAGTCATGTTTGATGCTCCGTGACTGCATTTTGGGGTTTTCTCGGCAAAGATACCCAATAGTTTGCCACTTACTTCTCCAGCTCATTTTACAGATGAGGAAACTGAGGTAAACAGGGTTGAGTGACTAAGGCACTAAGTAAGTGTCTGAGTCTTCCTAACTCCAGATCTGGCACTCTATCCACTAGGGCACTTAGCTGCCTTATCATAATGCTTATCATTTTAAATAAAGGTCTTATTTTTTTCACAAAATCTAAAGTTAATTGGTTCAGTAACAATTGGTCTGGATAAAGGAAAACTAAGAGGATTTGGAGTCATACTTATTGTTTGGACTAGATTTAACTCCAAGCCAGGACAATTTTGAGGGTAAAAAAAGGACCTATTACTCTATCCATACTGTTTCTCCGGTTGAGTGGAAGCTTTGTAAAAGCAACCAATACACAAGAGCTTATGCGTGAGGCACTGTGCAAGGTGTTGGGTTTAGAAAGAGAAAAGTGAAATAGTACTTGACCTCAAGAAACTTACATTCTCTCAGGAGAGTTAATGTGTATGTATTATGGTAGCAAGGTAGCATTATGAATAGCACTAGATTTAGTCAGAAAAACTTGAGTTCCTCAAATCCTTCCTCAGACACTTGCTGGGTGACCTGGGAAAGTTATTTTTACCATTTTCAGCCTAAGTTTTTTCATCTACAAGATGGGGATAATAGTAGCACTTACCGCACAGAGTCTTTGTGAAGACCAAATGAGATATTTTTAAAACTTAAAATGCAACGTAAATGCTAGAGTATTGGGAATTACATGCATGTGTAGATAGCATCAGTTTGCTAAAATGAACTCATCCACATAGAGGATGCTAAGTAACTATTTCCAGAAAATTATGATGACTGACATATGTGTTGACATTCTGTAACTCATTTCTTGGGGCCAGCCACATGGCTAGGAGAAGCCTTTCTTCCCCATTGGTTGTGTACCTAGAAATGTTGTCAAAATCTTAGTTCGCTGTAGCTGTCTTGTTTTGCTATGCCTATGACTAGGAGAATATAAACATTCCATCATTTACGGCTAGTGAGATTATATGGTGGAAGGCACAGTGGGTTTGGGACCTGTCTTTTCCCCCTCTGAGGTCATATGATTCCCCCAAAAAAGGGTCTGGATTTATGAATTTATTGTTTAATATATTCCATTCTACAAAGTGAAGTCTCTGATTTTGGAAAGTTCAGAGAGGTTGAGAGAACGAGCCAAAGGATCAGAGTCCAGAAATCTAGACTGTGTGTTGCAATTAATCTAGAATGGAACCATTATCTGAGGTGACCTTCAGGGTAACAGCGCAGAGAAAAGCAAGCAATGATTCCATCTTTAAACGTGAACTTAATTTTCAGACTAATTCTTCCTTACTCTCATTAAGAGACTGAAGTCATTTGGAAAGGGATTATGGCCCTGAGATTTTGAGGGCGATGTTTGGACTTTGTTCTGGCAATATATTTAAATTAAATATCCCTTTGTAAAATCTACTTGGTGTTAAATGATGAAATGGAACTGTGATGTTAGTTACTAGCTCCCTAAAACTGAGGAAACATAGCTAATGGGGGCTTAAACTGATGACAGAGGGACAAAAGATGCCTGCACAACCCTCTAGGTACTATAGAGCTTTGAAGGGCAGGTATTGCCACTATCCCTGAGAGAGTAGGGCCAGAGCATGCATGTCATAGTAATTATTTTATCATTTTTTCATTATTACCATCACTACTACTGCTGCTACTGTTGCGGCTGCTTTGCTAATACAGACAAAATGCATACAAATGAAATACGAAGTAGTTTTGATGGGAAAGGGCACTAGTATTTGAGGGACCAGGAAAAACTTCATATAAAGCATTAAAATTGAGCTGTGTTTTTTTAGGAACTAGATTTTTAGACCCTGGGGCAAGGAAGGAGTGAATATTAAACATGAGTAACAATGCATGTAAAGGCATAAAGAACGGAGATGGAGTGCTGTAAATAAGGAAAAGCAAGAATGCAATTTAACTGAATGATAAAGTAAAGGAATGCGAATAATGTATAATATGTCTAGAAAAGTAGATTGAGACCAGGTTGTGAAGTGTTTTAAAACTTAAGCAGATTATTCATTCTACATACAAAGGTGAACCCTTGGAGTTTATTGAGTAATAAAGTGACATGTAGATCTGCTGACTTTGGCAACTATGTGGAGATTGGACTGGAGAAGTAAGACATTTGGAACTTGGAAATAAGGGACCTATGTCAAAAGACCAGATGAGAAATCATGAGGCTCTGAGGTATTCCTGTGAGTTGAGAGAAGCAGACATGTTTGAGAGACCTAAAGATAGAAATAATAATTTTTGATTATATTTGATATGGGAGGTGAGGAAGATTTTGAAGATCACTCCAAAGTTTAAACCTGGGTGATGGAAGAGGTAAAAACAAAACCTCAAGAAATATCCTATGTAATGCCCAGTATAGTGTTTTGCATAGAGCAGGAACTCAATTAAAATATGTTTTGGCAAAAGTCAGTTAAATTTTAAATGAAAGCATCTATTGCTAGTCTTTGGTTATTTAAGATTTTCTGTCTCAACAGGCGTACATCTTTGATACCTTCATTTGTGCTTTTGCCTTGTCCAAAATGCTACCTCCCACTTGTCTCTCCATATTTAAATCCTGTATATGTTTAAGAGTACCATTTATGTCCTACTTTCTTAAAATATGTATTTAAACTTTTGCCAACAATATCTCCATTTCCTCTTCAACCATAGTACTTCTTTTGTTTTTTTAACATATCTTTTTTACTTTTTCTGATGACATATAAAGAAAAATGTTGTTTAAAATTTTGAGTTTCATATTTTTCTCCTCCTTCCTCTTCTCCTCCTTGACAGGGCAAGCAATTTGATATGGATTATACCTGTAGAGTCATGCAAAAATATTTCCATATTTAGGAAGATATGCATGAATGTATAGATCCTTTTCCTTTTCCTTTGATCTCTTTGGGATACAGATGTAGCAGTGGTACTGCTCAAAGAGTATTCATAAGTTTATAACCCTTTGGCAAAGTTCCAAATTGCCCTCCAGCATGGTTTGATCAGTTCATAACCCTACCAACAGTGCCTTAGTGTCCTTATTTTTCCACCTCTCCTCTGACATTTGTCATTTTCCTTTTCTGTCATTTTATCCAATCTTATAAGTGTGAAGTGGTACCTCAGTCACTTTAATTTGCATTTCTCTAATCAACAGTGATTCAGAGCATTTTTATATGACTTTGATTTCTTCTGAAAACTGCCTGTTCATATCCTTTGACTCCTCATCAATTGGAGAATGATTTGTATTCTTATTAATTTGACTCAATTGTCTGTATATTTTAGAAATGAGTCCTTTATCAAAGATAGTTGCTGCAATTTCCCCCCCAGTTTCCCACTTTCCTTCTACTCTTGGCTGCATTGCTTTTTTTTGGCAAAACTTTTCAAATTTGATATAGTCAAAATTATCCATTTTCAAATCCTGTAATTCTATCTCTTGGTCAGTCAGATAAAATATCCTATGCTCCCTTGATTTGCTTATGATACCACTCTTTAAACCATGTACCCATTTTTACATCATCTCTGTATGTGGTGTGAGATATTGATCTATACATAGTTTCTGCCAAACTGCTTCCCAGTTTCCCCAACAATTTTTTTTTCAAATAGTGATTTCTTGTCTTACATAGCAATTAATAAAAAAAATAGCAAAAATTATATTGGTATCTTAAAAAAACAACTACATATATTTCCTACTCCCTATACTTTTCCAGAGTCAGACTTTTTAATAAAGACAAAAAATACAGTAAAATTAATCAAAATATCAAACAGCTTGCAATATTTCACTCTCAAGATCTCATACTTCTGCAAAGAATTGGAGAAGAGTGTCTTCACATATGTCTTTTATGAGGTCAAATGTGCTCATCATAATTTCTCAGCATTCAGTTTCAATTGTTTGGTTGTTCTTTCCTTTTATATTGTGTTCATTATTTTCTTGTTTCTTTTTAATTTACTTTGCATCAGTTCATAAAAGCCTTTACAAGCTTCTCTGTATTGATAGAGCTCACCATTTCCTAGAACGCAGTAATATTTCATTCCATTCATTTACCACAATTTCTTTAGGCATTTCTCAGTTGATAGGGATCTATTGTATTTTCAGTCCACTATATTTTGGTGTAATCTTTCTCTCTCCCCACTTTATCATTGATCTCCTTAGGGAATATGCCTAGCAGTAGGATCTCTAGATCAAAAAGTATAGACATTTTAATGATTTCCTTGCCATAATTTCAAATTGCTTTTCATAACGTTTGGGTCAATTCACAGCTTCATCAACAACACATTAGCATGTATATCTTTCTACAATCCCTCCAGCATAGACTATTCCCATCTGGGTATGCAATGAAACCTTAGACATAGTTGATTTACAACTCTTTTTATTAGCGATTTAGACCATTCTTTCATATGTTGACCACAACACTTTGAATCTATTTGGCACATTTAGATATTCAAATATATTCTGTTGCTTTGTTATGTATTATATAATAATAGCTCCTTGCATGTAGGTAGAATGTTGTATATACCTTAAAGCAGTTAGCACAAGGCTGGACCCACAAAAAGAACTCAATAAATATTCACCAAATTGAATCTATTGCCTCAACTCACCAAAATATATTTTTCCAGAAATTTCTTCTGACATATTCAAAAGGAATATCCCTTTCAATTCTTTACTCTATCACATGTTGCATTTAGTATTAGATAGTATTCGATTCGATTTCTGCATGTAGAATTCATTAAATATTCCCTTTTCCTCAGTGTCTGAGGTGAATTGAGAGAAAGATGAGATGTCACTATTTAGAGGCAAGTTGTATATGAGATATTTTCCTCCCCATGATTCTTTTTTACTCCCTGGAAGTCAACAGCATTTACTCCTAGAAAATGGATACTTAATGTTTAACCAAAAATAAAAACCTCTGCAAAGTGCCTAAATATAGATTGCTTCATTACTTCCAAATCAGCCTAAAAGGGGTGCAGAGTCTGAAACACCGAACAAACCCAGGGACTGAATAAATGCCATGCAGTGCAGTTCGCAATCAGAAGGAATTACAATTAGGGCACCAACTGCTAATCCTACGAAATCAAAACACAGTTAGGCAGGCACTAAATTCTATTATTAAATGTAATTATTATTATTAGGCATCTTTCAGCAAATAAAGAGTGGGAAACATTATGCAAGTGCTTAACCTTCCCCACCCCCACCCCCAGTAGCTGGGTCATTATTCTTTATAGTGCCACTAAATATAGTCATTATCTTTAAAATACTGAGCTCACCTTTCAAAAACATGGTCTATTCCTTTCATACAATGGTAATCAAAGTTATAAAAATGTTCCTTTCCTAGATTTATTTTTCCTTCCATGAGAAAAAGGAAAGGTGGTTGAAGTGAAGAGGACTGATAAATTGGAGGAGAAATAAGAATCTAAGAAAAGGACTTTGAGAAGATAATGTGATTTGCTTCTGACAGGTACAAGAGCACACACACATACATACATACACACATACACACACACACATCCTGGAAGATGAAAATCTATCCTATATTTTAAAGTCCCCTTATCAGTTGGGTCTAGACCTATTCTAAAGCACCCCATGTTTATAATTACATGCACTTTTACAACTAACCTGGCTTCTTCATTGTTGGGATTGGAAGCTCAGTTCCGTGTGGACAGTCTCGGGCGGGTAAAGGTGGGAGCTTCTAAATCTTAGAGCTCTCACGAGACCCCCCCAGGAAACGGCAGGGGATCCAGGTGAACCGAGCTATCTCGAGTAATTCCGCCTCTTCCCGTGAGAAACGTGATGGGGGAGAGATCTCCCCGCCCTCGAGATGGTCCCGGATCTGGGCACACCTAGTTACCTAACAGCACGGTATTCAGATGCAAAACTATGCGGCTGAAGGTTAAGTAGGATTGAGGAAGCCTGAAAGCTCTCTTAGTACGTGAGGAGCCAAGAGGACAGTAGGCTCCGCTTTCTTCTTTCCTCTCTCCCCTCCCCCTCTCTCCCCGCTTGTACTTCTACTTCCAATCCCTTAAGATCTTAGCCTCCTTAGGAAATCTCCCCCTCTTCCTCCTAAGGAAGACCCCCTGCACTTGTAACCTAGACCTGAAATAAAGCTCAACCCTTGTTCGACTCTGGAACGTCCTTTCTCTCATATGAGCATCCGGTTTTGGGCAACCGAAGACCTCGGAGGTGAGGTAAGAAGACTCGGGTAGCCCACACAGGCCTCTAGGCCTGGCACTTCATGCTGTAGCTTAAAGCACAGTTTCTCCAGTTATAACCTCAATCGACAGTGCAAACAGCTGGGCATTCCTCTAAAAGCCCTTCAAATACTTGACATCTATTATTAAATCTCCACCATGCTAATTACTTCAAAGGAGCCTATGATGGTGTTAATTTCATTGAGTACTGCATCAACTCAAGAACATATCAGAATAATCAGATGACTCTTTCTTGGATCTGGATACAGTGTGGTGCTGTGCAAACTACTTTATGAAATTAAATCAAGGGCCAAGTCACTGATCTCTGCGAGTTTACATTCTGAAGAAGAAAAATAACATAAATAGATGCAGCCAGCTCCCAGTTTTGGATATATTCATTATACAACTGGACTATTATGCCCCACTGTTTCTCTTCTGTTTCTATCCTGTCAGACTTTGAGTTCTGTTAATTTTCATTACCATTTTCTATAAGAACATGTTCCAGAATAAAGGTGATAGACTAAAAGTCAAATCAATGAAACTGTTTTCTTTCAGTTGCTAGTTTTAATATATGGTTTGTTAGTGGAAGAGGGCGTCATTGTTTGGCAATATGAATCATTGGTGGATTCAATTTTGGCATCACTATTTTCAAATCATGATGGATGATTGAAAATAATCTGTGTACTATTATCAATTAGACAAAGGTTTGAAGGAGCTGTGATTTCATCAGAGTAGGATGCTCCTGGCATGGGAGTTTCACTCATCAATACAGTTTGCAACACATGTGTGAATTAAAATGATAGAATCATAGAGTTGCACCTATGACTTAGACCTGGAGTTTTCCCCATAAATTGTTGCTGATGGAGGTAAGAGTTAAGTCAAAATTGCTGAGGGGTTGAAGCTCTCTGTGTTCAGAAGGGAAATGTTTGAGAGCTTGTACAGATTTGGAGTAGATTATCATTTAGTAGGTATAGTTGTTTTGGAATCAAGCCCCATGATTGGCTATCACAGTGAAGAAAGTAGGTTAAGTTGTGTCCAAGATTCCCACCCTTTTATTAGCTGATTACATACACACTGTGGTCATGTTATGTATTCCCAGGGGCCTTAGCCCTTAGTAGTCTAGGGCACTGAAAATAGTATTTTAGTAAAAGCAAGACACTGTGAGCCAGGCTAGAGTGAAACAGGGTTTTGATGTCAATTGAAGGCTTTAAAAGATAAGGGCTGATGTGGTCAAAGTGGTATACAAATAAAGATGATTTAGATCATAATGATGAGGGCTGTCCAGAAGGATAAGAATGTGGGGGTAATATACCCAGAAAAGACAGTAACAATATCCAAATGGAACCTAAGAAGATTCAAGCTCAGCAATTTGGCTACGAAGATATGGTAGGACTTGGCAGCATATGAGATGTTGGAGGTGATATAAGAATCAATAATTCTTTGAGTTTCTGCAAGATCAAGACTGTGATATAACTGACATTTTCTATAATGTAGAAAAGATAAGAGTTTGGGAATAAGAGAAAAGGGTTTTGATTCCCTCCACCCCCATGTTCAGCTCAAGTTGCCAAACAGAACCAAATAAAAATAATCAAAAGAAAGTTAACACACTTGGATGCAAGAGAAGGTGAGGTAGACCCCAGTGCCCACAAGTTCACTTAATAAGAGAAGCTTTCATTTTATATAAGTATTAAAGTGTATGTAAGGTGAATATTTGTGAATGTGGGAGAGAAGAAAACAAGATAATTGGAGTGATTTATGAAAGGAAATATGGAACAATCAAGTGAAATTGCAAATGTTTAGTAACTAAAGAAAAATAGATTAAGAAAACAGTCCCAGGAGTTATGGGATATGCAAGATTGTGCAAAAACTTGAGAAAAAATATTTGGAAAAAGTAGTTGAGTAATTCTTTTAAAATATTGCAGTTACCCTTAATCCAGAAGTGAAATTTTAAAAGCTTAAAAATAATTATATTTTAAGTTTCTTAAACAAAATAAAAACTGGGGGAGTTTTATTTGACTTGGACAGTTCAGTGAGTTGTTTTGACATAACTGGCATATCACTACAATAGACAAAAACATAGACCTTAAAACTGGTGTACTACTGTTTTAAATAGGACGTTTCACTCTAACAACTTATTGAGTTCATGCAGTTAAAAAAATCCCATCAGGGTCTTGGGATATGACAAATTGTTGTATTTTGCTGATGATAGATATATACAGCTTGTGAGGTCTTTGGCTACTATGTCATGTCTCTAAGAATGATAATGTTATTTAATGATTGGTAGGTTTCAATTTCCTCTTCCTCTTCTACTTGATAATATATTTTTCAACAGTTTTGGAAACCCAGTTAGGCTCAACTGATTCCCTTACATTTCTTCAGATTTTCAACCTACAAAGTGTACTGCTTCAGCTAGAGAAAGAAGAGAACACTGATGGTTCTGATTTTACAGCATATACCTTTCTTTTCATACTAGATACATTCTTTCTCCACTGTCCAGTCTTTTTTTGTGTATCTCAAGCCACAGAGAAGTAAAAAATTTTAACTTGTCACTCTTTGAGGTCATTTGCCTATTGGTTCAGTGCTGGTAAATGACTCAACTCTAGTACCTTAGTGTGTGCATGGTTCCATTTTAATAAATCATAATCAGTTTAAATAACCTGGAAAATGTCAATTGTCACCTTCATAAAGATGTGCCAGTTAGTAAACCAAGTACAAGATAAGGAGATAAATACATGTATTTCTACTTCCCGCAAAATTAATTTTCAGCACTCACTTCATAAGTTTTAAATTTTCTTCCCCTCCCTCCCTACTCCTTCCCCAGGACAGCATGCACTCTTATGTGGACTCTACACATACATTCTTAGTAAATACATTTTCACATTAGTCATGTTGCATAGAACAATCAAAGTGAATGGGAGAAAGCATGAATAAAACTAAACAAAATCAAACATAATACAAGACAAAATAGTTTGCTTCATTCTGCATTCCAACGTCATAGCTCTTTCTCAGGATATGGATGGCATTTTCCATCATGGACCTTACAACTTCTACATTAAAAGATCAGAGGGATAGGAATATGATATTCTATAAGACAAAGGAGCTTGCACTACAACCCAGGATCAATTATCCAGCAAAACTGAGCATAATATTCCAGGCAAGTTGATGGAAATTCAGTGAAATATGGGATTTCCAGAACTTCCTGATGAAAAGACTGGAGCTGAATTGAAAATCTGATTTTCAAATACAAGACTCAAGAGAGGCACAAAAAGGTACTCCATCAGAACACATACTCATATGTTCTAGTGCACATACTGTTGTGCTTTTTCAAGAGATTTTTAGAAAATAAATTCAGAAAATGCTTACTCTGATGCTAGTTTACTATACTCTCATTCCCAATAGATAAAATCTTCAAACTCAAGGGAAAATTGGGTCAAGTGGTGAATCCATTTCATTTACATTTAGCTTAATACTAATTAGTGCAATTTTTAAAAAATGTTAGTCTTCAAGACTAGTCTTCCCTTGAAGAAGTGAATTTACTTTTTGATAAAAAGCTATAAATGCTACATATTGGCCAAGGTCGCATCCCTGCACATATTTCCAAATGACCATTGGAATTTGAAGGAAAAGGTGAAATGAGTAAGAATATTAGCAAACACAAAAATGTTCCTTTCCTACCTGTTTACTTCAATCTTCTTTCCTAGGGTGCTTTTCCCATCATCACAGTATCTCTCTCACTAGCCTCTCTTTCCTGACCTTTAATCCCTCATCTCCAGGAGCATGATGGACATTTCTGTCTATATACCTAAAACCAAACATATCATAATTTTCTCCAAATCAGATCCTTCTGTGTACTTCCCAATTTTTGTCAACAAATCACTCATTCTCCCCCACTCACTGAGATTAGAAATCATGGAATCTTCTCAGACATTTCTCTTTTCTCTTATTGCTACACCCATATCAGTTCAAACTCCATCAATTCCTCTTTTTTATGACCTTTCAAATCTTTTCCTTCATATTTTCACTGACACCACTCTAGTAGTGGTTGTCATTATTTCACAATGGAACACTTCCCCTTGTGCCAATCTCATCTTTCTTTAATTCCCTCTGGTCTATCATTAGTGTTTCTTCACAAAACACATATTCTTCATATCTTGTTCATACTCAGAAATTTTTGATGCCTTCTCATTACTCACAAGACAAGTTAATTTTTAATCAACAAACATTTACTAAGTACCTACATCGTGCAGAACCCTTTGCTAGGAATTCTACATTTTTAAAATTCTGAACTTAACAATCACCAAACAAGATGTTATCCATCTCCAGTAAAGATAAACACAGTCATGGGAGCTACTTCCCACTTTTGACTACTTACAAGGTGAAATCAGTTTTCTATGGAGAAACTGAAATATATGAATATTTTTTAAGGAAGATCAACAGCTTATCTTCCATCTACTTTGTATTACAACAGAAGAGAGACACAACAATGCTAACATGTGGTCTTGAGGCCTTAATATTTCTTCTTCATTGATTAGGTTTAGAAGGGTCTTCCCATTGCCCTCTGCCAATTATCATACAATCCCAATGAACTTACCTCTTTTAGTGGTAGTTAAAACTCTAATGAGATAGACACCTGGTTAATACTGATTATTATAATTGTTAGAAATACCATTAAATCCCATATGCCCATCTGGATCAGTGATCCTGCTTTTAATCAGGCTGCTGATACACATCTCTCTATTCTTATTTGAAGAATCCTAATGTGTCAGAATTATATATATATACATATATATATATACATATATATATACATATAAGATATTATATGTTCTCCCACATATTCTGTGGGGAAATGATTCATTATTACTGACAAACATCAGTTAAGGATGTTTTAAGTAATATCTATTGTAACTGAAAATGTCACCTTTCTTTGTATCATCATTAACATTTTTAAGTTGCCAATAGAATCAATAAAACATTTTATCTCTGAGGTTTCTATAAGCACTTTTCTCTATTTTACTGATTTATTCAGTCTGGCAGATTCATTACAGAGCCAATGAGGCACATTCTTCCCTTCACTCTCAGGATAGCACAATGCTCTACTCTGGTTGTCAACCTGATCTCCCTGAAGGCATGTCAGGCATGAAATATGTTAGGATTAGGTCAGATATGGGTTGGTCTCCATGATCCCAGAGGTCCCTTGCAATTCTTACATTCTTTGATTCCCTAGACTTTGCTCCAAATGCCTTTTGGCTATTTCCAAAACTTAAATGCACAATCCAAAGACAAAGATTTACGGTCAATGAGGATTTTTTTTTGTTGTTGTTAAAAGGAAGTTCTCTCTGAAAAGTTCCAAAAAAAATGTTTTCAGCAATAGTAGCTTCATTGCAATAAGAGTATTTTCTCCTCCAAGGAAATATTAGTCATTTTATATAACAACTGTGGGAGGTACATTTTTAAAACAAAATTTATAACATTTTATAACTGTACCTCATATACACAGGATATAACATAATAATAGCATGAAGCAGTATATTCAGCAGCTCCAAAATAAATACAAAATGATCAGTAATGTTAAAGGGATGCTGATTCGGGGGAAGTCATGGAGTGACATTTTACATCAAAGTTTGAACGTGGTGTCATTGATAGATTAGCATAAAACACATTAGAAAGAAATGCATGTGAAAAGCAGAAAGGTATGAATTAGGAGAAACATTTCAGGGACACTAAAGAAATTAACTAAACCCAAATGAGGGGTCAAGAAATGAGAGATAAAGTTAGAATGAAATAGACCAGTTGATAAAGTAACCTAAATTCAGGAAGATGAATCAACTAAGTAAGGGTGATGGGCAATTTGGAATGACTATTGATTTTTGAGGAGAAAATTGCCTATGCTATTCCTAATAATGCATAGAAGTATTGGTACCAAACACACCAGACCAGAAAGCCAGAAACGTAGCTCAGATAACCAAGAGATTTTTTACCCACATGCTACTAATATTTGTTTGTGTTTTTCTGGACCAGGCCTGTAACTTCTTTGCTATAGAGGTATAACTCCTATTTAAGAGACTCCCTCTATCAATTCAGGTTGGTAACTTTTCGGCAATTTTAGGTTTTAGAGAATTGCTTGGGGGCCCTGAGAAATGAAGTGAGTTGCTTGAGATTACACAGTCAGTATGTGCCAGAGGCAAGGCCGGACCCCAGCTCTTTCTGACTCTGAGGACATTCTCAATACACTACATCAAAATCCCTGTCACATGTTATGGGATGGAAAGGTAAGGAAAACATATTTTTGTAGATAATCTTCCTAATCCTATTTCCTCCTCCTCCTTCCCATCTTATTTTTAAAAAATTAGTTTTTGTTTGAAAAAGAAAAAAAAATGATTGAGAGGAAGAGATGAAGGAGATTTTCTAGCTTTAAAATCCTTGAAATGTATAGATTTGGAGATCAAAAAGAGGAGAAAGAAGCCCTCTGGAATTTATGACCACTTGAAAAATAAGATGGGCAATATATAGTTAAAGCTGATTCAAGGAAGAAAAATTCAGGGACTTGAAGAAGTTTAGATGAAATTAAGATAATGATCCAGGGAGGTAGTTGCTTTCACTACTACTTATTTCCCCAGAGTACTCTAAGTTGAAGGAATGTCTAGAATTGATTACTGTTACATGAATAGACTAGTCCCTGGAAGCAATGTGAGCTCCATATTTGCATTAGCTTTGGGATTTTATTTCCACATATTTTTCATAATTTGAACAAGGTCTTTAGCCTAATTGTTTTTGCTTATATTACTATTATTTTATATGAAAAATGATACTTTTGCTACACATTATTATAATAAGCAAAGATAAGCAAGGAATCTCTGGCTACATATGTATACATATATGTGTATATATATGTATATACACATATATATGTATATATATTCAGCAGAGATTTTTTGTTTACTATAATACATAGCATTATAATTGTATATACACATGCACACACATGTTATACAAAAATACATTTATGTATAAATATACACACAAGGTAGTCTAAAAGTCTATGTAGGTATTGTGTGTGTGTGTGTGTGTGTGTGTGTGTGTATGTCCCAAAGATAATTTTTAAAAGAAATATACAACTTCTCTAAATCTCATCATTTTTACTATCATGATAGGAGCAGGACAATTAAAAAAATGAATGGGAAGAGGGATAATAAATGGGGAAAATGAACTACATCATATGAAGGCCTTTTCTAGGACTACTTTTCTACAATGCTATGAATCTAGTTTAGTAAGTGACATGAAGACACATATCTTGCTTCCTCTTTATCTAGTCATGGAAAGGAGGAGTTACTCTCTTTATTCTAAGTCTGTCCATCTTCTTTCCTATTTGTTTTGAAGTCCGTCACCAGGTCACAAGTGGCCTGTGCTATAGAAAATTCCTATTGCTTCATTCTACTGGAATATTCACAGCAAAGGATTTGGAGTCAGAGGAACTACCTCTGCCAGAAAATCATAGCTCTTCCTCTTAAAATTTGTTTGGTCATGGGTAAGCCATGTACCATTTTTTGGTCTTTTATCATCATCTGTTAGATGAACAGGCTGGACTAGATAATCATAAAGGTTCAGTTCTAAGTCTATGACCCTACAATAGTCTTGACATCAAGAGACCCAGACTTCTTTAAAAAAAAAATCATTCTTTTCCAACACATACACAAAATAAAATCCAGCCATGCTAGGAATATTTAAAAGCTAAAGGTTTCTTCTTTAATTTTTCTTCCTAAAGAGTTCTGTGAGTAGCTTTTGAAGCTTGTCATTCAAGCTTCATTTAGAAAATATTATAAAATACATATAGGATGGTTCTAAAGATAAAAGAAAATAACGTATGTGAAATATTTTATATTGATAATGCGGTTGGTTGTTGTCCTTCATTCTTGAAGAATATTAAAATGACATCATTATGGTGGAGGCAAGTTACAGTGTATCTGACTGTGACTGATGAGACCAGTTTGAGCTTGGAATGCTTTACTATAGGTTGGGCACAAATACTCCATATAGACATTTCATGTGGAGATGTCTCTAAATTTGTACATGTCACATTGCTTTTGAGCTACTACAATTCTGCTTTACTCATTTCTTTGATGGGGTCATGCCATACAGGGCAGTCTTTTGCTAGCATCTCCCAGGTCACAGAATCAATTCCAAAGTTCTTCAGAGAGACCTTGAAATTTAAATTTGAATGGTCAAAAGATGCCCAGGTGACTTGGGTTTTACTCTTCCCTCCCCTCTCCTCCTCTCCCCTCCCCTTCCCTTCCCACCCTCTCCCAAAACCTTAAACCTACTGCAATCTGAAACTGGGATTCCAATAGGCTCCTGCCTCAGGGCTCCTCTGGACCCTCCTAGCTTTAGAGTGATTATCAATAGTAACTGTTGCTGTTTCCCACCCAGCCTGATGTCTTTCTTTTTCTTGACCTCATTAAGGGGGCCATGTCCTAACTACCTCTTAAACAGACCTGTTCAATAAATGGGCATTGTCTCACCCTCCCTGAGTACCTGCAAAGACCTTGGCCTAAAAGGCCCAAGGTCTCCCAGTGCATCCTGGATCGTCTCCAGTCATCCTGAGGAATATCAGGTCACTGGATTCAAATGACTCTGGAAGACAAGTGAGGCTGGTGACCTGCACAGCCCTCCCTCACTCAAAACAAAATCATGTGCAAGTCATGTCATCATTTCTCTGATGGCATGGCGTTCTTTGGCAACAAAGGATGAACACAAACAGCAAATGGAAAAGTTCTGAATACTGTGGATAAGTCTACTTACCTTTGCAGTATGCTTTCCAGCAATGTACACATTGATAATGAGGTTGATGAACACGTTGCCAGAGGTAGCTCAGTGTTTGGTGTGAGAGAGAAGGGGTATTAGACTGCCTATCAAACTGAAGGTCTTCAGAGCCATTGGGCTGACCTCATTTTTTTATGCTTATGAAACATATACAATATACCAATGCCATGCCAGGAAACCAAATCATTTCCATTTGGTTCTACATACGGATGGTCTAGTGCTGGGTGGCAAGGAACCTATGTTTTCTTGGTATTAATTGTTGGGGCAAAATTAGCAGAAGCAGCAGAGAATCAATCCATACTTTGTTGCATCTCAGCTTCAGAAACATTGAGTGCACAATCATCTGGGAATAAAAAGTCATGCACCTACTCTCCCTCTTCTTTAGTCTTGGCTTGTGGTCTTTTTAAGTTAAATAATTTACCATCACTGTGGTAGCAGACCTTGATGCTGTGTTTATCCTCCTTGAAGGCATCTAACAACATAGCTGAAAACAGCATGCTAAAAAGCACTGAAGCAAGCAAAAGCACAGCTTTATTTTACTCCATTGGTGACGGGGAAATTTCCATTATCCAGAACCCAAACAAGCATACCATCTTGAGAGTGATGTTTAATACTGATGAACTTCTCCAGGCAACAGAATTTTGACATAATTTTCCATAAGCCTTCCAAATGGACAGCATCAAAGGCCTAGGTAAGATCATGGTAAGGAAGTACACAAATATTAAATGTGGTCCTTCTATACATATGATCAGTTTCAATCTTGTAAAGACCATGGATTCTTCAGGAAATTTAAATTTGAGAGGAAGGAGGGTAAAATATAGTACTTCAAATTTCCAAGTTGTTTTTACTTCTAGTTAGAAATTTTGCAGTACTGCATGCCTGAATAACACAGTGTTTATTGATACCATTATAACAAAGTTGATACCTATAGACAAAATACTTTAAGGAGAGATATTATTTCTTATTCCCACAGAGATAAGAAAAAAAAAAAACCACCTCTCACCAAGCATTCCACCTGAGCAACTTTCAACAACTTCTGTATGATTCTATCTAAATCTATCTAAATAGAGATTGATTTTTAAAAGATGAAAATGACAGGAAAAAGATGTGCTGTGAATTTTTATTAAAAGAAACCATTACACACACAAAAATAGTTCTATGGTTGAATAAAATTGTGTCATATTAGTGATGTTAAACTCTTAATAGAAATGAATCCCTACAGGCTGTGTGTTGATTTAGAAAACCACAAATTAACATTATCTGTGTTGTATTGTAGTTTTATTTGTTTTGTTAATCATTTCCCAATTGCGTTTTAATCTGGTTCTGGCCTCACTAGATAGTTTTGCAGGCAGTAACAGCAGGCCATGAGTTTTATAACCTTGCTTCACATGATTGGCAGAAGTATCTTCTACAGAGTTCTGTAGGTGCTTCTGGATGCCATGTGCCTTTACATGTGATTTCTATAAAGAAGAGCACAGCACAGGAAGTTGGAAATGCTTCCTGTGATGTTATCCTAAAAAAATCCCCTGTGGTTAAAAAAATTATGCCTGTCTCGTTTCTCCTGTTTCTAAAGCTTAAGGATATTTTCATTCTGGAGACGGGTCATATGCCCCTCAAAGGGTCACTACACAAAAAGAAAGAGATAACTTTGCACAACATTATAAAATGGAAGACAATAGAAAAATGGCAGCTGAAGAGAGAGAAGGAAAACATTAAAAGGGGAAACCCAGAAAAGGGACTTTACAGAGGAAAAAATAAACCTGTCTGATGGACATCTTCTTCTTGATATCCCTTTGGCATATCTTATTAAGCATGGCGAAAATGAAATTCATGTTCCTTTTCCTTACAATCACTCCTCTTCACAACTTTCCTGATGCTGAACTAGGTTGGAGAAAACACAAAACTGTGCTGAATATTCTGGCAAATGTAAATA
The DNA here is from genome assembly GCF_028372415.1 of Notamacropus eugenii. NCBI lineage: Eukaryota > Metazoa > Chordata > Mammalia > Diprotodontia > Macropodidae > Notamacropus > Notamacropus eugenii. Next base: position 388,016,563 of record NC_092876.1, read on the forward strand.
ACCTCAACCCTCACTAGGGCAAAGCAATTCTTTTACATTTAATTAATTTTTGCATTTAATTAGTTTGGATTTATTATTAATAATACATGTAAATAATAATAACATAACATTATAATATATTGCATAATATATAATAATAAAATAAAGTAATAAATTTACATTTAATTAATGACATTAAATTTACATTTAATTAATTCACCATACCACTCTAGTGGCACTTTCAAATCTCTTCATCCCTCCTTAAACTTCCTCTGGTTTCCGGTCCCCCTACCTTCTTAGCTAAGAAATGTACCTCATAATTCACAAATGAAATTGAGATCATTCACTGAGACCTCCCTCTTCATCTAGCATCATCCAGATGCTTTACGCCACTAGATCCTCCTTTCTCATAAGAAACAGTAGCCCTTCTTACCAAGGCAAGTCTCTTCATATGGAAATGGTTCTGTACTACCTTATCTTCTCCAACAATTTCCCCTCCATCCTTCCCACTCTCAGTTGTCTTCAATCTTTTCTTGTTTACTGGCAGCTTCCTGCTGCCTACAAATATGCCCTTGCCTCCCTCATCTGCAAAACTCCCTTCCCAACTAGTTATCATCCCAAGTATCTTCTTTTCATGGCTAAACACCTTGAGTTTAGCTGACTGTAAATGATGCCTCAAGTACTGATTTTGGTTTACTCTTTGATGGCCGGCTTCTAATCTCATCATTCAACCAGAACTGCCCACAAAAGTTATCAATGATCTCTTAATTGCTAAAACAAATAGCCTTTTTTTCAATCCTCATCCTTCTTGACCTCTCTGCAACCTTTTTGACATTCAATTATCCTTTTCTCCTTGATAACCTCTTCTCTCTAGGTTCCCATGATACCGTGACTCTCTCATGGATCTCTTCTTAGCTTCTTCTTAGTCTTAACAGTTCCTTCTTGGTCTTCCTTGCTTAATTTTATTCCAAGTCATGTCTTCTATAGCTTAGTGTTCCCCAGGGTTCCGTCCTAGGTCTCTGCCCTTTTTCTCTTTCTACTTTTCATTTGCTGATATCATTAGCTGCCATGGATTGAATTATCATCTTTATGCTGATGATTTTCTAATCTAGTTATCCAGTGTTAACCTTTCTTCTAACCTCCAGAGTTAAATCCATACCAGTCGATTAGACATCTCAAACTAGATGTCCTATAAAACATTTTAAATTCAAATATCCACATCTGTATTTATTATCTTTCCTCTCAATCCCTTCCCACTTCTGAATTTTCCTACAATTATTGGAGAAACAACCATCATCGCAGTCACCTAGGCTAGCAACCTAGATGTCATCCTAGACTTTTCACTCTTACATCTATCTTATATCCAATCTATTGCCAAGTCCTGTCAGTTTTGTCTTAGTAGCTTCTCACACATGCATCTGTTCTCCTCTGACACTGCTACCACCCTGGTCCAGGCCTTCATTATCTTATGCCTCATCTATCGCAATAGCCTGATCATGGGTCTTTCTGCTCTGAGTATATCTCCAATCCAACATCTCCAATCTTAGGGTGTAGGGTGTGTTCAGGAAGGACCAGTACCTTTGGTGTGATGGCTGCCGAGCTCTTTTTGGGGCCCTTTCCACCTTTGGTGTCCACTTGTTCCACCCAGTTCTCACCTGTAGCTCCAAAAAGCTGCAACATGTGCAGCAGCCACACCCCAGTAATCATTTTGGCAGACAGGCCAAACTAGGTTGAGGGAAACCAAGAAGTCTCAAGCCCATTGGTGAGTTAAGGGGGTGTCTACCCCAAGCATGTGAAGACTTCCCCTGGTGGAATGGTTGAATAAGAACAATTTGTTCCAACAGCCATGAAGGCAGTTGAAGTAGGTGATGCGGAGTGCTTAGAGCTTGGTTAGACCTCCAAGACACCAAAGGCATATACTGCATCTTGAGATATCTCCAGCCATCTTGACACTGTTCTGCGAGTGGACTATGATGGCTCTGGAGGACAGAATGAGGCTGATGACTTCATGCAACTCTGTCTCAATTAAGTTCAACTTATGCATGAATCAAAAGACATCACCCATACCATTTTACTATTATACCTCAAAGTCCTATGGCAACAGACAAGTGATGAAGCAGCAAGTTCACAGTGAGAGCTGTAGTCACAACCCTGCACACAGGCGGCCCAGGCCATAGGGTTGTTTCTCACTAGAAGCAGCAGTGGGACTCAGCAGACCCCTGGGTACCTGAGCAACCTTTTAAGGATTGCACTGCTCACCTCCTGATGTGAGGAAGGGGGCTAGAAAATGTGCCCTAAATATTGTCTGCTTACCCAACCCTGATCTGATTACTGAAGCAAACAGGGAATCCCACTATGCATCAAAACACAAAAAAATGTAAAAAAACATCAGCAAAGATGATTCTACTCACCATTGGCACATGGAACGTGCATACACTTATAGATAACACAAAACCCAGTATACCCAAAAGATGAACTGATCTTATTGCAAGAGAACTCAACAGGTATTGCATCCAAATAGCAGCCCTGAGCAAAACAAGGCTGGCAAATGATGGCCAGCTTACTGAAGCTGGAGCTGGATACACGTTTTTCTGGAGTGGTCTCAGTGAAGGGGAGCGCTGTGAAGCTGGAGTATGTTTTGTAATCAAAGCTAATCTAGTCAGCAAGTTTGTGTGCCTGCCAAAAGGAGTGAATGACAAGCTCATGACAATGCGATTACCACTTGCAAGAAAACACCATGTCACCATCATCAGTGCTTATGCTCCCACCATGACGATCCCTGATGAGGTCAAAGAAAAATTTTATGAAGACCTAGAGAACCGTACCATTAATGTGCCAAAAGAGGACAAACTTATAATTCCAGGTGACTTTAATGCTGGAGTAGGCTCAAACTAAGACTTGGCAGGGAGTCCTAGGGAGGAATGGAGTTGGAAACAGCAACAGCAATGGTCATTGACTGCTGAGGACTTGTGTATCACATCACCTCATCACCAATACTGTTTTCCATTTACCTAAATGCAATAAAACTTCATGAATGTACCCTTGCAGCAAACATTGGCATCTAATAGATTATGTGGTTGTAAGAAGAGACAGACAAGGTGGGGGAGTGACAAAGGCAATGTGTGGTACACAGTGCAGGATTGATAACAGATTTATGCTTTCCAAGCTAAATATTCACATTCATCAAAAGTGCCACCCCCAAGGCAAAATGACTACCAGAATTAATGTCAACAAATTAAAGCTCTTTTCTGAGAGTGAACAGTTTGTTGCTAACTTGGAGGTAAAGTTGAGCCAACACTCAGTTGTCGACAGTGGAGCAGAAAAGGAATGGCAGCTTTCAGAGCACTGAATTTGCTCGTCTGGGTCAGAACACTCACAAACACCAAGGCAGGTTTGATAAAAATGATGGGGAAATTCAAAAGATGCTCAATGAAAAACGGGAACATCACATGATTTACCAGCCAGATAGTTCATCCACGTCTAAGAAGGCAGTATTTAATTCCATCAAAAGCAAAGTACAAGCAAAGCTTAGAGAGATACAGGATTCCTAGCTCAGTAAGATGGCAAATGAAATTCAGTTTTATGCTGATAGTAACAATCCAAAATGCTGAGATGCAACAAAGTATGAATCAATTCTCTGCTGCCTGTGCTAATTTTGGTCTAATAATTAACACCAAGAAAACACAGGTGTTCCATCAGCCACCACCACACCATCCATACATGCAACTATCAGTTACAGCAAATGGAGAAGTTTTGAATGCTGTAGATAAGTTCACTTACCTTGGTAATGTACTTTCCAAGGATGTACACATTGACTTGACAATGAGGTTGATGCACGCATTGCCAGAGCTAGCTCAGTGTTGGGGAGGCTCTGAAGAAAAGTTTGGGAGAGAAGAGGTATTAGACTGACTACCAGATTGAAGGTCTACAGAGCCATTTGCTGACCTCATTGTTGTATACCTGTGAAACATGGACAATCTACCAGTACCATGCCAGGAAACTGAATCACTTCCATATGAACTGTCTTACGAAGATTCTGAGGATCACCTGTTAGGATAAGATACCAGATACTGAAGTCCTTGCTCAAGCTGAACTGTGAAACATTCAGACTATGCTTCAGAGAGCACAATTCTGATGAATTGGCAATGTTGTTCTAATGCAAAATGTACACTTGCCAAAAAGACTGTTTTAATGAGAACTTGTGTTGGGATTGGAAGCTCAATTCCGTGTGGACAGTCTCGGGCGGGTAAAGGTGGGAGCTTCTAAATCTTAGAGCTCTCACGAGACCCCCCCAGGAAACGGCTGGGAATCGAGGTGAACCG